>NC_054066.1:17653059-17964937 GCF_017639655.2 Falco naumanni | reverse complement strand
TGATTGCCCCCGCTCAGCTTTTTTTCACACTTTGTTTGTAAAAAGTGTTCATCATCACCTATATTTGCATTTAAGGAAAAAGGTTTGAACATTGAAAACATTTGCAGGACAGAGCAATCATGAGTTGCTCAGCTCTAACGCAATAGCAATTTCACCACCCCCTTGTTACATGATTGTGATATGCAGTTTTGCCTTCTTGACATCTTCCAGAGGATCATTTCTTTCCTTCGGAAAGATACGTGGGTATACATGTATTTACAAGCTGCAAATCCACACCAGACTTTTTGGAGCGCTTGCTAGACCACGCAGTTCTGCTGACATGGAGGAAATGGATGTGGTTTGATTTGCCCTAGTTGGATGGGGTCTCAGTGGGGCTCAAATGGTATTGACTTAGCAAAGGAAGACCTTTCTGTGTTTTGCAGCCTCCAAGTGAGATTTCCAGCATTGATTCAAGGCTGCAATCGGTGTACTACCCATCATTATAATTCCTCTGTAATAACTGGAGATATGTCCAGTAGCTCTGCATGTTTCCCATAGGTGGGATGTTTGCACACACCATAGGTGCTGCTGGCCAGGATGCTCTCTGAGGCACAGGACCTCTCTCATGGGGTGCTGGGAGTGCAGGCACACATGCTTGAGGGGAGCACTGCAGAACTTCCCGTATGGCTCCATGCTGACCTCCACCAAGCCTACTTTTTGAAAGATTAGGGCCAAGGTGCATTCAAACAACTAGTTATCACACTGGCCAGTGCCACCTCTGCATTTTCTTGGACTAACTCCTCCATCTGCACCCCTTGCCCTTTGGTCTGTACTTACAGTAAGCTCTGGGGCATGCAATCTCTCTGTCCTGTGTTATCTCACATAGGAAAGGTCCTAGCCCAGAAGTGGCATCCTCAGTGCTGCAGTGAGGTAAGTACTTTAGTACAAGACATTTGTCTGAAAATACCTACAGTACAGTGAGCTCTGCCTGGCAAGAAACATCTGAAATTCTGCCTGGTGCCTTGTGAAGTGAACATACTCAGAGCATCCAGCTGCTGCCTGCGTGAAGCCTGCAAGATTGAACAGGTTGTGTGCTACCCAATGTATCTGGCCACCATAGCAAGGCCACCCTGCAGCGGAGCTGTGAGGTGCCTGGGCACTGCTAAGGTGTCCAGCACCATTGCACTGCAGAGCCCCTGGGTGTGCTGCACACTTTCTGGAGCTGGTGGAGTAGGGAGCAGCAGCACTAATTAGAGAGCAGCAAAGGGGAATTACTGGGATCAGCCTCACAGGTCCTGCTCGGTCTTAAGCTTCAGCCAGTGAAGAGTACGTGGCTTTAGCAGTCTCAAGGGTTTTGCTGATGGGATGTGTTGGAAGTGGTGTTGGGTAAACTTCAATAGTATAATGTTCATGCCTTCCAGTTACCGTGGGATGAATGCTCTATGTGAGGCACCAACACAGAGTAACTTGCTCAGTCTGGGAACAGATGCCAAGGATTCTGGATCCCAGCCTTGGCCGTTTTTAAACTGTCAGCTTTTCTCCCTCATTGTAAAGAACAATTTATAACCCACCAAGAGACTTTGTATCTGATGATGACCAGAAGAGTCTATTCAAAAAATATTGCATAACACAGATGAAAACAAAATTTACAATGTGTTACAAACCAAGGTAATCCCAAGTGCAGTGAAGAACTGGAAAAATGAGATCTCTCTAAGACAAGTCTCATGTCCAGGCTTCACAAGAAGGGGGTGACTAGAAAAGGAGGCTGTGATGTCATAACAGCCATTGAAAATATGACAATAAACAATTTGTTTTGAATTATCTCACATTCAATATTTTACAGTAGGAACAACACAGATCATGGGACAGGAAATGTAGAGGAAAAGCCCACTAACCACAAGCTTTTCCCAGAAAGAATAAATAAATTAAAAAAACCCCAATAGCATCAAACCCCAAAATATTTCATACATGTTCTCTTTTGAAATACTTTCATTTCAAACTGGAGAGGCAGGGCTTTCTCACATGCCCGGCTGGCAGCAGCTCTCCTCCGCTGAAGCAAGAGTCGTATCAGCCATCTGATTCCCATCTCACATTAACACACGGCTCTGCCTAGCCACGCCATGACTGGGCAGGGGAAAAATAACTCAGCTTCACTGAAGCACAGTTGTCACAGTGGCGCCTTAATGTTGGTTCACCGCTGTGTTTCCAAAAGGTAAATTTAGTAAAGACACACGGGGTGCTCCACTGCATGAAGCGCTCTCTCTGGCTGTCAAGGTTAACAGGAGTTAGATGACCCTACAGTCGCTTGCTCTTGGACCCATTCCTCCATATGGGCTATCTCTTTCAGAAAGTCTAAGCTCGTGTGCCCTAGGTGACCTGAAAGGTACAGTATGTACATACACACACACACATATATTTGTATATGTTTATACACAGACATACTTGTGCATGGGTGCACATTTTGGAGAGACCAGTCCTCGTACCTTGGCTCTGGGAGCAGAGGTCTCCCAACAGGACCCAGCCACCACTTGCATGAAGAATGTTTCCCCAAGGTGGTCTAACTGGCTCATGACCCAATATCCCTGGTCCTTAGAGGCTGAAGGACAGGGTCATGGCCCATTCTTGCTATAGCTGAAAAGTACAAAAAATATTTGTGGTTCTGCCTGTTCCTCAGAGACCTGTGCCCTTGTTCAGACAGTCCCCTATACCACTGTCAAGGCCACAGCTTGTATCCACAGTTTGCCCGAGCATTTTGTTTAAGAAAGCTGTCCTGATCAAGAGGAAGTAAATAGCTTTTTTTTTTGTTTTTCTCCTTTTTTTTTTTTTTTTTTTTTTAATGCAGTCATGCTTCTGCCTTTCTTGTCCTGCCACCACAGAGAAGATGTGGTTGCTGGATCCTGTGGTTACCTCCCACCACCCTCTGAAGCAGCTGTAGAGGACAGTGCTCAGATGGCATGGAGGAACAACAGGAATTCAAGCCCAGCCACAATGTGGTCTCACAGGCTTCAGATGCTGGTTCCTCAGCGGTCCTTATGAGCCCTTAAAGTAGATGTAGGTTTGTGAACCTGCCCTGTTTCCATGTTTGTAAAAGTCCTTGTTTGTCTGTCTTTTAGTGGTTTGCAGTGTGTAGCATGAGTGCTAAAGGGAAGCACCATAAGCACTCCATAGTGATCGGAACTTTGCTTGTAGAAAAAAAAAAAAGCAGCTTGCTATTGTGTAGGCTCCACATAGGAGCATCCCACTTCACTCTAGAGCTGGTTATTATTTAAATAGGAAAGCATTCCTGAAGAGTAAAGAGAAACACTTTTCCCTCTCTCCCTTTAGCATCAAGAGCTCAATGAAACCATTCTCCCAATAAAAGAGTAAGACTTGGGGTTTTCTCCTAATGCTGCCTGTGATGTACCATCTCATTTTCTTTCAGATATACACATACGCAGCAGCATCTGTACCTGTTGATGTATCCTCAGTGAAATAACTTGTCCTGATAGACGAGATTCAAGCCAACATAACTCCCTTTTTACCCTGCCTCTCAGATACCTGTCCATACCACAGGAACAGAGTGCTTCCCAGATCTGTCAGCCCTGCACAAGCAGATGCTGCTCAACTTCTGGAGTAATTCTACTCCTCTCCTTTTTAAAGCAGAGGAGACTTTACTTAGGAAGGGTTTGCACAGGGAGGGTTTGCATGGGAAGGGTTTACATCTCAAGCTTTTTTCTCTCCCTGTGAGCTTTCACTTCTCTCTAAATATGACAAGGAAGGTCTGTAAATTGCAGTCCTATGGACAAACCCCGTCTCCTGAAAAACTTGTTTCTTCATTGACCTTTTTGATCCATTGAGCTTTTATGTGACTTGGATGCTTCCTTTAGCTAAATATTTATATAGCAAACATTCAGTGTATGGATTGTTGTTAAGACTGCAAGGTCTGTGGGGACTGAGGCTGGTTCCCTATTGTGCACCTTGCACAGCCGTAGTCAATATAATGCACAGCTATAGCAACAACATTCCTATGGTTTTTGAAGGCACAGACTGTGACTGATTTTCTCAGGCACAATGGAGCTCCTATCACCAGTTTCTCTGAGAAGGAAGTTTCCAAAATCACCTTTTCTCCAAAATCTGAGGGGAATGGAGGGGCTGTTGAATTCTACCACAACAATATCAGAAAGAATATGAGTCAAATGTGCCACAGGGGTGTCCGTCAAAAAGTAAAGTTAAAGTACCGAATTCCAGCAGCAAATTGTGCTTTGGAGACACAATGAAATAATGCTGCTTGAAGGGAGTGAGGAGAAATGTCACTGTACCCTGGGTGCTAGAAGTGCCTCTGTGAGTGCCAGCAGAGTGAAGTTGTCTTCGCCACCACGTTGCAGACTTTCTGTCTGGTGCTGGGTGAGTCACCGATGCGTGGCTCATTGCAGGACTGCGAGTGCTTGACTGCTGTGGAAATCAGTGCAGGTCAGGTGCTGAAAAAAAAATTAAGGATCTGAGCATCTTGTCTCGTGACGTACAGATAATATTTCCTCTGTTCCTTTATATGGTAAGGTCTTTGAGGAATAAAGTGGTTTGTGCTCAAGGCTGCAGCCTCAACTCCTGAGCTCTGGGGGGACTCTTCACTGTTACTCTGGCACAGCAATAAGTGGGGAAGGCCAGAATTTGGTCTGCTGTTTATGGGCAGGCAACAGCTCATGGACATTGCAGCCCCAACCCAAACTCCTCTTGCTTGAGCAGAGCAGCAGGTAAAAGCCCACATGGGTCCAGACGATGTGCAGGGGAGCACGACCTGGCACATTCATGTGGCCCTACCTCTGCATTAACACCCAGGGAAGGGAGCTCTGCTGTGCTCCACTTCATCCAAATGGGGTTGCCAAGCTCTTGGTGGGACGGCATTTGGGTTCCCCTGTTGCAGAATGATGGGCAGAACCACACCATCTGGGAAATCCTACCGCCGGCACGTCATCGGTGTCTGCAGGGCGCGCTGTGTGGCCAAGGACTTGCCAGCCAGCCCTGGAGGAAGCTGCTTATGCTATGAAATTAATTTTTTAACCAAGAAACAAAGTTTCCTTTCCTGTAACCCCAGACTTATGAGTCAGCACTTCACACGTCAATTATTTACAACAAAAAGCAAGAAAAGCAATTTTAAGATTTTGTAGGATGAAGGGAAAGTAAAGGCGAGACACCACCCACAACACTCCTAAGTTAAATGCATTCCCATTCTCTGCTTTCCAGGTCCCCAATAAATGGTATTTCTTTTGGTACAGTCTTTTGTGCGTAGCGACTCCAGGCCTAGAAATTTATGTTTAGCCTCAAGGTTAATGCAAAGGAAACATGTTTCACAGCTAGGGAAACTAGGCACAGATAGCTGAAATCACTTGACTATGTTTTTAATTCCCCATACTGGTTATATCATGATCCTACCCAAAAGCAGCATGTGTGCACGCCTTCCCAGGAGACACAAGAATTGAAGTAAGGGTACAAATCCCATTTGTGCAATAAGCCTGAAGGCTTTCATCTTTGCACCCTTTGGTAGGTAACGTGTGCTCAGCTCTAGACTGTAAATAAAAATTGCTTTGAGTCACAAGGAAAATCCATGCAACCCACAATCTCAGCGTCTAACGGTGCTGGTGAACACTGGCTGAAGTCATGGAGGCTAATGTGGCCTTCTCTAGGTGACAAAGCGATTGCTGACTGCCTAATGTCTTTTCCAGCCTCCACGGTCTGTTTGGCCGTGACGATGATGTTGTGAGGTGGTGACAAAGGATGCAGGAAGTTCTTATGAGGAGGATGCTGTGACGAGGAAGCAAACAAAATGAGCTGTTAATGAAAGACAAAAAGCACTGAAATCCCTCGGAATACGGGGGGAGTTTTCTGGTGAGTAATACCAAAATTTTAGGAGCAGAAAAATGAGTCATTCCTACTCCACATAAACTCCTCTTATCCTGCTGTGATTTACAAACCAGCACGGTCCCTCACTAAAGGATGGAGTAAATGACACTTCTCCTGTAGGGAAGACAAGGTTTCAACATTTGCCGCAGACACCTGTGTGCTGACACCTCCCGAGGCAGGTTGTGCTGATGGGAAAAGTCATTAGGGCCCTAAAGGAGAATGTGAAATACCTGTGGGCTACGTATGCCCAGTAAGAAGAAAGCTATCCCGTCCTCTCACCACCCAGCTGGCAGCAATCTACATGTAGATGCACTACCAGCCAAAAGCTATATGAAGGATTAGGTTGCAAGTACCTTTTTCTCTCCTCTCCCTCTCCGTGTTGGCTGGATGGGCAGTGTTGAGTACTGTGATAGTAGCTGGGAGAGCTGCCTGCCCCGTCTTGTCTGGAGCGATGCAGCAGGTTAGGGTAAGTAGGGCGGGTGAAAGTCTTTGTTGTGATGAGCTGGCCAGTGGCTCTTGCACAGGCCACCTCACTGGAGGGCTGTGAGCAATATCTGTAAACACTTTTCATGCAAACATCGTTATCCTTGGCAGCTGCAGTAAAAAAAGCTGCAGTTTAAACGAGCGTCTGGTTCCTCAGTCTTTCCTGTGCTATGATCTCATGTTACAATGTGAGCAAACTTCCTATCTGTGAAGAAGGGAAGCAGAGAAGCCCCTGGGGAGCTGAGGTGGATTTTCCCTCCTTCCCATCAGGTGCTACTTTTAGCACAGGGCTGTGGTATATACAAGAGCCTGGGTCAGGGTTAACTGGGGGCTCCCTGCAGCCCCACTGGTGAGATGCTTACCCTCGGTGCCTCTTGCTGCATGGCAGTTGTGCCAGCAGCATGTGCTGTGGTCAATCTGGGGTCCTGCTGCCCACCTTGGGACTCTGCCCTGCCCTAGGATGGCTGGGTCCCCTTAGCATGGGGAAGATGGCAATATATCCAAGCCCAGTCTCCAAGTGGCAGGGGGCTGGTGCTGGCATGAAGGGGCTGTGTCAGCCAAAATGTTCTGCCAAGCTCCTTTGTCTTTTTTTTTTTTTTTTCTTCCCCCAAGATCTAGGGGTTTCACTGTGCTAAGGGGCACCCCTACAGCAGCCTAGTCATTCAGGGAAGCGGGGGGAAGGTCTTGTGTACTTCCAGACAGCAGGGATCACCCATGCCTTGCTCAGCTTGCCACAGCAAATGGGTGAGTTTCATACCATCCTGGGTCCGGTGCCAGCCATCTATAGCAAGAGTAGCAGGAATATGTGTAGATACCTTTGGGAGCCAGGTGCTTATTTTGATAGTGTGGCTGTGTTTGGATTTGTGCTTGTTGGGATTTTTTTTTTTTTAGCGGTATAGTGGATTAGTACTGGCTTGTGCAGTCGTACCGTGTTCTGGTTTTGTGTTGTGTGGGGCTTGGCAATGGTGTCAGGAGACATGCTCCTTAAGTACTCTTATTATTTATCCTCATTGTACAAGCTGAACCAAATAAGTACCAGGCATTTCACAAAATTGCTATTGATTGGGCAACTGCGTTTACAAAGCTAATCAATAAGTTGTTCCCCCCCCCCCCATTTATTTGTGATACAACTGCTCTCTTTGTGTGTCTCATGTGCTTTCCAGAGCTTGTAATTTTTCCAGTGTAAATAGCTGATTTCATTCTTTTTCCTGGGGAAAAAATAGCCCTGCTATTATAACACCGTGCCTCTTCTGGTGAGGGAGGTGTATGTGTCTTCCTGCCTTTGGGGTGGGTAATCTCACCCTTCCCAGGAAGAAGATGAAGGGATGGGAAAGAGCCTTGTTGTTTCCTGAACACCAGAGTTACTGAAGTCTCCTGTGGATTTTTGTCCTTTGGCCTTTTCATCCTACTTCTGTTTCTGCCATAATAACCCCAGCTCTTTTCACACTGCTCTTCCTGTGACTCTGACACAGAAGATAACACAGTGCTGTAGCTGGGACAGAGCTGTGCAAGCACTAGCTGGTCCGCCAGGACACGTGCTGTTTGTCCAGGCAGCCGTTTTCCAAGGATCGTATACCCTGTGCCCTTCCGCAGTGGGAAACTCATCTGAGTCTCTATCTGCACTCCTCTCTGGGTTCTCCCAAACCTTGTGGGCACTTCTTGTTGCTGAAATTTCTATTGCTTTTTCAAATGTGACTGAATTAAGTCAAAAGGCTCAAAATTCTTTGAGGAGGATGGCTGGCTGGAGGATCATCTGAGTGTCAGTCCAAAAATAATCATGTGTGTGGATGGCTGAATTGCCAAAATATTTAGAGTTCTACTTAGGTTTCAAATTAAGAAGGCTTTGGATAGCTTCCTCTTCTGGCCTCAAATGACTTCTTTTTATGCTGCCCCTGCAGTCCTGGTCTGCCTATAGTGAGAATGAGAAAGCACACAAAGCTCTTCTAAAGGATTTTCCCACAAACTGGAAACACCAGAATTTTGCAAGAGCTTCTTCTGTAGTGTGGGACTATGACTAAAGAGACGTTGGCTTTTCTTGCCCCACTACAGCTGACTATGCCCTGTGTGAACTCGGATACGTGAATGCCCCTACCTCTATTCTCCACTAAGGAGAAGCAGACCCACATTTCTCTCTCTGGAATTTCCCACTTTGATTTGTACTGTCACCACAATCGGCCCCATGGTGGACATGCTTAACTTTCCTCTTGCCCACAGATTGGCTAATGGATCCAGCAAGGGTTTAAATCGAGAAGCTTGCATGTCAGCAGTATCTTTCCAAGAATTTGAGAGATTTTCTTAGGAACTGCTGCTCTGACCTTAACTCTAAGCAAGGCCAAAAACAAGGTAGTGCAGAATGTGGTGTGTAAGAACACTAATTATTGTCAAAATAGTAATATCAGTAACTCTATTGTATTCCTTCAGAAAATTTAAAACCTATTGACCATCTTCAGCCAATCTAAACAGGGAGGTAAAACCTCAAATCTTGTTGCTAAACGCTTCCTGAAAATCAATGGTCAAGCAATAGTGTGCCCTCTACACAGGGTTTTGGGAATTTTCAAGTATTACAGGTACTCTTCGGCCAGCTGGATGACCGTCCAGTTGGAGCACAAATAGCCTGAAACAAGCCACAGCAAATGCTGCTGCTTTCCCAGTTGATAGTTAAGGGCACGGGAAGGGGGGCAGTTTCAGGGATGCCATTGGTACTGGGCTGGGAACAGGGTAGGTCATGGTAACTGCAGAGGGACACTGAGCCCTGTATGAAGGGAGATGTCAGGGACACTAGGGTAGATGTGCTGGTGGAGTGAAAGGGTGCGAATCCTTGGATCACAAAAAGAGATGAGGCCTGGGTTTGGATGACAAAATGTAGGTGTATGATGAAATACTTGGGTTCTCATTCTAAAAACTCCTATTGCTCATTTTCGTCAGGTTTTTAAAACAACACAAAGTGGCTTTCTTTGGCACTAGGTATAGTATAATGGTATGTCCTGAAAAAGTCAAATTGACCTGTGCATAATTAATGCTTCTGCTTAATATACATGCAGGCTTACAGCTAGTGGAGCTAAGCTCCTAAAACCTGAACCTTTGTCCTCAGACTTTGCCTGAGATTACTTTGATTCGAGGCTCTAGACACAATTACAATTAGCTCCTATTCCTTCCTTCTGCTCCTCTGTATACTCAGTTGCTTGTCCACACCCTCAGCTTCTTGGATCATTGACTCGGATGTTTAAATGGAAAAATACTCAGCACAAGTTTATTGCAATGAGCAGGAGCAAAGAGGGTCTCTGTAAATACCTTGGTTCTTTGTATGCAGCTGGGTTCCCCTTTGTTTACTTGACTTCCCCAGTTATTTCCAAGCCACTAAGGTCATTGCTAGTTAATAGTTGGCTAGAAATCAATAGACAGAGAGATGGTTAAAGATAAGTTTTAATAATGGGTGCAATCAAATTATAGCAACTTTTATCTCTGCTGCTGCCAGTAGTGGGTGGGTTTTGTGCAGTGACCCCATTCATCTTCCAGCTGTACAAACTCCAGGCAGGGTTTTTATCTTTGTAAAATATAAAGTAAAAGCTATCACAGCCCACCCTGGTGCCTAGCGGCTAGTGCCCTGCTGCTGGACAGCTGAGCCCAAGTGTGTGAAATGCCTTCCATCACTTTCAACAGGATTTTTATCCCATGTTCACCATTGCCCTGAGAAAACAAAGCCCCAAAACATGGAGTCAGCCAGAGATGGAACGCTGTCATCTCCTGACTGCTCCCCGAGTAGATGGGGGCATCTCAAAGTCTTAAGAAGCATTGCTAGGTAAGTTCAGTTGTTAAGTGGCTTCTGCATCTTTAATTGAGCATTAAGATGAAGTTGGATTTTAAGAGCCAAGCTTCATCTTGGAAAAGGGAAATACTGTGCTATGATTTATGCCTTTAAGCTCTGGGTTTGCTTGATTCTAAGTGTGCGCAGGGCACTGCAGAAGTCTAATAGTTATCTCTTGCCAGCTGGACATCACCACATGCAAAAGCAGATCTCTCAACTACCTCTGGTGTTGAGTGATCACTCGAACAAGCGTGTTCAGAGCGTGCTGGAGACAACGGCTGCTGTTGGGCTTTGAATCAGGTGCTGCATGATGCTGCTTGTGCCAAAGGTTCCTTGGCTGCCCACAGTTCACCTGGCGATCCCGTGCCTGGCACCAAGTTCTCTTCCTGAGGGTTTTGCAGAGCATTATTGGGCTGTGATGTCATGGCATCCCATCCTGCTGTAGCAGATTAACCCAGATAGGTATGGCTGGCACTTCCATGCATGCTCAAGCAGGTGAACATCTTAGACACTCCATCTAAAGCCCTGCCAGATGTTTTTGCAAATGTGACTGGCTGCTGGGATGGCCTGGGCTTGGAGCGCCTGCCACAATTTGAGGGACTTGTGCTCAGTTCCCTGTTTTGCCCCAGACTTCATCTTCTGCCCCAGGCAAGTTACATCATGCTGTGTGACTCAGTTCCCTAGCAGTACGATGGAAATAGCAACACTGCCCTAACTTGTGGGATTATTGTGATGGTAAACACCTCTAAGACAGCAAGACATGGTGCTGCTATGATCAGGACAGCCACATCAGCACCTACTGTATAAAAAGTGATTTGAGCTCTTGTATCTGCTGAATGCTTCAGGGAATGGTTTGCTTGAGGAAAGGTTTTAGGAGTGCTGAACCTGCCCCAGGGTGTGGGAAGAGACTAGGTAACCATCAGAGTGCTCAGGACCTCCTCCTGTGAAAACACTGGCAAATCCTGAAGGTCTTGCTGAACTGGCATGTCACCTAAAAACTTGCACCAGGTGCCTGAGGTTCCCCTGTTGTGAGAGTTCTGTTCGGGTTATGAATCAGGAAAATTAATTCAGTCTGTGAATTCAGGGCTATGAATTCAGTCTGTGAGTGAAGAAGAGCTGCAAGGCATAATTAACTAGCCCAAACTACCTGCTTGGGGATTACCTAGAGCCTGCAAATGTTTGCAACTTTCTCCAGGGTACAAAGACACTTAAATGAGCACAAGGGTTACTAGGAACTTGGATAAGCTACCCAATGGCTGCCCTGCCCTCTCAAAGCTTGCAATCTCCCTATGTGCACCACGTCTCTGGAGGAACTTCCCTTTCTTCCTGTCATCTCCACCCCTCCCTCCTTTCTGCAAGAGTTGGTCTGGTAGGAGAAAGAGAGAGCCCCTTGGCCAGTGGCACCACTTTTCAACCCACTACAGGCAAAGGCTGGTTTAGCTACTTTAGCCAGCCAAAGGGGCACCTGTTTGGGCAACTGAAGAACACCAGGGCAGGGTTTCCAATGATTCACTGGTGGAAGGGAGAAGTGGACTGTTCATTAGAAATCCTAATGGAGATGCACATTCAGAATGATCCTAGTAGTAACCTCATGAGGTATTACGTGAACGAAAAGTGGCACAAGAAAGAATGGTAGAAAGTCTTGAGGGTTTGAACACCCAGACAGCATATGGAGTCCATTTTCATTATGAGACATAAATGAGAACAGATCAAATGCAGAGTATTTTACATTTGTATGTAAATACAGTATGCAGTTTCCAAATTAACAGGTGGAAGTTGAGTTACCAGTTTGTTACTAGTGTGCAGTAACAGGACACCTCAATGGATTCAAAGTGATCATGTTTTTATGAGTAACTTAGGATGCAGCCTCCCTCTGCAGTGGCATCATCTAGTACACCAGCTCATCGCCCTGTCTAGGAACTATTTCCTTGTTGGTCCTTCACTTGTAAGTAATTTCCAATCTACTTTAAGAGGTAAAAATCTCTGCGTTAATGCTCTTGATAATACATTAGAAGAAGCAAATGTCTTACCCCAGTTTCATCAGCCCCTCTTCTCTGTGGATTTTGGCCATAGAGCAGTGAAAATGAAATACAGCTGAGAATCTATTCCTGCTTTCAGGGAGCAAATATCTCTCAATCAACCTGTTAAATATAATTTAATTCCTCCTGATCCATCTTCTGGAGCTAGAGGCTGTTTGCTTGTCTGTGAGGATCATCAGGTGAGAGTGTGGTTTCCTGGTGGTTGTGATAAAGTCTGTAAGGATGGATATATATATATATATATGCTTCATACCCCTGCCTCTGTGCTGTGTGAGTGGTGAAACCCAAACCTTTGCTGGGCTGATAAGCCAAGCCATGCAATAAGAAAGGAACACTCTTACCTTACTTTTGAACACACTCAAGGACACACACAATGTCAGCTTGTCCAAAGGCAGGAAGGATTTGTTTGAAAAGAGGTGGGGGCAAGAAAGAAAACCCCTTCTTTTTTTTTTTAATACTGAACAAACAAAGTGAGGGTTTTGGATCTTTAGGCATTTGGATTGGGAATCTGTAAGCGTGAGGCTTTCATTTGTTTTGAATAAGGCCAAGGTCACAAGTGACCTGAAGTTGTGGCTCTGTTGCTTTGCATGGACAACTGGTTAGAGTTTGTGAATGTGCAGAAAATTTGCCCCAAAACTGCTTCTGTAAGGTCCAGCGTAGCCGCTCCTTCATGTCAAATATAGCTCGAGTCTTGGCTAAGGGAAGAATAGGGATGTTGACATCAAACATCTTCCCATAGCTTGCAGACAGCATTTTGACTTCTGTTTCAAAAGGGTGTTTTCTATGTGCAGAACTCTTGTTTGAAAGTGCAGAAGGGGGGAGGGCAAAGTTAAATAACTCCAACCCCAGAATTTTGCTTGTAAAAATTAAGTATTTTTGACAGACCCTGAAATGCATTTCCCAATTATCTTTGTTTTGCTAAAATTGTTTTCCACTTGGTTGTCAAGAGGGGAAGAAAGGAAGAATCTTCCTTGCAGTCCCAGTTTAAATCAGAGTATCAGGTAGGAGATTGCATAAAGGTTTTGGGCTCATTATTTTGGGTGCAGCGCAGGCAAGCAGCAAAAACAACCTTCCCCTCCCTGATGAACGCCTGAACAGGAATTAGACAGGATGCAACAAGTGGACAAAACGCAAATGGGAGTGTTGGAGGAGGATGAAATGAGGAGGAAGCTGTGCGTTGCCATGGGCCAGCATGCTGCCAGATGGGTGTGAGGGGCAGGTTTGTGGCACAGAGCTGTTTTAAGGACCTATGTGAAAGATGCTACTCTGTTGATGTGAATTTTGAAGACCACATGGCAAAAAAAAAAGTATCTTTGTTGGTTTTGGCATTAATGTCTAGTAGCTTCATCAACAAGACCTGAATGTGAATGGTGTCATGGGAGTTTCCCCTTTCTTCGCTGTCTCAAATAGTGCTGTAAGTCATGTTCAAAGCTTGTTGACGTTGTCTGGGCCCGCTGCCAAGGCCCATGCAGGAGCTGTCTGGGGGACAGGGGGTTTCTCTCCTGGGCAGTCAACTCAAAGGCTTTTCATCTTCAGAAAATGCCACTTAACAGATCGAAGATGCTCAAAAATGCTGACTGCTCTGGTTCCTGTTATCTGTGAATCAGAGCTATGGGTGCTTACTTTCTGACTTCAGTAAACATCCGAGTAGGACTCTTGGTAGCAGCCAAATGCTTAAGCACTTTGCAAACCAGTGGCTCTCAGACACTCACAAAGATGTTCGTGTTGATCCTTCAGCAGGTGCTGAGCTAGAGATGCAGAGCTGAAATTCTGCCTGGAGTCTGCAATTCTCAGAGCAGCTCCAGGAAGCTACATGCAAACTCTTGACTTGGTTCAGCTCCATCTGACACCTTTGGAAATCTGCAACCACATGCAGCTGAGGCAGAGAACAAGGGTGAGACAGGAGGCAGTGCAGGGTAGCAATGCAGCTGCCCGGCTGGGCCAGGTCAGCTTGAGTAGTTAGCGCATGAGACCTGTGAAGACCACTCTGCCTTGGCACTAAATCCTATCTTTGCCCTGAACGGTAGTGGGACCCTTGTAACAACTGGTAACCACCTTATAATCTCCCATGTGTAGGTTTTCCAGATCACTGGGGCAAACTAGAGCAGAAAGTGCTGCTCTAGGCGGCTAGAGTTCAAGTAATGGTTTAACACTTTTTTTTTAGTGTAAGCAATAGCTGATTGATAGGCATCAACTAAAACAGTGTGGTCGTGATCCAGTAGTTGGTTGACAGCTGTCTTCTCAGGGCTGGCACAAATATAAATGCTCCTTTTTGCTATCCAGGTCTGGACCCTTTTGGTGGGTTGCCTCTGAAGAGATGAGGAGAATAGCTACTAAAGCTGAAGGAGAATGTTATTTGCTGACCACAGAGTCTTGGATTGCTAATTAGGAGAAAGTTTCTAACCCTCAGATTTTGAAATCTCTTCCTGGTAGGAGCAATGAATGCAAGAAAGTCCTGCCTAAGGATGTGGCTTGATAAATGTCAAAAAATTGTCACAATTGCAAGAAGAGAGAGCTTGTTATAGCAAGAGATTAAATGAGTGATTTATGAGTCTTTCCAACCTCCTGTTACAGTTGTGATCTTCCTGTGATATTAGCTCTTGTTTCAAAGCAAACTTCAACTCCTTGGTATCATCTTTAGTCTATTCCCATCCCTAACCAAGCTATTAACTTGCAGAATCAGTTATTAAAGGCACCTGTGACCCCCTACAAACCTCCAGAGCCAACTGACTTCCTACTTCTCCTTTCTGATCTGATTTGAGGTCAAGATCTGAATATGCTTCAGCACTCCAGTCCAATTAAAAAATCTAATTTGTGTTTAAAATTTGTTTGGGGGTCTTTAATTCCCTGGCAATAGATTCCTCCTCTCCTTGCTAAGTTGTAGGGAAAAGCATGTTCAGTGTTATTAAATGACTCACCAAACTAGCCCAGTGGCTTAGTGAGCTTATGTGAAGCTTACTGTACTCAATGGAGCATGGTGGGACACCCAGAACTGTCTGCCAGGTCAGGAGTTGAATCAGTGCTATCTAAGTGATATTATCCAGGATGCCTGGGGACAGAGGAAATTAAAAGTCACTAATGCTTACTGCCCTGAGCCAAGACTCAACTGCAGAAGCACCTGCAGGGTTGGCCTGCACACCTACTGCTTTTTTTCTTCGTTTCTTTTTTTCTCCCTTGGTTGAGTCTTCAATGTGTTTTTCTTTCCAAGCCAGTGGATGGCAGAAGGTTGGCTCTGGATAGCAGAAATAACCAGGGATGGGGCAGAGCAAGGTTCTGCTGATGTGCAAAAGGTCTTGGGGACACTGTTGGGAGTGAGGGAGAAGAGTGATAGGAAATGAGCAGCTCTTTCCCTTTTGACTTGTGATCTCCGAGCCTACAAAAACCAGATGTGGGTGATGGCCTTTGCTGTGTGACAGGAAGGTAAAAAAAAAAAAAAGGCAGGCTAGGGCTGTTCCAAAATCTTCATAAAAAGGCTTTGCCCAAGGAAAACCTGGGGTTTCAACTGACAGAATTCCCTCTCTACTGAGAGAATATCTGCTGCCAAATCCCCCCGTTTTTTAGCTGAAAGCTAAACTAATAGAAGTAGTTTTGGATCAAATGATGCATTCCCTTTTTTGCAGTTTTTAAAAGAGAATAAAAAGTTTCTGTTTAAAGAGCTTGGAGCAGAAATGTGAAATATCAAGGTGAGTTGAAAGTTCTGAAAAAGAATTCTTCAGTTTGACTCAAAATAAAACCTTCAGATTATTCTGAACTGCCAGTGAACCGAAAAATCAGTCATTTGCACTAATGATAAGTAACTGGCAGGTTGTTTTGCCTGTCAAATTCTGTGTCTTGTGGAGTGAGCACATTGTTGTCTGCTGACATGATCTACTGAGCTGTTAAAAAATAATAATCAAATACAGCTCCTCTCTGCTGGCAATAAGGCTCACTGACAGGTGCAAGGGACTTTTTTTTTTTTTTTTTTCTTTCCTCCTGTCTGGACCATGAGCATGAGAGACCCCAATCCCAGTTTGTGCTCTCAGAAGCTGCCATGGCCTGATAAATATTCGAAATTTTCCTCTGGGTAGTGATGTGTGGGGACCATCGTAGCAATAATCACTGATTATCTGGATGGCAGTGGCATCTGCAGGCAGCTGCCTACACCAGGGCAGGACACAATACCATACTGTGTCCCAACAGGGAAGGCAGAGGATAAGATGCTGCAGGGGGGAGGCAGTATGTGCTGCCTTTAAACTTCTGCTAATGGCTGGTGTTATCCACCACCACACACAAGGACAAATGACAGAAATGGCTGGGCCCTTCACCTCGGTCAAAAAAATGAGGCAGAAAAAGAATGAAACCTGGGTGTCTCCCAGCTCCTCCTACTGGGAGATGGATGTGTGTGTTTGGGAAGCAAGCTACCTTTTCCACAAGGGATATATTACATACCTCATCTATCTTGACACTTCTGTCTTGATGTTTGCACTTATTTAGCCTTGGGTGCTTTTCTGATAGTGCTGCCAAAACAGAGGGGAGTAGGCTGCCTAGTAGGTGGGGCTGCTGCTTGCTGAGAGGTGGGCTGAGACTGGTAAGGGGCTGCTAGAGAACAAAACCCTGTGCCTTGGTCTCTTGGGACAGAAGGCTTCCCCAAACCCCATGTGGGCCAGCGAGTTGTCCTGGGCTGGCAGCAGCACAGCAGGCTGAGAGGGAAGAGGGTGATGGCTTGAAGGCTGCAAGGAAGGTGTAAAGCCGTAAGTTGCTGGGAGAGAAGATGCAGCGTGAGGATGCATTGAAGCTATGTACTTGCATCAGTCCAGACAAGATGGCCAGGAAAGAGCAGCGGAATCCAAATAAATGTAATTTCATGGTACCTCTAGCAGGTGACCTGGGACTGACTGAATGAGGTGGTGTCTGAGCTGGAAGGAAGTTCTGTTGGGAAACTGTATGAGGGTCTGGGTTGCATCTGAGGTGCATCTGGTGGTTGTGGTTAAGGCAGAAATGTGGTATTTTAACCAAATTGGGGGTGGGGGTGGGAAATGAACTGCCAGTGTGGGCTAGACCTCTCATCTTCATATTGCTCCTCCTGTTTGCTGTGTTGATCCCCAGGAGGTTTCTGGCTGTACTTACAGAAGGTGAGGCAGCTCAGCAGGAGCCTGTCCAGTGCAGCCCAAGGACCGTCTGCCAGGAGGCTCTTGGCAGCCTTGATCACGCTGCGGGAGTGAACCTGACCCTGGCACCTATGGCGTGGGATGGGAGCTGTGAGACTGAACTTAGTACTAAAACATAAAAGTAACCCCTGTATTTGTTTTAAATGCTTAAGGGTTTAGGTTATGTCTAGTGATTCAGTGGTTTAGTTCCACCAGACCCTGCAGGTTTGCTACCCTAAGAAAAGGGAATCATCAATCTAGTGAGCATGGCATGAACAGGGGCCAGGTCTGGCTCTACCTCCAGCTTGCTGTGATCTCTGGCACATCGTGTGGATAAAGAGCAAAACCCAGCAACTGCAAGCACGTCTCCCCAGGGAGCTGGAAGTCTCACCTAAATAGAGCTTATTTTTCAGAAAACATCAGGCCACAGTACAAGTAAGCAGCACTCTAGAAGCCAAACTGGCTTCTATATACCAGAACAGAGCAACATGTCATGCTGTGCCTCTATTCCCCACTTGGGAAAAAAAATTCCTTTCATTTTCCTTCCTTTTCTTACCTTTTTTTCTCTCAAACATGAGGTGTCAGGGTCCATCAGGTGACTGAGCAGAGGCACGGTCACAGCCAGTGTGGTAGGAGAAGGGAAGGCAGGGCTGGGGCAACTGCTTGTGATTACTTTGCTCAGAAGCAGTGTTGCACACATCAGCCTTATTTTCTCCCCCAATTAAAAAATTCCAGGCAACAACTGTCTCAGGCCCTTGGTGCCTGTTTGTCCAGACCAGCCACGTACAAGCTCATGGTGCAAATAACACTACATTTACTGAATGGTTGCTTTCCCTGTTCACCCTGCTGGATGCCCCAATACTTTATTCCAAGAAAAGTGGCATGGAGGCTGCAGGAGTGTTCTTGCTTTCTGCAACCCTGTACGAAGGGTGAGGAGCTGGATTCAACAGGCAGCACTGGCTGCCAGCTCCTGCCTTCATTTGCTGGTTGCAAACAGCAGTTCTGTATCGGGTGATGATTCCTGGTGCCAAGATCTGACTGCCTTCGTGCACTCTTGCAGCTTTCTGAGCCTCTGCCATCCTCAGCAGCCTCTGCCATCCTCAGCAGCTTCTGCCATGACCATGGCCCACGTTGCGTGTTTCTGCTCAGTTCTGACCTTCATCGTGGGGAGAAAGGACAGCAAGCATTAGCTCTTCAGATGTGCTTAGTATTCACACCCTCGGTGCTATTGCGTACGTGGTAGTTCCCCTGCCCTCTTCACTCTTATCCCAAGAGAGACTGGTTGCTGTTCCTTTTGCTGTGCTCCTGTTCCACTTGTCCCCATTGTGTTTTCTGGTTTCCAGGTCACACAGAACAGAAAAACAGAACTTTCCCCCCTCTTTTCTTTTAGTCACCTAAGAGCATCTCATCTCCAAATAACCTTCTAGCCCTCAAGGATCTTACTCCCGTCTATCCTGCTCCCTATCCTTGCTGAGCACAGGCTCCCTGCTGCCCCTTCCTGACACAGCTCTGCTGGGGCTGAACCAGTATCTGCCTCCCTTGGCACCTCCAGAGAAAGCTGGGACTGACGCTGCTTTGTTTCCCAGATGGGGGATTAGAGCTGTAGCCAAAGAGAGTTACAGCAGAAAGTGTCTGCTGTGCTTTGTTAGTCTTTGGAAAATTAAGCTTGAGCAAATTGGTTTTATTTGTGGAATGGAATTTCTCTACCATATTTCTATTTAAAAATCAACGCCAAGATTCAGTGTTTAGTGGAGGGGTGTGTATTAGGCTGCAGAACTCACTATCCCAAGTTAAGCTAAAAAGCTTTCAAAGGTTTCAGTGAGTTTTCTTAGTTACATCGGACAGGACAAAATGTACAAAGAACGGGGCGCTCAATGAACAGAAATCGGCTACCCTGACCAGTGTCACCTATGGGTACCGTGTGCATCTGACTGCTTAATCATCTTTCACTGACAGTTAGCACCATCTCAAGAAGCAGCTACTGGCCATTTAGGACATGTGTAGCAGTTTCCAGGAGGAAAAGGAATAAACTGTCTCTATCAGCCAATTAATTCATGATATCCAGAGCAATGTACATGCTGGGTCAGAAAAACTTGTAGCATCTGTTTGTGTCCCATCTCCTCAAATAATAGGCTCTGCCCTGGAAGACAGATTACAGGATGTAATACTGCTTCACCAGGCAGAGGAGAAGGCAGGGTTACTGGATCTTTTCCACTTCTTGTAACCTGTGCTCTATTTCTCCAGGAAGGAGGTGAGTAGGTCAGTTTGGATGGGGTGATAGCTCTTTTCATAAACCTTACTGAACTTGGAAGAAATTGCTTACACAACAACAGGAAGGGGTTAAACCCTGGCACAGGGAGGCATAGAATCTCCACTGTGCAAGAAAAAGGTCATAGTCTTCAATTTTCATCTTTTCTTTATGGAAGTTGCAGACTTTGTTTGTGCTGAACAATGCAAAGCCAAACCAAGATCAACATGTCCTCAATTTTGCTTTGCATGTTCAGTGCTGTGTACTTACCCCTTGCCACCTAATTTGTAAATTTGCCAGGAATCAAAAAATCCATTTAAAATAGCCAGGAAGACAGCAAAATATGAGTACAGCGAGCTCATTATCTAATGCATGGTTATGATGTACTGAGGGTGGCTTTGCTAAGTCTGATGAAGTATAAAAATGCAGCTAGACAGAGCAGACTGGAGAGGAAGAAAAACCCAGAAAATGTTTCTCTGCTCCAGAAGCTGATTGTTGGTAGAAATTAAACCAGAATGTTTCAGATCAAAAGTATTTTCCCTGTGGAAAAGCAGTAGAGCCTTGTGGAGGATCCAAAGGTGGGTGCTGCATTCTCCTTTGTGGTAGGCTCATGGGTGAATCCCAGTGTTTCCTGAGACCCTCTGGCCTCTCCCCCAGCAAAGAAGGGTGTAGCAACACAGCCCTGGGCTGACTATGCATTGTATGGTGGGAAATACAGGCCAGCCAGAGACCGGGGGAAGAGAGACCCCATTCTTCAGGGGTTTTTTTCAGGGGCAGAGGAGGTGTGAGTGGCCATCGTGGGGTGGCAGTGATTCATGAACTGTTGCATGCAGGCTTCAAGATTATTTTTTTGTGTACGCAGTTGGTTTGATTTGCCCTGAGTTGTCAGTCATTGTTTTGCCCCTAGAAACAATGTAGTAACAGCAGACTTTGAAGTTAAATCCAAGTACTTACGAGAAATGCTGCAAAAAGTGTTTAATTTAAAGAGCTTTCAGTTTTAATAATCTAGGAGGAACTCCAGCTTCCTCTCCATGCTTGCACCTTACTGTTTGTCAAAGCATTATGTTCAACAGAAGGGAAAAAAAAAGTAATCTCATCACAGAGACTGTCATAATTTTATTTCATTTTCCCAAGTATCAGACAATGCAGCTATTGGTACATTACAACGTCAAACTGGGAAAAACTTAAGCTGCCCTTAGTGATCTGTATGAGTGTTGGGATGTCAATACGACCATCCAATGCCTCAGTTTCCCTCTTTGTAGAACAGAAATCATTATGGTTTCCTTCTGTCTTCCAAACGTCTTTGAATGCTAGACAGTGATGCCGATGTGTTGTTTTAATAAGCAATCAATGAGAATATGTATAAACAAAGTGAAAAATAACACAAAAATGAAGTAAAGGACACTCACTTTCTACCTGGTTTTGTAACCTGTCTTCTGAAGGAAGGGGAAATCCTACTACAGCTAAGGTTGCAAATTGAGCTCAGCTGCATTATTAGACATCAGAAAATCCAGCCTGGCAGGAGCAAGAGGAAGCCAGCCTTCCTACGCATCGCTGTCAGGGAGCTATTGCATTCACTCGAGTGTGGTGTTAATGAATTAACTCTGGAACTGTTGGGGTTTTTATTTCTCTATGTGGCCTCTCAGAAAAGGAAAGTGCACAGAATTTTCAAGGTTGTTAAGAAAGCAGCAAGTGATGTCAATCTGAATCTTGTGTTGTTGTCTACTTGATGCACGATGGAAGTTAATGAGGTTAACTGGAAATATTAATTGTCTTATACACTTGCTGTCTACGCTTGCTCTGGCTCTGGAAAATCCATGCATAACAGCAGCTGAAAACTCAGCAAAAAGTGCTTTAACATAGGAAACAGGCAACGTTTGGCCCAGTAATATCATAATGCAGGTGGCTGAGAAATCACTCACTCAATTATATGCATGAGGGGGACTCCATTTAAGAGCAACATTTGGAGCTTTATGGGCAACATAAAAGGAGAGAGAATGAGGTTTTTATATCATTGTGCTCAGCTGTAGAAGAAGCGGGAGGTTGTTTCCCACCCCTTTGCATATGCTTGGACTGTGCAGGGAAAGTGAAAATGTCTGCTCTGAGATTTGGCATGACACCTGGGGAGGGTGGGCTGGACCCGTTCCAGAGACCCCCCTGCACACACCCTGCTACATCCCCTATTATGGAGGTGATTTCATGTGTTCAAGACTGTGCGATGTCAAAACAAAAGCCATACTCTAAAAATAAAAAACTTTGGCTCTTTTACTAACAGTGAACTCTCAAAGCAAAAAGTTGTTTTCAAAAAAATACGATCATAATTAATTGCTGCTTTTCTTGTCCTTTGGCAGTTGCTACAGCAAGTGAAGTAAGATTATCTCCCAGCACGCGCAGCTCCTGCCATTTTTATCATCCCTTCCCAGTTTCCTGTAGGGACCCTGCCCCTGGAATATAGGGGGTAAATCACTTTATTGAAGCTTCTAATGCTTACGGTGGCTGAGGGAAAGCACACAGGTAAGATTATAATGCCTGCCGGGGCAAAGTACTTATGTTTTCCTTTAATTATTTTTAATGCCTTAACCCATGATTTTTGTGAGGGTAGGGCTGCCGGTGCTGTATCTCTGACACTGCAGTGGCTGTGCCCATCCTTTCTGCCAGAGCTTTCCCCATCCCTCCTCCCTGCTGCTGATTAGAAATAACAAAACATTTATTTTTTGCTGATATGGACAGCCCTTTAAATCTATTTAGAGAAGATCCATCCACTAGCTCAGTACTCTTTGCATTTCTAAGAGAGAAATGCCTGCTTTATTTCTGTATTAAACAAAATACAAAACTACTGCAAATACCTTAATTCTTTTTTCTTTCTGTAAAGCTTGACATCTGGGCCTGTAACAGCTCATCAGTGGATTTGTGAGATGAAGCGAATGACATTTCTATATAGAGCACTGGCTGCTGTAGAAATCAGATGGTGAAATGGGACTGCAAAGAATTTGGTATTGAGTGATGATCATCATCCAAGGATCTCAGAGTACAGCAATCCCCTCTTTGCTGACACAGATGATGGGTGACTTACTCCAGCCTGCACAGCAAAATTGGCCTCGCAGCAGACTATCTCTGGAGACCTGTGCACGGAGCACAAGCACTCTGGAGAAGGCATCACATCTCTGTTTTATAAAGCTCTCTGTTCTAATAAGTCTTTGATCCTGGTGTGGACAGAAGCGCATCTGTAGCCGTACATGAAATGCTCAGCCCATCCCTGCCATGCGTACAGCCCACTCAGAGGTTTTCTTGCTCCCTTGCCTTGGCAGAAGATCTGCTGCTGACTTGCACCTTGCTCCCTTCACAGATGCGGTTCGAGCCGCATTCTGTATAAACATAGTTTCTGTGTGTTAAAACACAGCATGAGATGAAGGCAGCATTCCCGCTCTGTCCTGCCCTCAGCAGCACTTCCCCAGGAAAAGGGCTGGAGGGCAGTTCCCAGCAGAGCTACCGGGACCGCAGTCAAACCAAAACCCGACAACCTGGAGTAGTCTTTAGGGGAAGCCGGTAAGCCCCCTAGGCTGTGTTCACCTCCAGCACCCCGGCCGCCCCCCTGTCCCCTGCGGGCACGGCGGGGGGCGGCCGGGTCCCTGCCCGCCCTGCGGCGGCGCTTTCCGCCCCGCGGTGCTGAACGCCCGCCCGGCCCCGCTCGCCTCTGCCCCGGGGGCGCGGGGAGCCGTCCCCCGTGCTAACGGGCAGCGCCGTCCCCGCCTGCCACCGCGGAGGGCCGGGAGCAGCTGGCACCGCCTGCGGCTCCCGGTGCTTGTAAGCGCAAACTCGGGTCTCGGAGCGGGGGCGCGGCGCTGCACGTTCCGCGCTCCTCGCTCCGAGTCGTTCGGTTCCTCCCCGGGTGCCCGGCGGTGGCGGTGCTACCTCTTGCTGTTGCCTCTCCCGAGGGATTGGCGGTTGGTAATGCCAAGCTCCTCTTGTGCCCGCAAGAGCCTGCAGAGTTCACGGATGCTCCTTACACGAGCTGTTTGCCAGTGGGCTGCCGCGGGGATGGCAGGAAGAGTTGGAAGGGATGGGACACACAGTGAAGCCCACCTCTTCCCAGTACCAGCAAGCATCATATTGGGACACGTGAAGATACTCTGTCACCAATTCTGGCACCTCTGTGGTTCTGGCATTCCTGATGCCTGAATCTCGCCCTCCCCCTTCGAATCTTTGGAGTTGCTGGGCACTGGCAGGCAAATTCTGTCCATGACCATATGGTGCTTAAACCTTGTGCAAAGGCAGTTAATGTGCTTCAGGTGAGGCTGGAAATTTAGTTCTGTGCTCCAGCTAGAACATTCAATAGCAAAGACATTCAGACCCAGCTGCACCATCTCAAGCCACATCTGATCAAATTTCTAAAGTCAGCAGCAAGAACTTGCTGATTTCTAGAAATCTTATATCTTGTAGGAAGGTGGGAGTGATGGTTGTCTGTCAGCCAGACAGTGTTGTGCTCTGGGCCCTGGCAGGACGTGAGGTGCCAAGCTGGTGGCCCGAGGGGAGTCCCCGACATTAATGGCCATCAGGAACTCTGTGGCACTCTTTGCTAGAGAAGGAGCATTTGTAGTTGTCTTCTGTTGCCTTCCATTTTGTGGGGTTATACTGGCCTTTTGCACTTGCAGCTGAGCCTTTTGCTGGAAAGAACGGAAAGTCATTTTGTAATCCATCGACATTTTAGTTAACCTACACAGGAAAAGGTTATCACAACATTCAGCTATCATTATTTTTATTGAAACCTTTCAACTTTGATTGGAATGGCCTTCCATATAAGCATATGTGTAAACACACACATATATGTATGTGACTTACGTTTGATAATTAAATTATATAGCTGGTTGGAATTTTCTTTTCTGGAGGATATCTCAATGTGATTCCTTTCTTATTGGAAACGATGCTGTGCTGTAACACTTCAAAATCTCCTGTGCAGCCAAATGTGCATCTTGTACTTAGTACGCAGCTCACCTGCCTGTTAAAGGGCTGGATGAGGCTGAAGCAGGTTTCTGACTTCAAAAATTACTTTGGAAACTGTTAGGAGCTATGTGGGTATTAATGGAAGCTACCTCAGCAGCTGTGAAGATGTTTGCTTGCTGTTGGACCCAGTTATCTTCTGTTGAACTGAAAGGGCTTATGTATATCTTTAAGCAGAATACTTGGTGCAAACACAAAGTGGAGACTGCTTCTCCTCAAGTTATGGGCACTTGGAAGCAGGAAAACTCAGCTGTGTTCCTGCTTCTGTTGTGTGCTTTTAAATGACCGTTGCTTGCCCTGTTGTTTCATAAGAGAATTTACAGGTGTAGACATGTCCTGAGTTTGATGCTACAGGGTTTTTTTGCAGGTCTGAAAACAAATCTGTGATGAACCCAGGTCAAATTTGCTTTGCTTTCTGGGAATATTCACATGGAGGAGTACAATGAAGCCACTCTGAAATAAGTAAGGCCTCAAGAAGCATAGGGAAAAGGCACGCCAGTCTGAGTCTATCTCGAGTGATGCAGAATGATCTGTCAGTGGAAATCTCTCTTTATAGAGCTTTCTGTTGAGAGCTGCTGTGAGGTACCCCCTGCAATCCAGCATCAGGCGCGCTGTGCCTGACAATGCCTCATCACTTCCCCAAGAACAAGGGAGATAAGGGAATAAAAGAGCGCCAGAAACAGCTTTATCAATTGGCAACTCTAAGTCAGGTTTTTATTAAAACAGTGGAGAGTGAGGCCAGCAGTCTGTAGCTTTGCTTGATAAAGAGATTTCTACACATACAAAAAAAAAATCTAGCAAACCCATTACCTTTTATCTCTGTTGTACAATAGCACCAAGTGGAGAGTGTTAGTCACTTCTGGAAGAAGGAAAGGAATTTTACAACATAGAATCACATCTTGTTTCTCATTCTTTTCCCAAGATTTTGTCCATCTGTTCCCTTTTTCAAAAACAAACAAAATTATTAATACAGTGCTTTGATGGAGCCTTCTGTTCAAGGCTCTTAACGTGCTGTACAGATATTCATGATTTTATTTGCTAGAAAGGAGTTTTTAAGTGATGTTGAATTCCTTGCTTCCCACAGGGCAAATGCCAGAGAAGCTGTGTGTGTTTGTGTATGTGTGTAGGGCTGACACCACAACTGGGGCCCTGACTTTGGACTCTGAAAAAATTTGCTCGATCCCTGGTTCTGTCTCAGCATTCCCATAGGATCATACACTGACTGTTTTGTCTGTGTCTCCGTTCCCTTATTTGTAAAACACAGGCATTTCTTCTGCTCTGCCCTGCCCATCTGCATGCTGTGACCTGACTTCAGCTGATGCGCAGGCACACCGTGATCCAGTCCCTGCGGTACAGCCCTTGGCTGGGGATCTGTGCTGGGTGGTTATTTCTGCAGCATGGCATAATGAGACCTTTTAGCAACAAAATGCTTGGTGCTGGACTGGCTGGGTTGGGTACAAATATCAGTGTAGTCCTGGCAACAGGACTCAATTCCGGCCACCCTAATGCTTGCTTGGATTCCCACGCAGGTTTTCTGCCTGCACTGAGGTCTTTGTTGTTGTTGCATTGCTGTTTGTCCTAAAGGTAGCTCATAGGGGCTTACCAGAGCTGCTGTCAGTCCTCTCTCTGCATCACTAGCAAACTCACTCTAATTCTCCTTGGATGTGATGTGGCACAAGGGCAAAAAGAAGTGCATTGCTGTAGCTTGTGGAACTAAGGCCCCTGATCCCAAATCTTACTACTTTTATAAAGGCACTAGTGGTACCTGTAAAGCACTGGTGGAAACGCATGTCTGGTGAGGACTGCAGATTGAGGATCTCCCCTAGAAATTGCTTCCTGAAAATCTCCTTTTTGCCTGAAACATCAGTTAGGGACTGCCAGCCTGGGACAACAGCCCAGTCATGATGTTCTCTTAGTAATTTTTTTGGTCCTTTTTGTTGGTGGAAGAGACAAAAGGATAAATTGGATAAAATGCCCCAGATGGAAAGCTTTTGTTATCAGGGAAGAAGCAAAGACATCCAAGAAAGGAAGGAACCAAATGTATCCAGCACTGCAATGTATTCGGGAACAACCCACTTGCTACTTACCAGAAGTCAGAACCTCGGCATCTTAAAATCCCTTAATAAGGGAGCAGCCAGTGCAACATTTTGTGGTTTTAAAATGAAAAATACTCTCCCTTTTCACTCTGTTTTGAAATAGAGCTCATAATGGTTTTCAAAATATACTCTGCAAGTTGAGTTGGCTTGTGAACCGTTCATCCTAAATAGACTCACAAAGTTGACCTGACCTGAATAAAAATGGCTTTCAGTGACACTGGCCAGTCCCTGGGTTCCTCTGCATTGCAAAATTATGTTACAGCTGGGTACAGATGGCACCTTCTGCTGAGAAGCTCAGAGTAAGATTAGTAAAATGGGTAGGGTTTAGGAGTATGGTGGGGTTGTAGGATGTGGTAAGTGTAGCAGACAGAGCTTGGGTCATTGAGAAGAAATGGGTAGGCATTGTCTGTAGACGTAGGGAGAGACTGCTTGGATGGGCTCAGTAGCCATAGAGGAAAGCCGGATCATCTTACAAGAGGGTTGGTCTCCAGCTGTCCCCACCAGGAAAAGTACAAACAGTAGCAAAAGTACTTACTGTGTGTCTAAATAGAGAGATGTCCCCAGGCAAAACCTCCTGGTCGAGAAGACACTTGTCTGAGAGGATCAGCTGATCCTTTTGCTACAGCAAGAGAGTCCTTTGGCCAGTCCTGGGGGAATGTGCCTTTTCATCGTGTGATAACTAGGGGCAGCCAAGGCTTCCTCGCTCTAGCCGAAATCTCATCCTGCAGGGTGGGGGTGCCTGCATCCACATTCAGAAGACCGGGATCTACCCTGGGCTTGGGTTTTCTGGCTCATGGATGTGTCTCACACAGAGGCAGAGAGGACTGAGCTGCCTGAAGGAGGGAGTATGGGTCTCTTAAAGAGTCTAATGTTGTTCCAGAGTAAACAGAGGCACTGTGGCTGAGCAATGTGAGGGGATTTCTGGGCAGCGTGCCCAACCCTCTTGGGGAAGGGTTGGGGGAAAATGAGACCTCGGAGCTCGGCTGTATCCCTACTGATCTGTCCTCTCACCGTCTCCCACCAAAGAGCTGTGAAAGCCACTGAGCCTTCTGTTAGAAGGTCTCAGGGCTACTCTGCAGCAAGTGACATGGCAAAACAAGATATTTCAGGAGGGCAGGTGGGGAACAGTGAAAGTTCAACACAGTGTGTACTGGAGAAATTGGATGGGATATTGTTGTGCAATTTCTTGTCATGACTTGGCGTGACCTCCATTATACCCATGAGATCATCTCCAGTGAGTATCAATAGTCTCTTCCCCTATGCCTTAATGTATTTTTAATACCATGTAACTGCCAGAAAATAATATTCTTTCTGGAAGCTTTCACTGCAATGTTTAGTTATACATTTATCCTATTGCCCGTGAATTCAGGATCCTTAGTTACCCTGAGCTCAACACCTGCAAAAGTAAAAAAGAGGTTAGGAATATATATCCACAATAGTTTTAAAATAACATTGGAAGTCATTGTTATCTGGCCTGGTTGAGTACAAAGTTTGATAGAAATTGTGAAAGGCAATTCCTAGTGCCTGGACTGGGATATTTTGAATTATTTTAACTTACTGATGAAGCAGTCAATTAAAAAGCTATAAACTATGCATACAAGCTTCCATATAGCTTTAGTTCCAGCTTTTTACTTTGTTTACCGAATATCACACCCTTTCACAGCACACAGACACTTGGTAGCATGTGAATTGTATACTCTCCTTCAGATGCAAGTTCTTGTATCTGGCTTTGCTAGCTCTTAGCTTAGCTACTAGCTTAGGACATAATTTTGCCCATCTTGAATCAAAATTGGGTAGGATTTATGAGGCTGTATAAGGACCTAAAGTGTTCCAAGCAGTAAATATGGATTGGTAAGAAGAGCATACGTGAAATGAGTGATGATAAGAACTATGCTATAAATATAACTAATCATACAGCTATTGCCTCTACTTCAGTTGACTATATGACAATAACACTTAATGCTCTTGATCAGAGAATCTCAGATCATTCTGTAAGGATTTCTTCTTGTTCTCATTATATCAGCAATGAAAATTAATATCTGGGAGATACAGTGAACATCTGAGACTCGAACAAGCCATTACATATGACATGGTGGAGTACAAACCTAATTTCCATATATATCCTGCTCACTGGACCATACTGCCTGCTATGTACCTGGCTGAGCACGGTTATATACACACCTGTAAGCACATATGGCTTCAAAGCAGCACAGAAACAGACCAGGCACTGCGAGCAATGCCAGAACTGCCCGGCTGTATGGCATGTGAGAGGACTAAGGGAGAGAAAAGTGACCCCTTTGGATGACTTTCCTGGGAGGGGAATGATCTGGCAGGTAAAATTGTTGATTCTCTCTGAGCTAAAATCACATGAACTTTGGCGTTCTGATCCTATCCTCTCTGCTGGGACAAGAGATAGCAGCATGATATCGGCAGTGGAGCTATGACCTGAGATCCACTTCTGCCTGGGCCTCCACTGTCCTCCCTTGGTCTTTCTCTGTCCTGGTTTTCTGGGAAAAGACTGCTTCCTGATCCCTCCACACAACTGCTATGTAAGCTGCACCTTGTAACTCGCTCAGCTCAGTGGTAAGCAGGTGCTGAAGGGATGAAAAATTGCCTGCACCAAGCTCTGGAGTGGTTGGCAAGAACAGGTCGATAGTCTGATGCAGTGGCGACAGCGCTCCACCCTCGCTCTGTAAATGCCTTGTATCTCCTGCTGCCAGTCACGATGGAAATACAGACGTAGCTTTTCTCAGGAAGATCTAAATGTTCTGGTTGCTATTTGGTAAGGGGGATATTTCTCCAATTAATTATTGAGTGGAGCTCTGGCTGGAGGAAGGGGCTGCAGAGATGTCAAAGTGAAATGGGGAGAGTGTTTTAACCTCTCTGAAGCTCTCCCGCAATCGGCAGCAGGTTTGCCTTGTGGGACCTGGCCAGTTCTTGTTCTACTGCACATTGTCAGGGCTGGCCAGCAGAGAATGGCCTCACGGGGACTCTGCCAACTTCCACAGCTTGTGAGCCCATCTTTTCTTTCTTCTTGGCAGCAGAGATATGCTGCAAGAAAACTGCTACCTGCCATTTGTGGCTTCATCCTGCCTTTATTCTCCTGAGCTGGATGGAGGGTCCTGGCTATGCAGCTGTAGGCAGTGGGGGAAGCGGATCTGGAAGAGCAGGTGCAGGGACAGGGAGAGGATTGATCAGCTGAGAAGGAGTAATGGGAAGGGCAGCATGGTCTACTGGATATAGCGTTAGACCGAAAATCCAGAGACCTGGGCTTTCATCATCCTAGATTACATGGGCAAAAGAGGCTGCAGTGATCACCTCACCCCGCGCACTGACCCTCATTCCTCAGCGGCATGATAAGAAAGCTGTGGGACCCCAGGCAGATCACTGCATCAACTCATGTTTTCGTTTCTCCAGCAGTAAAATAATACTCTTCTATGTTGGTGTCCTACAGACGAAAGGCACTTTTCAGGGGCTGAAGTGGGAGGGATGAACTGTGCTGCCTTTTCCAGGTAGAAGTGCTGAGGCAGACCCTCTGCTGGTATGAATCAGCACAGTCTGTACAGTGTGAAATATTTACTGTTGCAGCCCATGTGCAGGAGGATGTGCCTAGACCCTATGCTGCTCTTTTCAGGTGGCTTAGTTGTCCTTAGAAAAAATCCAGAGGAAAACACGTGAGACAAGACTCAGCTCCATTAATTAATAGATGTCTTCTCAAGCTTGAGCTGAGCTAACGCTGCAGGTCCCCACAGCACTCACCTGGCCCATCCACCACTGCGGACCCTGCCGTAGTACAGGCACTAAGGCCAAAGGTATAATAAAGCTCTGATTCAGCTACAAGCTATCTAATACTGTGTGAGGCTGTGCTCTTCTACTCAGTAAATGCTGCATTCAGTAAGTATCTTGAAGCTTTCCTGATTTACCCCTGTCTTAGCAGCTGTAAAACAAGAGCTTATAATTGCAGTGGTTTGGTTCCGATGTTCTTCTCAGCAGAACTACAATGAAGCTGTCACGAGAGATTTCTCACTAGCACAGGGCCAAACTCAGCAGACAGAAGTCCTAAGTATGGAACAAGTAAACCAGGAACGATCTCCAGAGAGTTCGATTTGCTCCAGAGGAGAGCCTTTCCCAAGGTCCTCTCCAGTTTGTTTTCCTGTTACTATTGCCCTGCTGGCCCTGGCAGGTGCAGCACCTCTCCTTGCTGCGGTCCATCCTCTCACAGCTGAAATGTGTAGCTCAGAGGCCAACTTCGTGTTAGGCTTTGGAGGAGCACAGGACAAAAGGACAGCCCCTTGCCCACAAAACTTGCTTAGAGCGTAACCCCGTGTTGGCCTCTGCTCCTCTTTCCCCCCTGTTCTTCATTTCCACCTGTGGTGCTTTCCTGGGAAATGCATGGTTTCAGGTCCCAGACACTTTCTGCAGTCTGGACTCCATCACTTTGCCCACGAGCACAGCATCCCGCTGACCTGGCCTGCTCTGTTTAGGGAGATTACTTGAAACACGTCTCTCTGCATGGATCAAGCCATGTCACCGAGGCACATTCACCCGCCTTTTTCTTATCCTCAGCCAGTTGTCTGCAGACAGCTCAAAAGGCAGATCTTGGGGGCAAGACTCCTGGCAGCACACTGCAGTGTTTGAGTAAGAAACAGGAGGATAGCTCCTAAATCAGTCCCTGCCTCACTGCTCATACTGTCTAACCCGCGTGACTGATTTATTTTTTCCTTTAGTCTGTCTCTTTGCTCTTTTCTGTGTGGTTGCTGTGAAAAGCCCCAGAGCTGTTTCTGATCCCACATGCCTTGGTTTCAGGGCTGCAGCCCCCTTTGACAGGGAAAGCTGCCCCAGGACCGTCAGGTTGCAGTGTAGCTCTACATCCTGTTTCTGGGTTGTGTCACAGATTTTCAGGATGAGCCCTTTGCATTTGTGTCCCCTTGTTTCTTCTATCTGTGCAGTATGGTTGGTGACAGCTCCTCCCCCCAGCAGCATCAGCAAAGACACAGATTGTTGGGGGCTTCAGAGGATGAAAACTGGCTTAGAGTAGGAAAATGTCCAAGCTGACTTTTACCATTAAGCTGTCAACAGGATGTCCTGATGTGTTTAAATATTGATGCAAACACAGAAGAAATAGTTGCCTTCTTCCAGAACAAGTGAGGGATTTATGGTGTAAAACATCTCAGAGCTCTTTGCCGGCACTGCGTAGGTCACAGCTGTCACATTTCCCCCCCAGGTACCAGCACATGGTAACCATGGGGGTGAAAAACCCTCATCTGCTGCTGCCCAGACCCAGAAAGCTGAAAACCAAGTAAGGCAATAATTTGAGTAGCACAGAGGGACGGATTCACAGAAGAAAAGGCTTTCCTGTACCTGTGGAGGAATCCCCAGCCTGGGGGTAAAAATCCAATAGAAATGCTGAAAGCTGGAAACTGAACCTCTGCTTTGGGTTTGGATGTGATGGGCCCTCCTGGGAGAGGGGACAGAAAGCTGCTGACCCAGCACTTTGCTGTCCAGGGGATGGAGTTTTATTTTCCAACTTTCCCCACCAAAATCAAATATTTGCAAATGGAGGGACACTTTATTCCGGGGGATGTTTGCCGTGGGCTTCCTGCGGAGCTTTCTGCTAGCAACTTGTGTGAGCCAGAATCACATGTATGAACGTTTTGGTATTTCTGTAAGTCTAAATATTCAGTCTTGCTCACCTGTGCCCAAGAAAGGTGCAGAAGAAGCCTTGACTTGCCTCTCAGCATGCTTCCAGAGTTACATCCAGCCATGGTTGAGCTCCTCGCTCCTGCTGTTTGTCTTAAAACAGTTGGGAAAGGGGAACAGAGAGGCACTGAGAAGGCCTGAACAGGGGGTGAAGGATGGGCGTGAGCAGAGCCAGGAGGCTTAAAACCCTTAACCATTTTCTGTGCACTTTGGAAAAAATGTAGACTCCTTTGACAGGGTGGAAATGAGACTGTTGGGGTTTTTTTCCCCAGTTCGCTGCAAGTGCAAATACCCAGTTAAACCTCTACAGCTCTTACGGCCAGTGCCTGGTTTTGTTGCATGTGAGAGAGTGCTAACAGCCCCAGCCTCACCCAGGGACAGCATTGTGTCCCCCTCAGAGGCCTCTCCTGTGGCCACCCCCCACCTCACCCAGATCAAGGGCTTTTCCTAACCCAGGTCCCAGCTGGCTGTCGGGCAGCACCGAGCTGCTCTCCAGCTGCAGCTGCTGTACCACATCTGCACAGACAGGGCTCACCACTGGCTCATCTTTATTCTCCTAATGCCAATTTTTCTAATTATAGACCTGTGGCTATCAGCCAATCGGCTCCATTTTTGAGGCTCGTTATTGGACTTCGGATGTCAGGCTGAATTTTTCCTAACTGTCCATAATAACAGTAATAGCTTGACTTCCACCATGAGACAATTAACCTTCTTAAAGTTTAGTGCCTCAGGCTGTGCCTCAGAAAGATTCCCTCTACAAAACAGACAATTACCTTTACTTAATAACCTTTCCCTTTCTAATCTGATATTAGTGCCAAAGTAAATGTAAAGGGCAGCGCTCTATGTCCCCTCTTAAGTACTTTAAATTTCTGTCCATGAAGGCTAATGAGCTGCCATTTTGCTTAATCTATATTTGCTGTGGATCTAACAATACTCTGCAGCATCTTCCTTTTAAAAAATGCCAGAATCCAAGGAATATTGCTCTGGTTTAATTTCTATTGAGACTCTGTATGTGAAAAAATAAAAGCTCATGACACAGAAAGAAAAATAATGATGTCCAAGCTACAAAACAGGGAAAAGCATATTCAGCATTGGTCTGAGGTTGGTTTAAGGCTGGTTTCAGTGCAAAGCAGTGTCAGTGGCTGTAAAGCAGGAATTTGTTGCCAGAGCTTTGTAGGGTTAGTGCCAGCCCCTCCTATCGACTCCAGTGCAGATGTGGGATGGGGAGACAAGGCTGGGCAGTTTTACAGTTTCCTATGCATCTGTCTGGCCAGCACGCACATGGTCTGTCGGTGCCTCTCAGGCAGGAGCACTGACCTCTCTGGTAACGGCTGCAGCAGACCTACAGCACAAGCACAACTGCTAAGCAGATGTAATTTCTTCATGGATTGCTGCTCATGGTAATTAATATGTACAACATTAGTAACTGTTGAGACATGAAATGCTTTCTCAGCAAAGAAGTTATTGCTCCACTGACCCTGTGTTTTGCAGTTTCAATGAGAGTTCTCTAATAATATTGAACTCAACCTTTGGTAAAAACACACAAAAAATTCTGACATAAATGTAAAGCTGTAGGTACTATATGTGAGCAAAACCAGTTTTTCTAAGGATGCCAGTTAAAAACAGCAACAAAAAGCAGGCTTAAACCCCAGGAAAAGCAGGGCTATGACTGCTCTTAGAAAAGATGCCTAATTCCTCTGTAACTGTTAAATCTATGTCTTTGGATGCAGAGTACTTCCACACACTGCAGAATGTCTCTTTCATTTGTTTTATTATAGTGCCCCTGCTAAGTCCGTTGCCTGCTGCTGAGCCAACGTTTACTCTCTTCTCGTAAGAGTGCTCTGGTTTCATCATCTCAATATAATGAGGTTTATATTTTTTTTATTATAATAGAAGCAGCCTCAGGTCCTAATCAAGATATTGGGCTAATTGCTATGGAAACCTAATTAGGCAGGCCCTGTCTCAAACTCTGTAAATATTTATACATGCACTTAACCGTCTGAATGCAAACCAACCCACCCCAGCCATGGGAATGAAGCTTTGCACATGCTGAAGCGTTGATAGGAGTGGGAGTCTCCTTTAAGCCAAAGTTTAGCTGTGCTGCAACAAGTAGAGAGGAGCGTGTAGCGGTAATCAGATTGGGATCATGTACATGCAGATGAGGATCAGATCAGATAGGGGCTGGGTTATGGGTTTGAGTTAAGAGCGGAACAGAACTTTCGAGCTGCTGCATTTTTTTTAATTATCTTATAGAATAATAATTAAAAAGCTGCGAGTTGCTGTCCCAGACACAAACATACCTATAGAAATACAAGGAAGTATGAAGTCTCCCTGGCCAGAATAAACTAGCAGGTGTCCTGTGCCATTTCTTAGCGTAGCTTTTTAAACATTATTTGGAAAACGTTTTTTAACTCAATTTTAGAACTTGCTTTGCATGCGTGAATCGGTTCCGATTTACATGTTTATCGCAGCTGAAAGGAAATTCGATGTCAGCTTTGGTACAAACACTTCACACTGCTAAGGTATTAACTTTAGAAGCTGAATATATGGAACTAATCAAAATGCTTTCATAAACAGATTAATGAGGAGACAAAAATGCACAAGTACAAGCTGCTAGGCTTTGAACAGTCACATCTTCTGCAGCGCCTTTATTTATTTATTTACTTTAACAAGTATTTTAATTGGTTTCGTTACATGTCAGTTGTGGCAATGGTGAGGTGGGGTGAATTTGCCAAACACAAAGAGCTGCTGGCAGATATAAATATAATAATGTAGCTGGAGCTCTCTGCATGAAACCTGGTGCTCATCTGTTATTTCTGGTTTTCTCTTTATCCTCCGCGTTTGCTGCACCTCTTGTCTGAGCCCTGCTCTCTCCTATGCCGCCCTCCAACTTTGCATGCAGTATTTAGCTTCCAAGGTGTGAACAGAGGTAGAGAACAAAAGCATTTAATTTAGCATAACCCGTACAGCAACATCCAACCAAGAACAGTAGATTCTCTGCCACAAAAGCTGAGGTTCCCCTTCCCAAGACTTTCTGCTCATGCACATCCATTTAATGCCGTTTATTGCCAGTAAATAAACTTGTACGCAGAAAACAGTGAAACACTCTAAGAAAAAGAATAAAAAGAACCCCCAAAGCAAAATCAAAAGAAACTCCTGCGACCTGTTTTTAAACCCTGTGCTTGAAGCAGAGGGGGACAGACAGGAGATGGGGCTGCTCAGAACAAACGTTTCCTGTGCTGTCTGAGTCACCGCAAAGTTCAGCAGCACACTCCTCTTGCTGCCCCAGCTCACCATTCAGGACTGTAAATTTCCTTCCTGAGTTTGTTAGCAGTGAACAATGTACGTAAAAAAAAACACCAACAAAAACCCAAACTCTAGCCCACTATAGTTGCTGGTATTATGCAAAAGAAGTAATGCATAAGCAATCTGCTGCCTTTGGAGGAGCCACGCAAAGTGACACCAGCCACTGCAGAAAGCAGAGCAGCACCTTTTCCAAACCTGGAGATAGAGAAGGGATCTTAGTGGGGCTGGCAGAAAATTTTCCATTAAACACTTTTCTTTTAACCTGGATCTTAAGTAACCTTTTATTTTTTTTCTTCAAAGTTACGTTATTTCTGTACAAAACATCAACTTCTTTCTAAACCAACCAAACAAGAATCTCCTCTCTCTTTGCTAATCTGAATAATTTTGACCCTGGGAAAATGTCACAGGATGTGCCTCAGCAAAATTTTAGTTCAAAGACCTCAAGTCCTCATCAGCCTCCAGGCAGCAGGTTTCCCACCTGCTGTTCTGACCCCAGGAAGGGCTTCCCAAAAAAGGGGAATAACAGGCAGGAGCGCCAGTGCTGCATGGGAAACTAAGTCTGAGCAGGGCAGCAGGGCTTTGCGGGAGAATGGGGCCAAGCTCCCTGGTGCTCCATCTCCACAGACAGCAAGTCTTAATTTCCATTTCCTATCTTCCAGTTTTTCACCGAGATGACAATGTTTTTCTTATAGGAAAATTACATTCTAATCACTGCTGAAGTTAAGCCTTAACCTAAGAATGTTCCAACTTCTTTTTTTCTAGCTGAGATGTCTCTTCTAGATTTTGCCCAGAGCTTCAAGAGGAAAGAAAAAAAGCCATGGGAATCTGAGAAACTTGATATTTCTCATGTTTAAAAGGTGAGTTTGTCTTTATAAAGTGACTTTTCTTCGTATGTCAGAAAGGAGAGTAGCAGAAGTGACAACAAAACACGCAGCTATTTTTTGATTTGGGGTTCACTGCGAAGAGTTGTTTTCACCCTCTCCCTCTTCTCCCTTTAGGAAGAAGTGTTAAATTAGCAACGAAACCAGCACATTAGCTGACAGGTACTGCAAATAACCTAATCATGAGACAGCACATTGTGGATGTTGGGGTTATTTTCTTCAGCAATTACATCTCAGGAAAGCTCTCCTTAGATATTTAATGGGTTGCAGCTAAAGAATTTTTAAAGCACGTTTCAGAGTTGCTGGTAATTGAAAAGGATCGAGTATTTCATACTCGCTGCTAAGTTTTACAATTGATTAGAGCACATCCCAAGTTAAACTACTTCAGTGGGAAGCTGGCAGTGCCTAATACCAAATGCTGCAAAGGAGAGCTTGTCTAGGCATAAAAGGAGAAGAGACAGAATGCAGTGCTGGGCACCTTGAGTAAAAAGCCTTATTCAGCCAGGGTCCAAAAGTGACTTTTTAAAATGCTTATTTTTAACTAACTGTGAACTTCTGCAATAAGTACAGAGTGCTACTTGGCTCCTTAAATAGCTGCGATGACGAGCTGGCGCTTGCTTCTGTTACTATGTGAATTTATGGAGCTGTTGTCACACACTTTGTTAGAGGAAATATACGGTGGTTCTGTCATAGGGACTGGACACCTATAATTCTCATTTTCCTTGCCTGCTCATAAATCCCTGCTGCTCAGCTGCACCATTGTTATACTTGGGTTGCTGCTATAATCCCATCACTGGAGCGAGGCTATCGCAGCACCTTGCAGGGGAAGCGCTGAGTCACCAGTATCGCTCCAGTGGAGATGAAATGCTGCTCAGGGCTGGTGACTGCCTGTGTTGCAAAGGAGATTCGTGTGAGTACGTCTGCTTCAGGGTCATGCTGACAAACAGCTCATGGGTGGATGCTGAAAGACACTGGACGCCTCGAAAATGCCACTTGTTTGTATGGGGTTTGCCATCTTGGATAACATTTCATGGGTTTTGGTGCCTGAGTGGCAACAAAGCAAAGGGACACACTTTGCCTTTCGTTTTTTCCTCAGAGACCCTGCCCTTTCTTCCCATCTCCCTGCTTTTGCTCAGGTCAGTGCACCAGCTACGCAGGCCTTGCTTGTACTCCATTTGCGTGCACAAAGCCTTGCCTCGCCCTGCAGGCCTCAACAGCCGGCACTCAAGGAGCGTGAAGCTGTTGCTCAGACATCTTTAGTCTAGCTGGGCTCAGGGTCGGTCCGATCACGCCGGCTGCCCACCTGGACCCCACACTTTTTATCAAATGCCAGAGCCGCTCTGTGCACAACAGCTGCCGCTGCACCTCGTGCACAGCCTTTGCTTTCAGTCGTTCCCTCCTCTCTGCTCCTCCAGCCTCCGAACCCCTTTCATCTCGCCCTGCCGCACACTGCAGCTGGCCTTCTTTCATCTTCTCCCCTCCGCCTTTGGAAACGCTCTTTCAAAAACCGTGGTCAACCTCATCCAAATGGCTCTTCGAGGAGCCCTTTCCCAGTGGGGCATGTTGCTGATGCACTTGGTGTGGCAGCAGGCGCCTCGCCGAGCCCCATGCCGACCCACGCCGTACCAGCAGCAACCGCTGCTCCGCTGCCTGACCTCCGGGAAATTACTGCTCTCTCCTACGCCTCTGTTTCTCCTTCTGGCTTTCATCTGTCTTTTTAGCTCAGGCCAGAGGATGCTGTGTGTGACAAGCCTGACGGTACCGTGACAGCTTGGTCTCAGCTGGGAACACTGCCGTAATGCAGATAATAACCGCAGAGCTGTGAGCCGTGTCCCTGTCATAAGCCGTGTCCCTGCTCTGCCCCTCCTCTGCACAACCGGCAGGCTGGCCTCTCTCATGTCCACTCTTTGGAGACAAATGAGGCCTCCCAGGGAGAAAGTTTGGTTTGTGTGGCCTCTCCTGCACCCTTACAGGAACAGTAAAGACTAAAACGTGGCTGTGTTTATTCCAGCGCTGGGCTGACTGCACTGGGGGTCTCAGCCCCATGATGGAGACCAGGGGATAAGCTGTGGCTACCTCCACCCATGACCCTGCCAGCAGCCCACAAGCCACCAGAAGCAGCAGCTGGGGGTTGGAATGGCACTGGAATGCTCCTGGGTGGGCTCCTGTTGCTCCGGGCTCCCTCCAGGTTCCCAGGGAGTTGCCAAGAGTCTGTGACACATCCTGAGAGCTTGCAGGGGGCCAGCCTCAAGGAAAGGCACACCCTGTAGGAAGGGAAAGTCCTGAGGACAGAGGACCACCACAGTCATTGTCTCACGAAGCCTGTAGCTCTCAGGAACAATGCTATATGCTCTTGAGTGGCTCCTGCAGGGTCTTTATCCATGGCCTATTTACCACCACAAGGTCTCCCGGGACCAAACTCCTGCAGCAGCTGTGCACTGGGATGCCATGCAGCTTTGTCAGGCATTGAGTGTCCCCTCACCCCTGAGGGGCTCCAGGATGTCCCCCATCTGTGCTGTAAGCAGAGCATGGGGAGAGAGGATGGAGACACAGAGTCTCTCTCCTCTTCCCCCAGCACCGTGTGTCAGCCTGCCTTGCTGGAAAGCGGTCTATTGATCAGGATCCATTGCCAATTATTTCCCGGAGAAGCAAGCAGTGATTGAAGCAAGGTTTGTGCCTCTGATAGCTACTTTCCTCCCTGGGGCAGTGCACTTACCTTCTGCTCCACCACCAGAACAAGAGGGAAGGGCATAAGCCAGCCCAAGGCTATCATTGCTTTCTAAAATGCAGTGACAGAGATGGCCAATGACAGGCACCAACTGGAGTAGCTTAATCCCTGCTCGTCCCATTCTGACAATAAAATTACATGTTTTGATAACGAAAGCTTCCACCTGGAGAGCTCGATGAACAGCTCGGGGAGGTGTTGGTTCTAGGCAGGAATTTGCTCTACTATTCTGCTCCTCTGAAGCTTTCATAAGCAGGTTTCTTTGCTACCACAACAGAAAGAGCACCTCTTTCATAATGAATTGCCTTCAACTACCATGAGCCAAGCTCAGAGGTGGGGTTTTTTTTTGTTTTTGTTTTTTAAATGTGGGAGCATAGAAAATTAAATCTCTGTCGGATTTTTTTAAGCAATTATTTTAAGCACTGTGAATAAACAAGGAGTGCCTGACAAACACCTGTTATTTTTCCCATCGTGAGTTTGGCTGCTGCTGAACAGTCAGAAATGCTGCTCTTTATAGGATCAAGTGTGTTTATCTCACAGAGAAGAATAGGGTTTGTTTTCAGCGTGGAATAATGCACTGGCTGCCGTATAAAGTGCAGCACCAATTTTTACTGAATAGGAGGCATGTGTTCACCAGCTTCCTCCTGGTTGCTGACCGATTGGTGAGACTCAGTTGCTTCCATCCCAGAACAGGCACCTCAAACCTGGGCAGAAGGAACTGGGGCCATTTCACTACCCACTTCTCAAAACTTCTGGGTTTGTTCAAAATAATGGAGCTGAGCTGCTGTACAAGAATTGATCCAGATCTGGCTCTCAGCCTTCTTCTGAAGAAATCGGGGGTATCAAGTTTGGGCTTTTGAACTTCAGTAGGAGTAAGGTCTATGTCAAAGTCTATATTCCCAAGAAGCACGGAAAAGGTGAGGCCTGGAAACAGTTCTGGGAGGTTTTCATGAGCAGCTGCTTCCTCCTCACTCCTTTTCCCCATCTTCCTGCCTGGAAGCTGCAGGCTGGCAGTACCACAGCGACAGGGCGAAGGAGGCACTGTTCATACAGTAGCATCCAGCACACAAGCAGAAAAGTGTGGGGACCTGGGGCAGAGGGATTACAGATGCAGTTGGCTGGCTGAGCTGACCTGATTGAGCTAACACTTCCACCTTTCCAGCCTTAACCTTTGCTGAAGGTTGTTGCTCCCTTTCGCCCATCCTCCCTCTGGGTAGGGGGTTGCTACAGCAGCTGAGTGGGAGCCCCATGAGCAGGGCACAGCCTCAGAGAAGTGCAAGAAGAGGTCAAAGGTGGCTGGGACTCCATGGCAGATGAGACAAGGCACAGGGGCTGGCAGCAATGGATTTGCAGCATGTGCTTGCTATTGCAGGTCAGGCTTGAGGTGACCTGACAAGTGACCGTTCCATAAAGATAGTCAAGATCCTTTGTCCTTCTTCTCTCAGGTAGCAACCAGCCACCAGTGTTATTTTTCAAGTGCATGTCTCAAGACAGCAAGGCTCCCTAACGAGCTAAGACAAGCATCACATTAGCCCCTAGCAAGGTTGATTTTAGCGGGGACACTTGCAAAGCTCCATTATAGCCAGCCAGCAAATGCTCTGCCTCCTGGGTTTTGCTACTTGTTGGTATGGGAGGAGGATTTTTTCCAAATTTTCTTGCTTCTCAAGGGTTTCCCATAATCAGGACACATTCTGAAGCTCAGTTAAAGCCCAGAAAGAGAGTGCAAAAGAGAGGTGAAGGGGCACTGGGATTAACTTACTCCTGTTGGTGCTTGTGTTCTTGAGCAATTCAGATATCCACATTGCTGGTTTTACCCCTTCTCCTACTGGTCTGTTACTGGTTCTGCACTGGACTTGTGCTCTGCCAGTCGAGGTGCCCTGAGCAGGACATGGTGTGGGGACAAGGTGGGAGGAGGATGCCGTGCATGAGGCAGAACAGAGATTTGCACAGCAGAGCTGCTGGTTTAGCAAAGCACCGCAAGTCAAGCATAGCTGCCTGGGATCTGACGAGCTGCGAGGAAAGCAAAGAAATCGCACCAGTTTTACTCCTGCTATTTCTCTTTAAAAGTCTCTAGCTGTGAGCGCACAGGCAGCCAGCCTGCATTGCTCATTGCATGGTGAATGGGGACAGCAGGAACCTTTGCCAGCTGTTGGCTAGGGGCACAGAGGATGTTTTCAGTGGTTAATGTGTAAGACAGGTAGCAGAGACCAGGCTTCCGTCCTGGGTGTTGTTACCAGTAAACTGTGTGAACAAATGCCTCAGGCCAAAATTTTCATGGCCCTGCCCTTCTGAAAATCAGGCCACGAGTTGCGTAAATATGGGTGTAGGTACCTAGCAGTAGGCAGCCAGGTTGGAACATTTTGGCTTTTATCCCTGTGCCTGAGTTACCTCATTTATAAAATGGGGATAATTCTCTGCTACCTCGAGGGATGCTCTGAAGCACAACTCTATTGATGCTAGTAAAGCATGTCCCAGCTCGCTGGATAGCTATTATTCTACACTTGACAGAAATTGGATATAGCAGAGCCGAACAAGTGCTTTTGGTGTAGTTTTGTCTGTCGCCACTGGACAGCCTTTGAGTCACAATTCCACCCCCCTGCAGTGAGACAGAGTGGACTAGGTACACTTTTGGCATTGCAACAGCTCCATGTTGCAGCTTTAAAAAACCCGAGTGTCCCAGTAGCTCTGCCCCTGCCTGTCACTGCCCCAGGGTGCTTGGGATTGGCAAAAGGACATGCATCTTTCCCCTGTGGGGAGATAGAAGTTGCCAGGGCACTGTGTAGGGTGACTTTGGAAGCTCCTCCTGTTGTGAACAAGTTGCATTTATATCTTCTTGAGTTTATGCAGTTCGCTTTCTTGTAGCACGAGCTCAGCATCACCGCTGCAGGGCCAGCTGCATGTCGAAGCCAATTAAAAGAGCAAATTGGTTCAGAATAGCTCTGGATTTGGACAGTCTTCTTTTGGGATAAAAGGTGTCTTCCTCTACTTAGCATGAGCTTTGATAACAGGAAGCATTCCCATCAATTTCCCATATAGACAAATCTTTAATTCATCCCATGATTTCCATATCATTTTCATAGTCAGCAGCAAGACACTCTTTCCAATAGAACTGTGCTCCATCTTCCTTTTCCCCATCAACCTGTCTCAGATGCTCCTAGGATAAATATAGCTGATGCATCATTTAATGCTAAGAAACATGTATTTATATTTCAGAAACTCTAGTGCAACAAGATTCTTCTTTGCACAATGCTGGCCCAACAAATACCTCAAAATCTTGCACTTAAAGACACTTCTCTATTTAAATCATTAGACAGGGAAAATTAGACTTTTTAATTGAAAAGGAACTGTTTGCTTGGTTTTCATCTTCTGTCCTGTTGGAAACTAGAGCATAGAGGAAATCTTGAGCGTAGCATTTTATACTAGGATATCGTAGGAGTCCATAGGACACCCTTCATCCTCAGGGTGAAGATTTAAGTTTGGGTGCCTATCTTAAATTACAGCTGCTCTATCTTCTGTGTTTCAACCCTCACCATAATGACAAATGAACCTCCATGCCCACCTTTGCACCCAGCTGGTTTCATATCAGGTAGTTTCACTGCCCACACACTGGTTAGATAAAAGAGGAGTCTTCGGCTCTTTTGCAATCCTCTTACCTCCTCAGAAACCTTCTGCAATCTGCATTGTCTTGAACAAAGGGTGAGCTAAAAGATGAGTGGGATACTTCATTATAACCTCTGGCTGTGCAATGAGTCACACCTGGGATTTTGAAATGCAAAATAATAAATTAAGAGGGCAGTAGTGAGACTGAGCTGACAACTTGATAATAAAAATACTGGGCAACTTGTCAACTTCAGCTGAGTAACCATAGAACGACACTTTCTGCCAAGCACAGGCAAATGAAAGGCGCTCTTTGCCTCACTGTCGTCATGTTGTGGCCAACAGCATTGTCTAGTGGTTCAATAAAATGTAAACACCGACTATATTTTCTAGAGCCAACTTCTCTTTTTGTCCTCAGGGAGAAGGAAGGTTGGCATCTAGGAGTCTGAAGTAAGGACTGAGAGATGGGACTCTTGTCTTTGCATTATACTTATGTCAACAGAAAATCTCTATGACTCAGTTTACCTAAATGTAGATAGCTTTATAAATGGCGTTTAGAAAAGTTTAATTACTGTTATTCTGATTTTCAGAGGGAAAGCACTGATAAATAGTCTTTATTTATTTATCATAGTACACATTCATTTCACTACAGTGGTCAACCTACCAAACTCTTTTTCTTAATTGACTTCATTTGCTCAGTGGTACGGGACTGTGTGGTGTGGGGCAGGCTAGCTAAGCTGAGCCAACTCCGCATTCACAATGCCACAAAGCCATAATGCAATGTATTGCCAACAACTTGGGACACAACTTCATGAACTAGCTTTGCAGAAGAAGGAACAGCAAAATGCCGTCCTCCCACCATCATCTGGGTTCAACAGCACTTTAACACCCTTTACGTGGTGATGCCTTTTTCACAAAACAAAAAAGAAAAAGAAAAAACCTGCCAGAATCAGAATTCGAGTAGGAAACAATGTCCTTCCCCATGGAAAGAACAAAAAAAGGAAAAGACTTTTCACCAACATGTCTTCTCCTTTGGGTGATTATATGAATAGGTATTTGCTACCAGGAAAGCCAGGCTCCTCTGTTGTTCTGGGCAAAGAGCTCGCTCTCTTTGTCTGTGAGGGGGTGGAACACTCTCTGTGTTTCTTCTGAGAAAGGTGGGGCTGTAGCTGTGTAACTGAGATGTTCACGTGGAGGTTTGGCATGACCCAAAATTGTCATCATGACAAAAACATCCCCAAATGAAACAGAAAATTAAATGAAGGAAAATCCCTACTGAGAGCACATACAGAAAGCTACCCTCAGTAGCAAGGTGGGAAAGCTCCTATCACAATCACAAGATTTCTGGTCTTAAGAGTAAAAGATAAAGTTTTTAAGAAATGCAGATTTCTTCTTTTTTCCTATCATTCCAATAAATATGGTGTTGGGGAATGGACATTTATATCATGTAGAGCCACTGTGTTCCTTGTAACTGGGCAAAGAACAGGGTATTTTACTTCTTGGATGCTCGAAGCAGGAACTCTCATCTTTTGAGCATCGCTGATACAAAACAAAGCACTGGAGTTTTTGCCTATCACTACAATTTCACATTTAGTTTCATGATGTGACATCTTGGCTGAGCCTGTGCATACTATAATGGCTGAAATAATGACATTTCCAACTGATGGGACAGCTGGAGGACGGTTCATGGTGGATGGGTGATTTCCTTGCATGTAAAAGAACCTCTGACCCAATCAGCACTATTCTACTAGTCATTTTTTCTGTCTTTGGTCTCAGAGTTTGTTAGTATTTGGCTTGCCGGGCACTGGATACTGCAATGACAGAGACAGATGTAGGCTGTATCTAGCTGGCAAGTGGAGCATGCCATTTCTAGCAGGAAGTATATCTTTTTATATTGCAGCAAGGTATCGATGTATTACAGTAGATCAGCACTGTCTTGAGGGATTTGGAGCCATGGGGCAGGCTCAGTGTCATTCACAACCTCATGTTTGTATTATATAGTACATGCCTGTGTCTATATTTTATAAAAACAGCTCCAGGTCAGGATGCCAAATTGTTCTCAAGGCAAGTGAATCTGGCACTCAGCAAACAAAGAGTTTGGGTCATCTTCTTGGCCATACAGTGGTGATGGAAAGATGAACAGGATAGATGGTGGTTGCTATATCAGATACCTGGCACTGCTAAGCCTTGACTCTGCTCTGTCATTTTACCCAGTGAAAACCTTAAGAGTAGTTTAGCACCCCGCCTGGATGATCACCCCAACTTCCCCAAGCATGCATACGGATTTAATACAGTGGGACTCAGAAAAACCTAACAGACACGTGTTCATAGTGAACAACTTTTCAGAAGGTGCCATGACTACTATTGCAACCTGTTATCTTTAACTCCTTGAATGACCACATACTTATTTACAACCAGGGGCATCCGTCAGCATGACCAGAAAGAGACTTGAATTCATACCCTTACCTATACAGTGAGACATCTCTGTTTCGCCACTGCTGCTGCTTGCCAGAGAATGCACAGGTAAAGCAAGATGCTACCTTCTGTCACCAAGGACAACGTGTTCTTATTAGTCAATAGTGTTGGCAAGCCCTGGAAGCTGGACACGCTTCGCATTTCAGCAACCTGGAGTGAACATGGAAAGCACCTGGCTACTGCGGCAACAAGGGCTGTAAGCAAATAGAGACTTGACTGGGAGTTGCCACATAGCACAGGAGTTTAAATGAGACACAAAGCGAGGCACCTCCTATTACTCAGGAAAACTCAAGCCACTGTTTGTCCCTGCACAGTTCTGTTTCCAGCACCAACACACCCAGTCAAGAGACAGTTTGGGATGGAGGATCTGCTGGATGTGATGCAATGTTCTCACCCTGGGATCAGATTAGTCCTAACCCAGGATCTTATGCAAATCGAAGGCTGAAGGAAGCTAGAGAATGAAATAAGAGAAAATCCCCATGATCAAGGTTGCTGATAAAAGCAACCGCCTCCAGCACGTGAGGAGCACTGCCCACAGCCTGGCTTCTGGCATGCCAGGCTGGGCAGAGGCCCAGGTGGCTAATGACAGTCCAGCACAGTGAGTGCGCCCATAAGGTAAGAGCATAACAGGATGTTTCCCATCCCACGCACAAAACAGCTCCATCTGAGCAAGCAGGAGGCCATGCCAAAAACGCGTACAGATGCAAACGCATATTATGCACCATACACGGGGAGTCCTGGGGCAGCCGTACTAATCCCTCAGCTGTACTGGCTCCGTGGAGCGGCTGAGTTTAGGCACCATGCAGCACTCCATTTTCCTGGGCTTGCTAGACGCCCCTGTTCAGTGCATTATACATCTGCTTTCTAGTGCGTATGCTGGCTTTGGCTGCGATAGAGTTAACTTTGTTCGTAGTAGTGAGTATGGGGCTGTGTTTTGGATTTGCCCTGAAAACAGTCTTGATAACACAGGGATGACTTAGTTACTGCCCAGCAGCACTTACACAGCACCAAGGGCTTTTCTGCCTCTCACACCGCCCCACTGCCAGCGAGTGGTCTGGGGGTGCACCGGGAGCTGGGAGGGGACACAGCCGGGACAGCTGACCCCAGCTGAACAAAAGGTCCACACCACATGACATCATGGTCAGCATATAAAGCTGGGGGAAGAAGAAAGAAGGGGGGCATATTCAGAGTTATGGCATCTGTCTTCTCAAGTTACATGTGATAGAGCCCTGCTTTCCTGGAGATGGCTGAACATCTGCCTGCTGATGGGAAACGGTGAATGAATTCCTTGTTTTGCTTTGCTTGCATGTGTGCTTTTTGCTTTACTTATTATTTTGTCACTTTTACTCTTCTGATTCTCTCCCTCATCCCACCAGGAGGGGAGTGACTGAGTGGCTGTGTGGGGATTATTCGCTGGCTGGGGTTAAACCATGACAAGTGGACAAGGTCTGGGAGTTAAGGGGGTCTCCAGAGTGACTGTGTCTCCTGCCTGCTTACAGACAGTGCTCACAGGGTGTTTGTTGTGACATCCCTTTAGTGAGAAGGGATCTACTCTAGTTATCCCAATTATTAGGTATGGAACCAGGTTCCACAGTTTGCTTCACATGAGCTGATAAAAGCCATTCAGCTGGCAGCATCTGCTCCCCCCTGCACTTGGGTACATGCTGCAGAGGGTGCACATAGAAGTAGAAAGCACCATAACTGCAGAAACGACTTCTACTCACCAGCCTTACAGATGCTCAATGGGTGCTCAGCAAAGCCAACTGCATGTCCTACCTGCGCAAGACTCTTGGCATCTGCTATCAACGTGACTAAGACCAACTTGCAGGTTCTGTCACTTACCATTCCCAAGAAACTTTCTCTCGAAAGGAGTCAAGATACAGGGTTGCAATGACAGGTATTTTGCCCAGTTAAGCAAGTGAACAGTGGTTGCTGGTTGACATTTAGAGCAGAGCAGAGCAGGAGAGATTGGAGGAAGGTGTTGCAACCTTGTTTATGTTGGCAGTGGATGGGGTTGCGAAAAAGCCCTAAGAGAAAGTAACAAACAAAGGGTGCGTCTTGAAAGGAGGCTGAGTTCAGAAACCTTTGCACAACATGTAGGCAACACGTGCAAGAGCCAGGTGATTCAGAGCTGCCTTTCCTACGCTCTTGTGACCTAAATCCCCCAACAAAAGGGACTAGTATGTGCAAATACGACAAGAGCCTCCTGGCCTCTGGACTTGGTTTTCCAGGAAGAGCTCTTCCTCCTGGCCCTGTTGTACCAAATTACACACTCGAGGTGCATCATGGTACACTTTCAGATTGTGTTTCAAGCCTCAGGGATTGTTTAAGAGCAGACTCGGAGGTAGTGGCCCAGTATTTTAATCTTTGTGTATGTAGCTGGGTTTCTTCTAACATAAAGCTGCTCTTTACAGTGCCTCTTGTAATTTGACCCTTGTGTGAATGTTTTAGATTCTTTATATTTGTTTTTTGCCAAAATAGGAAACAGCTTTTGTTTGCTTGGAGTAGCAGAGGGTTAGTTCTCCATGCTGAGTGTGATCTTTTAAGAAGCCTTCTTTTAGGTCCAGACCTCTAGAATAGAGTACAGAAAGCAGAATCAGCAGTACCCATTGACTACAGGGAAAATGTACATTGTGACTTCTTCTGGAGCTCCAGGAGCCAAGTGCAGGTGTTCCTTGGTCCTTCACTTCGACCCACAATGTTAGTTACTCTTCCATTTGCTGTAGAAGCCCCTCCACAGCACAGCGCTGTGTTACTTCACAGAAAAAAACTTCCTGAGCCCATGTTCTTTCCTGGGAGGAGCGTTCACGAAATGACCATGAGTTTCTAAATCCTTTTGATATCCTCTTGAGAAGCTGGTCACAGCTTTCTACCATTAAGGACAGCCTTTCTCCCCACCTGGCATGGCCAAGAGGAGATGCTGACTCAGTGATACAGAGAGGGGTTGTGCCATGAGGCACTGATGAGGCAAGATGATGCAGTGATGTCATGAGAGTGGAATCTGCATATCCTGCTGGAATAAAGAGACAAACACCAAGATGAGCCTCTCCATCACCTCCTGCATTCTTAGATCTTTTCAGCTTCTTGTTTGTGATTCAGCCTTTTGAGGCACCTGATATTTGTCTGTTTTTTCCCACTACTGAATCACGTTCTCGTTTGCACTTTATTCCTTGCCTGAATTTCCCCAATCAGTGTCTGGACAAATATCGCTGCTTTGCAAGGAAGACAGGTGGAAAAGGACATTTTTACTCCTGAGGATCTCCAAAGCTTTTCTGAGGGGCAGAAAGGTACGTGCTCTTCCTTGAGCGACACACAATCCAAAATCAGACCATGGCATGGGCAGAGATAGGAGCACAGTGTGAAGGAAATACAATATTCAGGTAGGGTGACCCACGCAGCGCTTGACTGTGACTTAGGCTCTATAAATCAGCCCAATGTCTCGCAGGCAGAACAGCGCAAACCAGGTCTCCAGAAAGCACTCAAATACAGTGAAAGAAGAAACTTTATGAATCAGCTTGGTGCATATTGAGGTCAGCGAGGAGGAAGGCAGAAGGACATTAACACGAGAATAGTCATTTATTAAAATGTTGCAGCCCTAAGAGAGAAGAGTAGGAATTGTTGATTTCAGAGATCATGTGCAAAAACTGCCAGACAGGGGACTTCCCTCCTTCCCTCCTGGAATATGACCTCCACCACAGTTTAGCTGTTCTGTTTTATATCTATATGTTGTAGCTCCCAAATCCTCAGAACTGAGTTCCTCTGCAATAATTTTATGTAATGCATTTATTTTAACAGCTTCCCTGCATGGACTGTGTGCAGTTCTTTGGGGACAAGGCCATTTTTCAAAGTTAGTGCTGCAGAGACAATAAAAAAGAGTTAAAACAGATTAGAGTTTTGACTCTTACTATATATCAGGGAAATCTTACTGGAAAGCTCAGACAGATGCACAGTAAAAAGGCTAAGCATGCTGCTTCTGTGATATATTTGCCTGAAATTGCTAGAAGACTCATATAACTTTTCCCTGTTTGCACTTCAGAAACAGATTGCTTCACTTCTTGATCCAAAATTTGAGCAGTTCATGCTTGAAAAACTGCAAACCAAGGGGCATTGGCTGATAATCATGTAATTGTGCTTTTTCTTTTTTTTGCCTTTTTTTTTTAGTGTATTTTGACAGCACATAAATCATTGTAGCTTTCCAGATAGTTATAACGGTAGAGCTCTGCTCCCGAGATTTTAAGGCAAAGTCTTGCAATATGAGGACTGAGCATCAGCTGAGCCATGGTAACTATCACTGTCAGCTCAGCTGACAATAAAAGGAGGTTAAGCTAAATTGCATCGACTGCAAGCCTATGCACTGCAAAGTCACACTGGTTTTGTTTATTACAGGCTACAACGGAGTACATGGAGAGTTAGCACAGCCCAGCTGATATATGGTAAGTTGTTAAGCTTCTAAGTCTTGAGTCCCTATTTTCTGATTTAGATCTGACACAGGAAATGGAAGACAATAATTAATGAGTGGAAGAGGAGATATGGCTTTACAATAGAGAGATGGTGAGATAACCTTATTACATATTTCATTGGATCTTTTACCAAACAGATGATAGACTCATTATAAAGGGTGCGCAGAACAAAGGGAACATTGACATTTACAGAGATTCTGCTCCGGAAAACAGCTACAGAATTGGCATGATGGCTTTCCGTGACTTTTGTGTTTGGTTCTTGGGTGAAGGAACAGCTTTGTGTCTATTAGACCTGCAAACTGTTGCAATGTGGGAGTTACACTGATTTTGAGTCTGATGAGAATTTGGTCTTGAAGTACATTTCTGTTTCTTTCCTCCCTCCTCCCTTTTTTTTTTTTTTTTTTTTTTTAACCTTTTTATTTTCCATGAAGGCCAGGCAGCAGCAGCTTTTCCTCCATTGTTTTCTTCCTTTTATTTTTCTCATTTTTTCATAGGGTAGGGCTGCTTTTCCTGCTATATTGTGGCTGCTTCAGAGCTGCCTACACACAGGCTTGTATCAGCTTAGTTCAACAAGTGTGAACTTTTGCATTTGATGCTCTTCATCAGCTGTAGAATGTCTTATTCTTGTTCATTTAAAAATCTTTTCTAACCAAGCAGAGCTGAAAAAATAGCCCTATTGATACTTAAATAAGAGGGTCTGCACAGTCTTATGCCCTAATTCAGTTAAACTTCTTAAAGCTGCACTCTTTTATTATTAGTGTCACGCGATATGCACTTGATGTGTTGGAAATATCATGCCGGGCTTGTACAACCTATTGTCTTTGAGTTATACCCTCAGTGAGATACAGTAAAAGCCTTTGCTTTCAGTGAGGCTGGAAAAATAAGAATTTAAACGCTTGACAATAGCAGTGACAGTACTAGAATAAGTACATGGGGTGAGGCAAAACCACGTCTGGCTCAGTGTCACATCTCCAGATGTGTTTCCTTACATCTCTCTGGCAGAGCACCCTCAGCAGACTCCACAACTCCCTAGGTGTCTTTGGGAAGAGTGGGTGCTGCCTGGGTGTGTTTGGGATCACTTGGAACGTGATGCATTTTAAGCTAGCTTAAGTCTCATGTAAAAACCTGTAGGTAACACCCAAACAAAGGGCTGCAGTGGAGCCATTTTGCTCTTTCTGAAATGACGTTTCTCAGAATTTGAGTTCAAAGGAAATTGCAACTTTCCGGTTTAATTCAGGAAAGCATGAAACGTCAGATTTTTCTGTGGAACAGAGATTTCAACGTTCATTCAGCTCAGCCAGCAGGTGAGGAGAAGCTTAACAGTAGCACACGGAGTTAGTGGCCACCACAGTAATCCCTTGAGCACAGAGCGCATGAGGCTGGAAAGCTCTGAAAGGGAAGTCAGAATGACCCTAACAGAAAACCTTTCCTAAAGGAAGCCACATCTGTTTGAGCTGGCATGCAGGACTGTTCTCAGGAGGAGCAAGATGCAAAGTTCAAGGAAACTGCCTGCAAAGACACCCAGTGCCTGTGCTGTGGTTGTATAATGAGCCTCGGTGCGAGGAAGCTCTTTGTTCTATTTACAAATCCCTGTATTACTGACAAGGAAACTTTGGTGGCTGCCTTCCAAAGACAACAATGAAGAAAGAAAGAAAGAAAGGTGGGTTTTTCTTTGTCTTGCAGCTCCCATAAATCCCCTCCTATTCTGAAGCATGATTTTTTAAAATATTTTTTTCCCCCCACGTGTAATCCCATCACACATTTTACAAGTCTAATTACAAAGCAATCAGATGTGGGAGCAGTGACGAAGAGTACGTCAAGGAAGGCTGAGCCTGTTTGAAAATTCCACAGGTGCTAGTTACGACTTTGAAACACCAAGGTTATTGCATCCGTACAATATTATTTCAGCCACAAAGAGGTCAAATACCGGAGAACATTCTTGGATATTATATGAGATTTAAGTCAGACTTGTTCCTCAAAGACAAACTTGTAAACCAGTTTCTCTGATACAAAAGCTCCCAAACCCTGAGAAACTCAGGGTGAGAACGGAACACCAAGGGAGAGGATAGAGCAGAGGTCAGCAAATCATGAATAATGCAGAGAAAAGGAATAGGGAATGATTAATCACTGCTTGCTGTAGCACGAGTACACTGATTTTAATTTTTTAAAAAAATCACAACCTTTTTTCTGTACAGCAACAGGCTCTTGTTAAAGACTTCACTAAGCCAATCTCTGGAACTCTGACTCTACCACTCACACTTTTCTCTACTCCTCAGTAAATATTTAGACTAAATGGTGTGGAGCTGTAATGTCCTCTGGGAATTAACCCTTGGTACCTGTGACTGTATATTTTACTGGTGAACAACCTGACTGTAGACTAAAACCGAGCTGCAGTTCTTATGCTGTTCTTGCTATTAAATTAAAAACTTATTCTGTGAGATCCACATCTTCATCTTTAGCTGTTAACAGGTTCCCATTTAATTTCCTAGGTATTTTGGGGGGGAAAGGCATTTGTTTGGTAGAAGCACATTACAAAGAACTGCAAGGTAGGGATAGTCCTTCTGAGTCTTGTTCAAACTCCATTTCAGACATCAGGAGTCCTTTATCTCAGCTCTCTATCTAGAAAAATATTTACCCATTATAATGATCTAATCACAGGAAGGGGCCAGGGCCCTATTTTTCTCGTTTGCCTGCCTGTCTCATCATGGGGAGAGGCCTGATGCAGGGTGTGTACCAGCCCCAGGTCCTTGTGCAGACCTCACAGTTGGTGTTCAACACCAACTGTGTCAACTGGTTCAATGCTCTGGGTCACTGTGACCGAGTCCCAGTGCTTTCAGATGCTTCCTTCTGACATCCAGCTTCTCCGTCAGCGCCTTGCTACCACATGTGCAGAGTGGCTACCTCATCTGGGCATCTTTGAGCACTGCTGACATGGCTAAAGCAAGGCCAAGTAGCTTATTGTTCCTACCTGAAGGAAAACAATGAGCGAAAGGTCTTAACTGGAAGGCTCTGGAACCAGTCTGTTTAGGACAAAGGCAGAGCAGGAGAGAGCCCAGATGAATTGTTGGACATTCAAAGAGTTGAGCTGGCTGGTTCTGCTGTGTTCCCACCAGCAAGAGATGCAAGCTGATCTGATTGTAATAAGATAGGGTTGGAATAGTTATATCCTTGGGTTGCTTGTTGCCTTAAACCCTCCTTCTGTGTAATGCTAAATAAAACAAGTACTTCAAGGATATAGGTCATTATCCCTGGTCAGCTGCCCAAGGGGAGGGAACAAGGTGGTAAACAGCTGACACATGGTGTAGCCAGCTTTTGATTTAATAGTGGGAAAAGTGGCATTTTTCAGCCTGTGCTTGGGAAAGGTGACACGCTGAACATGTGAGATGGGCCTCCAGAAGCTCTGCAAATGCTGGAACTATGTGGCTGAAACCTAGGCAGGGTAACGCTAATAGCAACTGCAGACCTCTTCTTTTTTCCCCTGCAGTAGACGTGGGCCTGAAAAATATGGGTGACACCAAAATGTCAGCTTTCGTGAAGTTTTGAAGCTATTTGACCCTTTCTAAAAGCTCTGTGCAGATCAGGTATTTGTAAGTGTATTGCTTCATGCTCACAAGCTCCGTCTGGAGTGCCAGCCCTTGCTTGGACCATTACTGCACTCCTGCAGCTGCGGTGGCTGCGGAAGGTCTATAGCATCAAAGAAATATTTGAAGTAGATGTGTTCTGCAAGAGGGGAAAGGATACACGTAGGTGCCTCTGACATCTTATGCACTTGCCAAGGCACCAGTGAGATCCTAAGGTTTCTCCAGTACAGCCACCTCATAACAGCTCTGCACAAACTCAGTGTTCTCGGGTTATTATGCTGCAGGGAGAGGAAGATGGTGCTCCCAGTGCACATTTACTCTCCAATTGTCCGCCAGATTAGAGGCAAGCAGTTTGGAAGAGATCTATGAGCAATCTGGTTTAGCTCTCTGCAGACATTCCTCTCCAGCCGCAAGCAGTTCACGAGCAGCTCGAGCCCAGCTCCAGTGCCAGGGATCTGTCACCTCACTGGCAGCGAGGCTGGGCTGGCTCCTTGGCAATCCAAATTCTCGATGGTGTGTGGAAATGTGCATGTGGAGATGGCTGAGCCCAGGGCTGCCGAGGTGCCCTGTGTTGCCTCTATGTCCCGCAGAGGAATGGAGCAGATGGAGCAGCCTGTGGGCAGAGACGCTGTTGGTCAAGTTCAGACACATGGGTTATAATGGGCTTATAAAAATTCTTGATTCAGTCTATACTTGTGGGCTATAGGGTATACGGAGCTCTTAGGGTAACTAACAGATGTAGTGAGCCCATCACTTTATTATCCCAGTGTATTCTCCCAGAGTCTGGGAAGGTCTGTGTTCTCTTTTTATAGATGGTGCGCTGAGGCACGGAGCTCCAGAGTCACTGGGGAGGAACATGTTGGATAAATGTTGCTCATTAGAAAATGTTTGTTTGTCAGTTATGATGTTGTGTGTGTGGGACTGTAATCCATTTCAGCAAGACACTCTAGGAAATGTTTTCTTGGAATCAGCATGGAATTTCTGGCCAGGATGGTCCTCCATCATGGCATGGTCACTCCTGGGGTGGCTGGGAGACTGCAGGTCAGTTCTTAGAGCTGGAGCTGGCAAGAGGTAGAATTAAAGCAGGCAGAATGGTGCCCTGATCCTCAGTCAGTTCTGGCACTATGATTTATTTTTCATTGCGTGCTTTTTGTCCTTCATTACAAGGGAGAAAAGTCCTCCAAAAATGTTGAGAAGTCCTGTTTTTGTCACAGTAGAGATGGGAAAGCTTCCAGACTCTCCAAGATACTGGCAAATGGTGGAAGCTGTTTCCAGTTTAGTTCAATCTGCAACTTTCCCAAGGTCCCACATCTGCTCTGTTGCAGATCAGCAGATTTAAGCCCAGTTTCCTATGAAGAAAATGGTGGAACACGGACTGCCTAACCACGTAGCTGAGAACGGGCAAAGCTGGCAGCCAAGAACTGGAGACCCAGCAGCCATGTCCTCTCCCATTGACTTCATTGCCCTCTGTTTACAAGCTGGTCTGTCAGATTGGTCAAACCCCTCAATTCTCCTCCCTTATACCATCTCAAACTCCTACTTCTTCAAGGCTTTAAGCTATTTAGGACCTCTGTAGGAGATGGCTAGGAGTTTTGAAGCACTCCATGGAAGACACCTCCTGAGCCAGCAAATCCAGACCTTTGCTATTACACAGGGCACTACCGTACGGCACAGGATCGTACCTACGGTACGGTAGGTAGGACCACCTACCCCTCCTGGAATGTCCACCTCAAGTTACTCGTCTTTGGCATTAGCCAAACTGCACAGCTTTTGATTTCCTACGGTCTTCCCATCAGTCCTGTAGCTCTTCCCTCGAGTCTGCTCAAAGCTCAAGGAAATGGAAAAGTCCAGGGGCCAGGCAGAGAGTTCAAGTTTTGTTCAGATGAAAACCATCAAGACGAAGAGTGTACTGCTTCTGAGCGGGGAGGGCAGCAGGTCACTGCCTTATTTTGCAGTCTTGTCAAACAACTCTGCTCTGATCTGTTGCTCACCACAGCTCAGATTGTATTTCATCCAGAATAGCTCTTCATATCTTAATTCTGGTTCCCTGTGTGTGCGTGTGTGAATTATTTCTCTTATATTTCACCAGGGAGGATCTAATTTTCTCTTCTCCTCCTTTCCTAATATTTTGGATCTCTCTAGGTGTCTCCGTACTACGCATGTCTTCCCTGTTTGAAGAAGTTACATGCAAAATTCACAGTTGTTGTTCCTAACTTGCAGAGATTATATTTATGCGGCTGTACACATTTTTATGTGCTGCAACTCTATTTACTTTAGAAGAAAAGCCCACAAGATTGATGAGTGAGGCAACATATTTAAAATATACATCTTGTAAATGTGTTAATGACTATATAGGCTATAGGTCCCTGTGGAAATAAGAAGAGGCATTCTTTTAATAAACAATGGAGCGCATCCAGTTTTTCTTCCTACTTAAGTTATTTCCAGCACATTTACTAAAATGCTACCAGATTCAATAATATTTGTCTCTTTCTTGGCTTCTTACATACATAGCTTTCTTCCTTAACAACAAGTCCAAGATTTTTTGGAGCCAAAGCAGGAATGATGATGTGTTTTTGTTGTTGTTGTTCTTCTAACCAGCTGTCTCTGCTCATCTTGCTGTCACTAGGAGAAGACATCTGCTTAGTACATTCAATATTTTTGCTTAGAATTCTCAACAGGGAGGTCAGAGCCTATGCAAAAATGTCCCCCAAAATATCTGTCACTGCAAACATTTCTTTTAAGACTGGGGTATTTCTTTGTTTATTCAGCGTAGACTCTGTAAAAAATCTGACCAGTTTCCTTCCTGTAAAACAAAGCACTCATGATGTCAATGCTAAAATCTGGACAGAAGACAGTCACCATTAGCGAGATACTGTGCAAGATGCCAGATGGTATAAAATACAAAGTCCAGTGATTTCTGCTTTAATTGTGTCGCATCACTCCAATGACATACTATAAACCTGCTTTTTTTTTCCCCAGCTAAGCTGAGACCCAGAGGGTGAGGATTCTTAATGAAATTGTCAACTCTTTAACAATTCTATGTGCTAATTTCATCAAAATTTATTGGAAAAATTGAGTAGTGCTAGTTATGGCTTGCTTGCGGCCACAGAGCTCTAGGCAGTTCTTTCTTCTAGCCACTAGCAACACTCCTTCCTCATTAACCAAAGATCCAGTCTAGCAAAACACTTCAATCTTTAAATCCACCCCTGTTCAACAGAACGCTTAAACCTAAGCTAAAATCTCTCTGGGCTCAAATTGGATTAAGTATGTCCTTAAAATTAAGTATGCTACACTGGCACGTTGCTCGGCTGCACTTCTCAGCATTGGGATTTAGCAGTTTCACAAAGCTTTACCATTCCTTCCAAGGGTGGCACAGGCAGCTACAGCCCGGATGGTGGAGGGAGCAGAGCAGGGAGCAGAGCCTGAAATGGTTGCAGGGAGGTTTATATTTTCCTGAACTATCCAGAACTCACCATGGCCAACAGTGAAATTATATGGAATTTTAGATAGGACTGATGGCCAGGTAAAACCAAGCATCTGGCGAACCACGTGCAACTCAAAGATGTGCACAGAGATGCAAGGTTTGGTGATGGTCACTCTCTCTGATATGCTCATGGAAAGTGTGTGTGTGTGGGGTTGTTGGAAATTGTATTTCTCATTAGTGAAGATTCCCTCGGGGTTCTTACCCAGACTTGATCACTGTCAGTGATCCGTGTTAGTAATGCCTGCCCAGTACGTGCCTTGCATTCCTGTCTGGATGCAAACATACCTGCAAAATGGAGAATGACAAAGCTTGGCCCACTGCTGTTCCTAGATTCCTTCCACCAGGCAGCAAGCACATGTGTATCTCTAAATCAGGAACATGCACCCTGGTTGGAAAACAACTCAGACATGCAGGTTGAGTCTTCTCTCTGCTGTCTGCCTAGTATCTATGCTGGTGTTTCCTCATTCCTTCCCCAGTGCCACAGGATGCTATTGGTGTGAGCTCAGATTATACACGTGCTTCCAAGAATACCCTTTGGGGTCAATTGTGCCACTGCCGCATGTGTCTTGATGGAAACGGGTGTCCTCATGGCGAGGTGGGTGAAAAGTGCTGCGGTTTGGGGCAGAGGAGTCTCCAGTTGATCTAAGGCTAATTGCATCTGATCTTTGTCTGAAAATTAGGTGGCAACTCTCCCAAGAACACGTGCTTAGTGTGTTTTCCAGCCTCTCTGGCTTTTACCCACGGAAGGATTAGTTCACCAGGTGGGCGACTTTCCTGTTGTTCTGGAATTGTTACTAGTGAGGGAATACGTCAGATCCCCGCATCTTCATCTTATTAAGAGTTGTGTTGCAGCAAAAATGACTTGGATTAGAGATAAAGAAAGTTTTTCTAACTGTGAAGCTCTGGAATGGATCCTCTAGATATCCTTACCAGCAGGGTAGCTGAACCTCCATCAGGTATGGTTTAGGCAATGCTGCTCCTGCTTTGCAGCCTGAGGGATGAATTCCCATGGCTTCCCAAGGACTTTTCCCATCCTGTGCTTTGGTTTGAGGGTTGGGGTTTTTTTTGGTTTTGGTTTTGTTTTTTTTTTTTTTTTTTTGTAATTTTTGCATCTGAAATCTCACTGAAAAGCAGAGACCCAAAATCTGAAAAGCAAGGGTTCAAATGCTGACTGCTGAAAACTTTGTACAGACCTGAGTTGCATGTAGTCTGGTGGGAGGTCGTGGTGTCATTCCCTGTGCTAAACCGTGCACTGCAGGTTTATAAGGGCTCCTCCAGACACGGGGAGCTGACTGGTCTAAAGTCATACAACATAGGAAAAGTAGGAACAGAAGCCAGGTTTCCAGGCTTCTAGTCATGCACCTTAACCACTAAAAAACTTCATTTCCTTGAATTAATATTGGCCCAGGCTGAGTCTTGTATTACGGCCTCCTGAGTGGTCTATGCAATGTCAGGCATTTCACTCTTTTGCTGTTTAATTCATTTTGCTGCTATGGTGCAGGGTGCGGTAGATATTACCGAAGGAATGATTGCACGTTGCCAGTATTTTTGATTCTTTCCAGGCAAAGAGAAGATTTTCACAGCCAGGCTCAACACCTTGAATTTTCTACTTCCATTTCCAAAGTGTATGATATTGGTCTTGATAGGAAACTGAAAAAAATAGAAAATTCACGCTGTGCTTGACAAGGCAGTGACCATTCTGGGCAGCGCGTTACAAGGGTAATGGGCTGCGAATCAAACTTCTGCTGCTGTGCTGCAGAGGATTAGTCACAGTTCATCTACCTGAAAAATGGAGGTAGTCGTACTTACGACCTCACGCTCTGGAGGCTCAAAGCTTAAAACTTTTGGGATCATTCAATGGAGGCTGCTATGGATGTGCAAAGTGTTCTCTCTTCTGTTAACATGGCTGGAAAATTGCATAAGCTTGGTGGATAAAGAAGCAATAATTGTTGGATATGGGACAAGGAAAATATTTGACCACTGGTTTTCTCTAATGGAGAACATTTGTCTCTCATCTTGGGCCAAACAGTTTCTTTTAGTTTTCAGATGCTTCCCCTAGATACCAGTTGACACAACATGAGGACTGCTGCAGATTTGCAAGAAAGATTGAACAGAGGAGAAAAAACCCAGGCAACCATCCCTCTGTAAATCTGCTTCTCCGGAGCATTACAAATCTGGGCTCTGTCGGAAGCCCCACCACGCTGAGGCTGACAGGCATGAGTGCCAGCATGTCCCTCGTGGTGACCGCTTGCCCCGTGGCAGAAAATACCATCAGGAGGTGTCCTCCGAGCGTGACGAAGAAGGAACACGACCTTGCAGCCTGGTGGTCAAAGCCCTCAGCTAGAAGGAGACACATGAACTGCAGGTTCTCCAGGAAGGGAACTGAACCCAGGTTTACAGGGCCTTGGGCGAAGGCTTTGCTGGTGCAATGGTCTTATCCACCAGCGCTTTAGAAAGCAGCCATGCCCATGTCTTTCACAACAGGCCATGTTTGCAAAACGCTGTCGGCACTCTAGGTACACCTACGGCATGGGGCCCTGGTGACTCAGGCACTATTCTGCTTCATTTTTGGATCTCAGCAGGGTTTAAACGCAGGGTAGGCGGATAGGACAAGGCTAGGGTATTTCTAGTCATAGTCATAACGCTTAGAAAATATCTGTGGCTGTTTCTGACAGGCTCGTGCAGATTTAGCTGCAGTGCTTTCACGATAGCATCTGGCCCCGGCAGCCCTCTCCATCCCCTGGGAGGAATTTAGCACCCCTGGTACAGGGGGCCAGCGCAGGGCACCAAACCAACCACAGATGGGGGATTTGCACCGAGGACTGAATTTGGCATATCACGCTTCCCCTGCTGCGGGGCCTGCCGGGAAGGGGTGCCCGTGGCGGTGGGGTGGTATCTCCTGGGGTCTCTGATGGCTCAGAGCTCTCAGGTCATGCTGTGAGCACGCCTGCTTGTTTTAGAGATTTTGGCAGCCAGAGAAAAGGGAGGGAGGCTGGATCACAGCTCCGTGCTCTAGCTTCCAAAGTCTTCCAGGCACTTACTGTCCTTTTTTGGGTCCTTACGTGCAAGCTTTTCCCTCCTGGGGCTGTCAAGTGGTGACTGTGGACATTAAAGCTGGTAATGGGATAAGATTGTAAACATCTTCTGAAAGTGCACAGCAGAGTCCTTTATTGTCAAAATGAAATACATTTAAAGTGCCTAAAAACTCATCCAGAAATCTCTTTCCAAATGAGTAAGGCTTGGCAGCTCTCCCCTCCGCAGCCTGAATTCGATGTAACCCTTCTGTCTTCCCTTCTTTTCAGGGCAAGCGCAGATACCCAACAGCTACTTAAAGGGTAACATTCCATTATAAAAACCACCACACTCAAAATACGAATTATTTTAATTGCAGTCCTTATAAACAGCCACAAAACAATCAAACAGCAATCAGAGAGCAGCTTCCCTTCCCCCTCTCCTTAGTGTGCTCGGCAGGTTTAGTTTTCAGTGCAGGCACCGCCGGTGTAACGCCGGTGTAGCGAACTCCGAGCTCCGTTCACTGTCCCCCCTCCCTGCGCGCCCCGGCTGGCCGGCGGGAAAAGCACCCGAGCCCCGCACCGGCCGCCCCGCACAGCCCCGCTGCGGGGGGGGACACCGCAAGCCCCGCTGCGCACTGCTGGGCCTGGCCCTCCCGGTTACCGGGCAGGGGGTGATGCTTGCAGCCCCCCCCCCCCCCCCCCCGCCACACACGGTGCCGGTAGCTGCCGCCCCGCGCCGTGCGCGCAGCGCAGCCCCCTCCCGCCCCCGGCCCCGGCCCCAGCCCTTACATGGACAAATCTGCCTGCAGGGAAAGGCAGGAATTCGGGCCCTTGACGTCAGCCCCGGGCAGAGCGCGGCGGCCCGGCGGAGCGGGAGGCAGCGGCCGCCGCTTTCGCTTTTTGTTTCGGGGCGTCCCCCCGCGCCCGGGGCGGCCGGGCCCCCTCGCTCGGCCCGCGGGGAGGTACGGGTCGGGGGGGGGGGGCGGCGGGAGCGCCGCGGGCGGGGGGTGCCGGTGGCCGCGGGCGGCGCTGGGAGGAGCGGAGCGGAGGGAGGGCGGCGGGCGGGCGGGGCGCGGCCGGGGCGGGCGGCGTGGGGGACGCCGGCGGCGGGCGCGGGGGGGCTGCCCGGGGGACGCGGCGGGGCAGCGGCGCGGAGCGCGGAAGGGGCCGGCGGGCGGAAGGGGCCGGCGGCGGGGCGGGCCCGGGCCCCTCTGCGGAGCCGCCCCCGGCCCCACCTCCCCCCGCCGCCTCCTCCTCCCGCCGCCGCCGCCGCGCTCGCCTCCGCTGCCTCCTCCCCCCGAGGTATTGTTGCAGATAATAACTTGCCCCCTTCCTCCCCACCGCCCCCCCACCTCCGCCCGCCGAGGCAGCTGTGCAACAGCTGGAGCCCCCGGCCGGGGCGGGGAGCGCTGCCGGCCGCCCGGGGGGGCCGCGCCTGGCTCCTCCCTCCGCCCGGGGCGCCGCGGCCGCCTGAGGGGGGACGGCCCGGCCCGGGGCGAGCTCGGCCGCGGGGCGGGGGCAGCTCCCGGGTGCGGGGCCGGGGGAAACTTCCCCGGGACTTCACGGGCGCCGCCGCCCTGCGCGGCGGGCGGGGGCCGGCGGCGGGCCGGGGTCCCCCGGGCGGCCGGGGCTGGGCGGCGCGGTGCTGCCGGCCGCAGGTGCACCTGGCCCGGGCGGGGGCCGCCTCACCTCGCCCCGGGCCGGCCCGGCGCTGCCGTGTGCGGCCGGTCCCCGCCCGGGCTGCGCCGCGCTCGGCGGGCTGAGTAAAGCCCTGGCAGCTTTTTATATGCCGGGGGAGGCCCACCCTTCCCCAGCAGGTAAGGGCGTAAAAGTTTCCCACACCCTTACGTCATCCGAGGCTTTTTTTTTCATAATATATATATATATACACAATATTTTTTTTCCCCTCCCTTTTCTCTTGCCCTCCCCATTTGAACAGGCAAGTCTTACTCCTGCCATTGTTCGGGAGCAGGCTCCGCGCCCTGGGGCTGTGCTGGGGACAAGGCAGTGCTCCCGAGTAGGAGGTGGTGATGGAGCAACACACGTAATTGCTCTGGCTACTGTACCTCGAGGTGTATTTTGGCCCCGCTGGTGAAACAAATGAGCCTGGGAGTCTCCTGCTTTGTTTTGAATTTTTTGTTTTGTTTTGTTTTGGGTGTGTGGTGTTTTGTTTGTTTGTTTTGTTTTTTTACACCTATACCAGCTGGCTTGTGGCCGATAGTTTGGTTTTCGGGTTGGGTTCCTGTTTGGTATGTTTCTATCTTGCTAGGCAATTGATACACACAAGTTTTGAGAGCTTGCAGGAGCTGCCAAACTTGCTGATGTGCCTTCCTGCACATCCACAGCACCGTGGCCCCATGCACAAAGTGGGTTTGACCTGTGTGAAATGTAACGTGGAAATGTTAAAGATTTTGGCAACACTCTAGATCTGAGAATTTCTTTGCTTCCTTGGACTCATGTATCGCAGAGATTGTTTTTGTACATTCCCGGAATGATTTTTGGGGCAAGATCTGAGAGAGAGCAGGGAGCCCCTGGGTGTCTGGGAGCTGGGTGATACAGCAGGTGCTGGCTTACCAAGTCATTACAGATACGGGGCATTAGGAGGGGAGGGGAACATGTGGAAGTGGGGGACAGGACACAGCGTTTAGTCTCTGTGTTAACGATGCAGCAGTGTTCATGCTGGAAAATGCTGATTGCTGTCCTGTGTGTAGCCCAGCCCGCTGTGCAGCGGCACAGTTTGGGGATGTGAGGGACTTTCTGGTTATCCCCGCCCTTGCTGCAGAGGACTGGCCCAGGCAAGGCTAAGTAATACTCTGGAATATGGGACTTCCTTTGGGAAGTACTTCCATCTGCAGATAAAGACCTACTGTTGAAAACTTCTCTCTGCCTGTTGACCTGCTCTGTCTCCCCCTGCCTGCCCCATAACCTTTTATCCTGTTACTCCTAAATTTATTAGCTCTGTTATTCCCCTCTTTCAGTTGTTTAGCCTTTGTTAGAGGGTTTTTCCCTGCAGGATGGGCCGTCAGCAGGTGATGATGGTCATAGAGGCCACCTGGCAGTGAGCTGCTTATGCTTGCTATCTAATCCTGCCTGCAGCTTCATGGAGATGCTGGTGCTGCTAATGGGGCTGTAAAGCCTGTTGCCCTCTCACTCTTGAGCTCCACATGTGGTTTTCCTTTAATTGTTTTCTTCAGTTTTCTTTTTACCATCTGAGTCTGCTTGTGTTGGCTGTTGGGCAAAGCTGCCAGGCTGGGGGCACCTGGTCCAGGGTAGTGGCAGCACTGTGTCCCCATCAGTAATGGTGCTGGCAGCTTTCCTGCCATCCAGCGTCCTTTGGTCCTTGTATGCTATTTTCCCAGCCCTGCGGTTGGAGGGTCTGTTTGGAGCCCATGGGGTTGCTGAAGGTCACCACAGCCTATTTGGGGGTCTCTTGGCTGGAGAGAGGTGTCTGGCAGTGGGTGGGAGGCCCTCTTCCCAAAAGTCAGTCCCACCATGTGTGTTGTGTGGAGGCCGCGGGCATGTTGGCTGTGCATATGTCCCACGTTGCCAGCAGTCCCAGTCAGGGGTGTGCAGCCCTTGTCTGCTGCCTGGGTAAATTCCTTGGTGGAAATGGAAGACGTGAACGGTAAAATGAAGCGAATGCTGCGCCTCATTGAAGCTTCTATAGGTACAGCCCCAAACTGCTATGAATTGCTGTTATGCAGTCTCCATGGTGCCCGGGTCAGTGAGGATTACTGCTTTTGTCATTGCGTGGATGTCTTCATTGTGCAAGCCCTGACTGCCCGGTGTGCACTGTACTTGGCTGCTCCCCACTGTAAACTGTCTGGGCAGAGAGGCTGGTACCAAGCTGGGAGAGAAGCTCCAATTCCTGTTGCACCAAGGTGAGATTTTCACTTTTGGAGCATGTTTGGAGATCAGCCTGGATGTTGGGGCAGGATGCTGGTGAGCATGCCCGTCTCAGCGCAAGCTCTAGCTCTGCGAGTCCTGTCCCCTTCTGTTAGCTGCTGTTTGGATAAGCAGTCACCTAGATGTGGTCTAGTGACACCAGGGCAAACGCCTGCTTCTGGACTGGTGGTTTTCAGATCCTGTATCCTGGCATTCATGGTTCGGGTACAGAAAATCCCAGGTTCCTGTGCAGTTGAGCTGCCTTGTCTCATGAAAACTTGCAAAGCATGTCGGATCTCAAAGTTAGTTTGCTCTGAATATCATCTTCAGCTGTGCTGTCTTAGTGAGAGGTCATGAGCTCTGTCTTACCATAACAAGGAACTGGTGCAGTATAATTCAAGCTTTCAAATAATGTAAGGGCAGGTTCAGATGTGTATCCCTTTCCACAGCACTTGTCTCTCTAGGCTGTTCAGGAGTGAAGCTCCAGAGCTGGGCTGGTGACTTTTGCATGGAACCTAATAGTGTCAGCCACGGTCTCAGTGGAGCTGCAGTGCTTTTAAATATATAATACAATCATCAGTATGTATTTTTAATTATAACTCATAGTACGAATTATGTATTTGTGGTCAGAGTGGAGATACCTATCACCCACTCAATTTTGGAGCCTGACTGTTGCCTTGTTTGTAAAAATTGCTGCTTGTGTTCATCTATATAATGTCTGACTACAAAACTTGAGTGACTCCCTTGTGATCAGTGAAGCCTGGTGTATGTGGTTTTGGAGAGGGATAGTAAAAATGGTGGGGAGCTGGAAAACCTGAGGGAGTTTGACCAATACTTTGGGATCGCTTCTATATAAAAGACACATGTTAGGAAGGTGTCACAGAAACAGTGAGTGCTGTGGAAAAAAGAGTTTCTGTTCTTTGGTATCAATGCCAGCCAAGGTGAAAGTGGCTGATTCAAAATGAACAAAATGAAGCGCTTTGTAACTCTTAACTAAAGTGCTGTAACTAAATGGTGGCATTATCATGCAGAATGTTGCTGAGGTCAAGAATTGAACTAAGTCTGGAAAGAAGATGGAACGGTTGTATGATTGTCAGGTACATTGAGAGTTATACCAGATAATGGTGGTTCTTTTTATGTCATAAACATCTAATTGGAAGGAAGATACTGTTTTGTGCAGGTTTCTCTGAAACATCTTTTGCTGGCTGTAGCTAGAGGAAAGCAGTAGCTTGGGTGTATGACAAATTGTTAGCAAGAAGATAGTTTCCATGCGTCTGTGGAAAAATATACCCTCAGGGTGCCCACAGTGCTTTCTCTTTGCCCATCATGGTTGTGTGAACAATGCATCCTCAGTGGCATTTTGTTGCTTGTCAAGCTTCTGAAAGCCTGACCCACACAGCTCTGCCTTTCTCCCAATAAACTCGTCTGGCCCTGACATGGCTCTGGGCAGCACTGGCTGGCCCTGGACCAGGCTGGGTTTCACCTGCGGCTGGCCATCCGTTTTCTTTCTGGTGCAGTCTGGCAGCCCTGGTAATCCCTTCAGGTGGAGGGAAGTCCCTGTGGATACATAGAGTGGTCTTAGAGATGGAACGGAGATGACAAAGAAATATGCATTTCCTTTAGGTACATCTGTGCTTTGTAGTTACGTTATTTTTTTGATAGTGGTTTGCTTTCGGGGAAGCAGGACAAGCAATACACAGCAAGCAAGATGCGACCCACCAGTGTGGGATCCAGCATCTGTTTGCTACGTGCATGTGTGAGCGAGACTGTGATGCTTGTGCCTACTTTTGGTCCTCCACCACCTGCTTTCCTACCTGGGCAGCTTCACCATCTGCCTTTGCTCTTGCTGTCGTAGCAGGGTAATTCTGCTAAAAGTTAGAGAGCTTACTGGAACTGCAGCCATACTTCAGAAGCGGGCACGAGCAGAGGAGACAGAAACCGTAGCTTATCTAAGGATGTGGGTTATCTGAGGGACGGATACTTAAGTAACAATACCTTTAAAGAGTGCGGGTTATATGTAGGAAAGTACAGAACTTGAAATAACTTGATGAACAACTGTTCCAGAGGAGGGACTGGAGGGAAGGTGTAGCGATTAGCTGCTTTCATGTGTGCATTGGGATGCTGGAGGAGAACATCGGTAAAGTCTGAATAACTCTCTATTTTCCTCTTTTTAATTTAGGTAGCTTTTTGTTTTGCAAAATAGAAACAAACAGAGAAAAGAAAACAACAAATCAAATCGAAAACCACAGACCAGAAAAACCCCACAAAGTTTAAAAGCTTTTTGAGAGCTTGTGTCTGCCCAAGAAGTGGGGTTTAGAGGATGCAGGGCTCAGCTCTTTCTGTTCCTCCTGCTTCTGGCCATGGCAGGGCAGTTAGGGCTCATGATGCTTCCAATCCAGAAGTGTGGGGGGGTGGCGTGTCCCATGACCCATGCTTAATCATAGTGATTAAAGTTACCGGTATCAACACCTCAGTGGAGGTTGTGCTTTCATGCTTTCATCTCAAAGAACTGGTTTTGATCGCTCTCTGAGCAAGCGCAACAGTTGGCATGAAAATGATGATTTTTAAGTCACTGTCAGCAAGTCTCTGTCATTTTAGACTGTCAGTATCTGTTGTTGGGATCTGTGGGTGACAGTGACACACGTGTGAGTCACTCAGAAGCGTTCCCAAACTATTGCAGTATGCTCAGGAAAGGAAAACAAACATCGTGGAGTTGTGGGCTGCTGATAACCTTTTCTTAGAAAAAGATACGAGCCTTTGAGCATTGCAGGCTGTTAGGGAGGATGTTTTCTGTTGCCCTTGATGCCGTAAGGGAGCCTTGTAATACAGTGATTCCTTAGTAATCCCTTAAGTTGTTTCATGTGGGGTGGGGGCAGTCAGGGGTCAGGATGCTTGAGGGTCTCAGACTTACGCCAACTTTGTTTCTGTGTGGTAGGCGTATCGGCCCTCTTTGAGGTGTCCAGATGCGGCTGGGTGGGATCCTGCTTTGTGCTGAAGTGGGTTTATGCACTTGAGCATCCTCTAAGTAGGTGCCATTCAGCACTTAGCTGCCTTCCTCCTGCTACCGCTGCCCAGTGATGCTTCAAGGCAGGCAGACTTCTGCCAAGTCTTGGATGATTGTGCCGCCAGTGGAATAGTTAGTTGAGATTTAATATGGCCATTATCTTTAGGTAATAAAGTGTCAACTAACTTGCCATAACTATCTTGTTTAATGTCTATTAAAAGCCCCACATACTTCATTCACTGGGTGAAATTTAATAGAAGTTCATCTAAGCATTTATTGCTTATTTAATTTAAAAATAAGTTGATCTCCACAGTTGGTAACAGGCACTGAGGATTTAATTAACATTCAGTAAACTACCCTGTTAGCTCTGAATTACACAGTCAGGTCTTGTTTATGCATCAATTTGCAACTCCTGACCCCTCCTCTTTTTTAGGCCAGTGGACTTTATTGTGGGGAGCTGCAGTTGCCTCCCCTCCTCCTTCTGCTCGTGCTCCTGATTTCTCCTCCAGCCGGAGAGCCTCTGCCAGGGCTGTGCGGCTGGGGGCTGTAATGCTGCTGAGGACCCCGGACCCACTGCTTTATTGTGGGACCAGCCTGGCCAGCTGGGTGCAGGCAGGCAGGATGGAGGAGGCTGACAGAATGGCAGATTGTGCCACAGCCCTTGAAGAAGGGCTTGTGGAGCCTGCTGGAGTGAGTAGGGATGCACTGCATGGCGGGGTAAAAGTGATCCAGCTCCAAACCTTACGCTGCATGATGGGGTAAAAGCGGTCAACCTCCAAACCTTAGTTCAGCATAACAGAGCAAATTTAAAGTATCTCCTCTAGGGCTTTTCCAGCAATGTGGCTGGGTGCGTGAAACTCAGGTTGGTGAGGTTTTTCCTTTTAGAGGAGAAATTTGGGGTGATTTACAGGTGACTTGTAGGTGGTTCTTGCAGTGTTCACTGTACCCCAGCTGCAGTGCTTTATAACAGTAACGTGCATGTGCATCTTGGATGTGCTGTGTGCACATACCCTAAGGAGCTCTCTCTGTTTCAGCAGTTTATTACCTCGCCTTAACAGACTTGAATTACTCCACTTAATGAGGCAAGCTTGAGTGAAAGCAAGGAGTCTCCCAGACAATGCATGGCACTCGGTGACTAGGTTGGGAGAGCGATTGGATTAGCAGCTGATAAGTGGTTGTAACTCTAGCTGCTGCATCTCCCCTGCCTCGCTCATCTGGGTGTCATTCCTGTTTCAGATCAGCCCCAACAGACTTCAGCTGGCTTGATTTTAACATACCTCATCACCTGAGGTAGAGACTTGATCTGGTTTTCAAGGGTTTGGGCAAATCTTGAGAGATACCTCAAGCTACTACTGTGGCCAAGACAAGCCTTTAATCTGGGTTTCCCAAGAGAAACAGAGAGTGATTGCAGCAGCCACGCGGCAGTCCCGTAGTTAATTACAAGCAGTGAACTTGGTTAAAAGAATGGTGTTGAAGTTGCAAAGTCCAACTGCTCCAAAGCTACCAAATGCCAGAATGAAGGTTGTTATTGAAACTTTAATTTGGCCTCCCCTGCAAGCAGGTATTATGATATAGCCACTTAATTGCCAGAGCACCTACTCTGTGCCCAGAGTGGAAGGTGATGCTTAATGAGCAAGTATTCAGTTTCTTTTCTTTTTGTGCAGTGTGTGGCCCCAAGCCTTATTTACTACATACTGTTCAGACTTGAGACTGAATGCAGAATTATTAATTTCCTTTTGTGCTTTTCTGGAGTGCTCTTTGCTCTTTCATTGGAGTGCTCTGCAACTTGGGGGGGACTATTTCTGCAGTGCCTTCCCAAGGTGAAGGGAAGTTATTCTTGCCATTTTATTGATGGGACACTGAGGCTTGGAGAGGAGTGAGGCTGGGAGTCGTGAGTCATCACTAAAACTGAAATCCAGGGGAAAAAAGCCAGTTAGACCAGGGTTGTTCTCTTCAGTTTGCAGTCATAACTAATAATCAAACAGAGAAGTGGTTGTTCTCTTTAGTTTGCAGTCATAACTGATAATCAAACAGAGAAATGGTTAGAAAGAATTGCTTGTAATTACAGACTGAAGTTAGCAACCTTTCCACCCAACTCTGGAGATTACTCTGAACTGCTTATTGCAGTTATGCCTATCTTTACAGTCCATCTCACCCATCTTTTCCACTTTAACCTGCCCCTTAATGCGTTATCGTCACCATCCTTGACTGAGGGTCAACGCCTGTACTTATCTTGTGTGGGTATTGAAATGCCCACCTTAGCATGGAAGCTGGTCTTTGCCTCTGGCATTTAGAAACCAGGACAGCTTAATATTGTTGAATCTGAAACGTGGTGATGGTGAGGTCCAGAAAGGAGCCGCAAAAATGATTATGGTTCAGGTGGTATTTATATATAAAAGCATATTTCAAGGAGTAGAGTAAGGGTAACGGGGACTTCACATATCTTCTGGATCCTTCCTCAGTGGCTTGTTTTCCTGTGTACAGTTAACACTACCCTTTTTTAGCATAGTTTAAGCTTCCTTTAAAGCTGTGGTTGTTCTCCATCCCTTCTGATCTTGCAGGCTATTTTTTGGGAGAATGAGAATTGTGCCTTTCCTAGCACAGTTCCATCTTGGTGCTTTTTCAGAGGATCAGTTTTCTTGGGTTCCTTGGGGTGCACGTAGCCTATCTTGGAAAACATGGCACTGCCTCTTTGCCATTTAAGGAGGGCTTGGTGAACCTTCTGCATACTAAGTCTGAAATTCAAGTGTATGAGTAATCCAGCTGAACTCTCCGCAGCGACTTGTGTGCCTAAAGACGAGCAAGTGTTTAAGCACTGTCCTGTACCCAAATCCTAATTTGCTCCCAAGGCAGACAGATGGGGAAGAAACGATGGGCAGAAGGGTTAAAGTTATCTGGGGAGATGTCTGGCTTCTCTTCTGAAACAGTGCTGTGACATGCAGAATGGCTGTAGTCTTGCTGCAAAGAGTTAGCCTTGTACGGTGCAGGAGATCATGCTGTGAGTGAAGCAGACAAGTTGCAAGCCTCTAACAGTGGCATTAAGTGATGAACTATGGGGCAGAAGCGTATTTTGGAAGTTAGGAATAATGCCTTGGACCTACACGTTGCTGCGGGGATGAGCGCAGCGTTCTTGGCACGTAACGCCTCCCTGAGTGTCTGTCTCTGCATAGAAGATTTGGGAATGATGCCAGAGCAGCAGGTGAATGTAAAACAATATAAATGAGTGTGTCTTTCCAGGGCTCTCCACCCACCCAGGTACTCAAAGTGTCTGGGTGGAAGAATGGCAGCTTACGGAGTGCCTGTGTTCCTCCTTCCATGCTTTGGCACGGTGTGTTTTGTTCTGCTGTGTGGGAGAGCTGTGAACTCGGGGTGTGCGGAGGCTGGGGAAGTCGGTGGAGAAGTTTTTAAGGGCTGTGTCGTAGAGTGGGTGGAGAAGGAGCTACGAGAGCAGAGCTCGTCTTAGTACACACAAGGATCCCTGTAGAGTGGTTTGCTTTCTAAGTTATTCTGCGTGAAGCAGCTCCCATCCCCTCATTCCACACGTGACCTATGGGCAGTGTTTTGTGGTGGCTGTTTCACAGGTGGGCATCGGGTCTGCCTGAGGATGCGGGGCAGATGGGTTGGTGTCACCTCACCTTTGCACCACCTGGTATATTGCTTTGCTCTGAGGTACCCTGGGGTGAAAAAGAGAGGATTTGTGCTCTGGTGTATTGCAATGATTGTCTGTGCTGGTAGTGCCCCACCTTGCCTAGGGTCAGGTCACTCACTGGGTTGTCATACTTGTACCCACACCACGCTCACTCCCTGGGTGCCGTAGCCCGAGCCTCCAGTCTGTATGCATCTGCATGCCTGAGGTGGTGTTTTGGGTCTTGGGTGATGCTGTCATGTGCAAGAATTCCTAGTGAAAGTGGTCTGCTCCACCTTTGTCATGGTAAGGGCGGCTGTCTGCCTGGGTCAGCGGCTCCCCATCCCTTGAAGGTGAAATGCAGTGAGACACAAGTGACCTTATGGGCTTTTGCAACAGCTCTTGGTAAATTTCTCATGTCTCGGATGATTTGATTCGTACCTGATTAAGGGTGTGCCTGGTTTCATGGATGGAGCTGGATGTACAAAGGTAGCTGTGTATTATCAGAAAGGCCCACATTGGATCATCTGGTTTAGTTCCAGCTGTCTTGGTCAATGTACCTGCTAGGATGGCAATATTTTCTGTTTGTTTTAGTTGTGCACATTCTACCTAACATGTGATGGAAGTGATTCCAGATGTTCTTGATCTCCACAGCAAGGCAAGGCCTATCCATCTAATGAGAGATATGAGTAATTCTGGGTATGGTATTGGTATGTGCCTGGGCTGCTGTTCATCCTTGTCTTTGTTTTTGCTTCCATATCCCATGGACAGCATTGGTTGTCCATCGCTCTACATTTGACCTGTAGCATCTTGGGCTGAGCCTGCCACTTGTTGTGCTGCTCAAAGGAGAGCAGTGAGAAGTCCTGTGAACGTGAGGAGAGAGCCCAGGCAGCACGCGTGGAGCAGTGCCTGCGTCCCAGGAGCTGCTGGCCTGGGGGATGAAGATAAAGCGGAGAATGGTGAGAGAAGAGCAGAGCGATTGACCTGGGGACACGAGGGAAGATGAAAAAGATGTAAAGAGTGTGTGTTAGCAGAATGTGACTAAGACGGAGACCTGAGAAGTATTGAAATGTGTCTGTGGAGGAAAGGGGAGCAGTAGCTTCTGGCAGAGCAAAGCTGTATGTCTAGGACTTGCAACTTGATGCAAATCAGTTCTGAGTCATGGGAACGTATGGCTCCTGTGGCCCTGCCATTGCGAACCGTTGCCACCTATAATCCTTTTAACAAATGTGCTTGATTCCATCTGAAACCTACTTGGGTCTTCCCTGTCCTTTCTAGGGGAGCTGGTCTCCCTCACGGCTGTTTATCACTGTGTTTTCTGAGCTGTACGTGCTTGCTGTCTTATTCCTTAGCCGTTACTCACAGGAGGCCTGTGTGGGAGGGAGGGACACCCAAGAGAAATGTGAAACTTGATGCAAAGTCCACAAGGAATTTGGGTGGCAGAGCTGCTGCATCTTGGCATCTGGGAGTCTGCCGGAGATCTGTGGGCTGAGAGTCTGTGATCTGCAGCCCTGGTAGGGGCTCCAGGGAGTGGGATGGAGGCTTGAGGGGAGGTGGGTTTCTCCTGAAAAGGGCAACCCATATGGCACCTGGGGGCTCCCAGTACAGTAACACTAAGCCAGTTTGTTAACAAAATTAGATTGTGCAATTGGGTAGGGTGAAGTGGAGGAGGGGAGCGGTATGACTCACTTAAATTAGCAGTGACCAAAGTGGGCTGTAAGCTATAGGTTACACTTCGTGCCTCCATCCTAGCTTCACACAGTAAAATCTGGCAGGGGAGATACAGCCATATGTGCAAACAGAGTATGTGGGTTTGGGTCTCAGTCCAGCATTCACATCCATAAATAGGTCAGCCCCTTCCTTACGATAGCATTTGTGTGCACTTTACAAACATGAACTAACTAATCCCAACAGATGTTTGGCAGCCTCCTGAGCCCACAAGGAAGTTCAGTATCATTGCACTTCGCTAGAGAGATGCCCAGGATTCAAATAACACCTGCTGGAAGAGCCTGTCTAAGCTGGGGTGTGTTCGTGGCTGTGTGGGTTCAGCTTTGCAGAGCACCTGCTGCCGCTACGTTGGGCTGGTCTGACCACAGTGGCTTGCACTGCCTTCAGCTATGCAGGGGTCAGGCTATGTTTCCCTTGAAATCAAAGACACAACTTCCTTTAGTTTTTCAGGGGGAATGGGATTTCGCTCTGTTTGCACACTCACACTTAAATCCAGTTGAAAGGAGGGAGCTGTGGATTTTGCTTGCTGCCTGTCTTTGTGTGCATGCTGACATACCTACCTCCTTGTCGGTCGTGTGTGAAGGCATGATGCTCCTGGCTGCCCTGAATCCTTTGCTTGCCTCCATCTCTTTCCCCAAATGTGAACATTTAGTTGCAAGTTCCGTGACGTCTCTGAGGTCAAGCAAGTTACATTTATGTGTGTTGCTAAAGCTGCGGTTTGTTCTGCAGTTGTCCCTAGACTCTACAGTTTGCGATTCATGTCCTGGCTCTTCCTGCTCCATCCCACCATGAAGTGCAGCCCCAGCCAGCTGTCAGAGATAATACACTGAGGACCAGGGAGCTCCAACTGCAGTAACTTTGGCTATATGGAGTATTCAGAGATCTCAGATAATGCATGTCTAGCAGCCTTTTTCATCAGGAGAAGTGTTGCATGGGCCAGAAGCTCTCCCTGATGCCTTGCTTTCCTCTTAAAAAAAAAAAAAAAGTGTGTGTGTGTGTGTGTGCTATTTGGCTAACTTCACAAAGAGAAAATGAAGCTGTGGCACATCACATAGGAGTGAAGAATAAGGAAGGCTGCTGTAGGTCACTGTAGCTTCCAAGGTCTATAGTCATTCTCTTAATGGAATTCATCTGCACAAGGGGGTACAAAACAGGAATTGATCATCTTCAGGTGGCTCATTAGTGCCCCAGCAGCTGGTCTACAAAGAGCAACTGGGAACAAAATCAAGGTCCTGCTGCATCTAGGTGTTTTTGGTGTGTGGGGTGTTTTGGTTTTTTTTTGTTTTTGTGTTTTGGTTTTTTTTCTCCTTTTTCCCCTGAGTGCTTTGAAAGATGATTGGGATGCTTTAGACTCTCGGCTTTCTGGCTCAAGAAGGGCCAGGGATTGTACTTGTTTCTCCTGGCCTCTTATTTTGTGCTCTGCCTTGATGGCTGTCCTGATTTTTCAGGCAGAGTTATAATTACGAGGCTGCTGAGTGGAGGGGGAGGCAGCAAGGGGATAGTTCTGGGTTACTAATAAATCAAGGACTTTTCTTAGGTGTTTCTACACTCGGATCTTTATCTGTCTCCGTTAAATATGGATGACAGCTCTGGATACCAGGGAGTGCTTCTGCCTTCTCGGTTAAAGCTTGCTGAAGACTCCTCAGGGCACAGACCCTGCCAGCTTTTGCCATTCAGCATCTCTAGCAGAAGCCTTGGGTGTCTTCGGCGACTACGGAGGCTGTGGACCTCCCCTCCTCTCCCTCATCGCTCTGAACCTGCTGCAGTTGCTCTACGTGTGCCAAGTGCGTGCATCTGACTCTGCCCGTGCTGCCGGCGGCTGCTGCCTGGCCTTTTTGTCTGCATTAGTTTAATTGAGTGAGGAGCTTGCAGGAGAAGCTATTCATTGCCCTGGTAACTGTGCTTGACAATCAGAAGTTATTCTGGGGGTGAAGGACTGGTACAGATTTGTTTTCCTTGGCTGCAGATCCATAGCCCCTAATAGTTTCTTGCTCATAGGAACCAAGGTTGACTTGGTTTGCCACTGATTAAAAGCCAAAAGGATATGCAGTCCTCTCCAAAATAATTACCATCTTTGGTGAATGGAAGAACACTCTGCTTGCTTCCCATTTGTTTCCAAACCCCTCTGTTTTGCCATGTTAGACTTGTGCTGGCCATGATGCATGGGAGGGCCCTGGCAGGGCCAGCAGCTCCATCCTGGTGCATGGGGAGTTTGTGCTTGAATCCTTCCTCTGTTTTTGGACCAAAGGGTGAATATAGGAAAAACATGGAGTTACGAAAAACTATGTGAAACCTAATAGCTGCACTTGGGGGAGGAGCATGTGTTTTTTCGGTGGGAAGCCGCTAAAGGTGGCAGAGGCGAGTGTGTGCACCCCACGTGCAGCAGCACGTTTTTATCTCAACTGTTTATGGGCTAAAAAAATAACAAAAAAAGATTTTGACTGTGTCGGTGCTCACTGCCAGGAACCCTGAATGTAGCAGCTGGAGTTCCTAGATAGTTCGGTTTCTATCAGTAATTGGTTTCAGATACGCATTAACTTCGATGCATGTGTTGTTCTGGGCCTGGTGACATAGTGGAAGGTGTCCTCTCTCCTCCATATTGCTCGACCTCTGTGTTTGTCACGTTTCTGTCACTGTTGGAGATGGGTCTGCAGCAGGAGGAGGACAGAGGGTCTCCTCCTTTTGGCTGGTCCGAAGTGTCCACGCAAGTGTTTGTGCTCCTTCAGTGCAAATTGGAGGGGCTGCCCGATGTCACCACTGTGTTGAGAGCTGGAAGATGTCCAGTCCAAGGTGGTCAGGTTCTCTGGCAGGAGAGGCTGGAGCTCCGTGGATGCCCTTTACTCTGTGTGTGCAAAGGCAGAGGCACATCTCCAGTCTGCTGCCTGTCCCCATCGTGACCTGGCGGTGGGGGTTTGGCCTCTGGGCACCAGCTGATGTAGGAGGAATAGCCATCTGGGCATCGGTCACGGGCTGAACATACCTCCTCTCAAAGCAGTGGTACAGGGGTGGGCAGGAGCCTCCCAGGACCAGGTTCAGAGGCAGGATCAGCTCCATCCATAACGCTCCTTACGGGGATGTGCCTAACTTGCTGGTGGTGGCAGCTGTGCCTGCTCGCTGGCAATCCCCTCCTTTGCTTTGCTACCCAGGCTGCGAAAGCAGCTCGTGTTTGCTTTGCACAGGGAGTGTTCCCAGAGTTGCTGTGCTCAACTGTGGGGCTTGCAAGGAGCAGTAAAGGGGCTGTATTTTCTTAATCTGCCTGTTTCACGAGGCAGTATCTGGCTGTGCCCTTAGTAATGTTGTGGGTTTTTTAAAATTATTTTAATGCATATAGAGCCCCCTGTTTTAATTGACTGAGGAAAAAGAACTTGAAGAGGGTATGAACCCGTGACCTTGAGATAAATGGTTTTTTATTGAGTCCCGGAGCCCCTAAGCTGCCCCCTCTTCTGAGAGTAGAGTGGTTTAATCAAAGGTCAGAGGTTTTGTCGTCTTTGAGAGCCTCAGAAAAAGAGGGTGAGACAAGCGAGCTCTCTGCGGTCCTCCGTGACTGCAGTCATTCTTGGCCTGTCAAGTTCCCATTGAGCTCGCTGTGCTTGTCCTGTGTTTCTGGATGATGGCTCTCTTGACCTTCTCTGGTCTCTCTGAATGCTGATAAAGGCCTGGTGATCAAGTCGGCTGTGTTTCTGGGGGTTGTAACTAGATATACAGTGGCTACAGGCAAATGGCTTGTGCAAGGCTGCTGTGAGCCTCTGTGTGCAACGTGCAGATTTATAGGCTTGATAGGACATAAGTCTTTGCTTGCCAGGTCTTCCCACACCACCTCCTGCGCGTGTCTCCTGTTTCAAGGCTGAAGGCCAAGTGTGGTATCTCACGCACCGCTGCGTGCTCGGTCTTGCAAGTGCTGACCTGTGCATGGCCACTGCTGTCTGACATGTTGCGGTTGCTCACAGAGGTCCCCCCTCATTTTGTTCTCTGTGTTTTCTTCTTGGGTGGTGGCCGGGTATGTGGCTGTACCTCTTGTGACGGGTTCAGTATTAGCCCGTCTTTCTCTCTCCTCCTCTCCTTTCTGTCTTCCTGACTGCAGTCACTAATGCTCCTTGAGCCTGGCTGATGACTGGCATCGAGCTGGTCTTGCTTGCTTGCATGTTGGATGCTGGCTTCCTTGATGCCGTGCCAAGTCAGTCTTTGAAAATATCAGCTGGCAAGTCCTGGAGAGATCTTTGTCTCCAAAAGCTTCTGCAGTTCCTTTCTGTTTATCCCCATCACAGAGTAAAAAAAAAATAAAAACACTTGGCTTGGTAACATAAATGCTGGTTTCAGGGCTGATGACAAAATTCCTGCTGACAAGCTTAGTATGGTATGGTAGGAGTAGGGGAGGACAGGTATGATGGTGGTGTTACGCTGTTAGGTATTCCTGTTAATCACACCAGCGAGATGGAAGAAGGATGAAGAGATCTTTCTTGGTCCCAAGTATTTTTGTACCTTTGGTGTGATGTTGCACTTGCACACTGTAGCTAACGTTTCAAACAAATAGGTATGTACTCTTCCAAAATACAGTGCTCAGGTGCAGCAGGTTGGAGAACATCACGTGACAAACTCTTGGAAGAACACAGGGAATTAGCAGCCAGGAAAACTTTGTGCTGAGAAACTGTCACGTACATGGGAAGAAGCGTGATCCCTCCGTGTGAGTACTGGTGAGATCCAGGTAGGGGTGCCGAGAGATGTGCAATTGTGAACTTTGCCGTCCTGCAAACCAAAGGCCTCTTTCTTCCACTGAAAAAGAGGAATGCAGTCAACATGAACCAAATCATACAGGTCTAGAGCTGCAGTTGTCGTTGTTGGCAATATAGGCAAATAGTAAAGGAAATGCAGTGCAAGTCCAGCATATATACTCCTCCAGGTCAAGATGAAATGGCACGGAGGGGCTAAAGCCTTATTATCCTTAATGTTTAAGGAGAGGAAAGACATGAAAATACTTGCACTGACTGTGCTGAAAGAAGTTTTGTGATAAATCAGTCCCCTTTCACAGGCAATTAATTAAACTCCTTTAGGGGGAGAATAATCCACAGAATTCCCATGGAAGTCTGTGTGCTGGTTCCTCCTGCACAAGGTGGTGGAGGGATGGCTGAGCTCTGCCACCTTCCCTTTGCTTGAACCAAAGCCCTAGCTGGGAGGGCAGGAGCCTGTGTAGGGCTGGGTGCTGCATGCTCTTGTCCTCGATGTCCCCACCACTGTCACCTCTGGGGGAGAAAGCCCTTCCCTGACATGCAGGGGAGGTGCTTGAAGCTGCATGTCGCCCTACAGGCGGGTTACTGGGTCATTGTGCTGAGATGGATGGGCATTTGACAGCCTTTTTTTTTTTTTTTTTTTTTTTTTTTTTTGCTGTGGGGCTGCATGTGCATGGTCCTGCCGAGCCAGAGGATTAGGATCACCGTTCCTTCCCGTTGTCGTGTTGCTGTGTACGCTGGAGACCCTCGCCATCCCCTTTTTTCTGGTTATTAGTGTCAGGCTGAGGCTTGCACCCCCCAGGGGTGGTGGTGATGATGTTCAGGTGTCCTTTGGGGGGAAGAGGGGCAGCAGATTTTCAGTGAAGGTCCAGTGGCTCCATATGAAGGTGACAGCATACCTGTGTTATCCCTCAGCGAAACAGGGGGTGGCACAGAGCATCCTCGCCATCATCCCTCCCCATCCCAGCCTGGGAGCAGGGGCTCTGTGGTGGCAGACAATTTTCCTTGTCACAGGAAGGAAAAGCATAAAGCATGGACTGAAACACTGCCTCTGGCAATTTTAAAAATTTTTTTGTATTTATTCCTTTGATAAGCGTCAAATACAATGAGGAGCCTGGCTTCCAGCTGAAGTCAGGGTAGCTTAGGAACCAAAACAGCTTTTTAATTTATTTTCTGTATGTCTCTGTACCTATCTATGATGAAAGTAATGCTACTTTCTTGTTCAGACGGTGGACACATCCACAGGCATACGTGGTCCTCCTGGTTTTGAAATGTAATAAGAGCAGTTATTAGGGCTTGCCAAAATTGCTCCAGAATGTTTTATCTATATTTGGTATAAATGGCTCTTTTCTCAAAATGGAGTTTTCTGTGGGAAGTGTCAGCTTGCAATTTAGTTCTTGCTTTGTAAAGGAAAAAAAGTTCAGGTTTTTTTAATTCTTCTGCTTGTGATGGTAACAACATTTGTTGAAAACAAATGTTTTCATGAAAAGCAATCAGTGGCGAGGCTGCTCTACTCTCTGCTGGCTGGCTGCCGTGCTTCCACGTTAACCTGGGTGCCTCTGCCCCATCGGGGCTTTTTTCTTTTTTTTTTTTTTTTGTGTATTTTTTAAATTTTTGTTAAAGAATACATTTCTCATCCTCTTGATCCATCTGTTTGAAAAAGAAGCAGCTACATTGAGAAACATTTCTATTTTGTAATACAGGTGTTGGAGGCCTTTTGTTGCTCATCCCACCTGAAAGTATTTGTTCCAAGGCTGAAACTCGGGCAGTTTACTAGTAAGGTATAAAAATTAAAGAAGATAGCTAATGTTTGGTCATCCTTGGAGATGGCAGAGAAGGAAGGGACAGACATTTCTAAATCAGAGAGGTGTACTGGTCTTCGTTGATTGTGCTTTTTCTAAATGTTACAATGGATTATGCTTTCAAAAATACTGAGCCAGACCAAGTGGGCACAGAAATGGGGAATCCAGCTGGCTGCCAGGTATTTGTTGCTCTTTTCAAATGATCTGGGTAAAACAGAAGCCTTGAACACAACGACTGTCTGGTCATGTAGGCTCTTGAGTTTTAAAAGTCTCGTTTGCAGATGGTTTTAAGAGCAGCAATAAGAGAGCCTGCCATGGTGCTAAGGGTTTCATTGTGGTGGCACCCAAGTAAGCCTGGGAAAAGGTGACCTTTGCCTTCAAGTTTTGGCCACTTAAAACCAAAATATTTGAAGGAACATCATACTTTTATGATAAAACTTTATAATAAAACCCTTAGACTTGAACAAATGTGCACAAAAATGCCATCTCTGCCCCCGGAGATGTCAAGCTAAAGGTGGGCTGCAGAAGACCCTGGGCTGGGAGTAGGGGGAGCCAAGCACCTTTGTGACCCTGTGCCTTGGGGCACGACATTTCTCTGCTCCCTTGTGCTCTTGATCACTGTTCGTCTGTTTTTCTTGACTGAGCATCTTAAGATGGGAGAGGCGTGTTAGGGCAGCATTCTGCAGGCGCTGCCTGGTGAGGATGGCCGTTCCTCAGTGGGGAAAAAATGACATTTATTTTTTTTTTTTTGGTTTTGGATTGCAAAACGTTATTCTTTGTTTGAAACCCAGGCTCAGTGGTGCTCTGATACTGCATGAGAACTTGAAAGCAAAATCAATTACCCTTCTTTGATCAAGAAGCTGGGGTGCATTCAAGTGAGAAAGTGAAACTGCCCCCCTCTTGCTTAAGGTCTCTCCAACCATGCTTAGTGAAATGCAGACAGCAAACGGTGGGGGCAAAAGAAAAAAAAATATTGGTGAGGCTATTTTGAAAATCTTCCACTTTCAGTAGACCAAGGGAGTGTGAACAGCGTGAGGCTGGTAGTCTGTGCTTGAAAACACTGGGTCCAATCCTGGTGTCGGTTACAGACATGTAAATCACAGGCAGCGCTGCTGGCAGCGATGGGGAGCTGCTGAAAGGTTGCTTCAGCGTGGGACCCACAGGCTTTCTGGCATGGATGTGCTGATTCCTCTCATTCCTTAACCGCCCTTCTTTTCTCGCCATCCTTGTGTGTTTGAAATAACAGGGGTGCGACATGGCTGGTTGTGCTGATGGGTTGGTCCCCAACCATCGCCCGGTGGCTCCGGCTGAGAGCCAGTGGCGTGGCTCCTTGCTGCCAGGATGCTGTAGGTAGGGCTGTCTTGCAGCTTCCTCAGCCACTGCTTAAATCTAAGCTGTCCCAAATTATTTTTTTCAGTTGTTACAATACAGCAGTCTCCATCTGGGAAAGCTGGATGCCATCCCTTCAGTGCTGCTGCAGCAGTCTCTCCTCTTTCTTCCCCTGCTCTTCCCCTCTCGTTTTAGTGTTGTTTTATGAATCCCTGGACAAACCTGAAGATCAAGCATGACAGCAAAGATAAAAATGAGTCCCTTGGCCCCGAAGCCAGGTTTGCCACTGCTGCAGGACCCCAGGGCTCCTGCAGGGCAGCACTTCAACTCCAGGCTCTGTGCCCTGCAGCGTGCAGGGGCTGCTGGCGAGTTTCCTTTTTTACGGATGCTAATTTTCCTCTTCGGAGCTGACAGTCCGTGTTGTGGCCAGCATCAGCCTTCCTTTAGTGCGAGAGCCGGACCAGGAGTTCAGAAGCGATAAGTCCTACTATGGCTAATTTTGACACGTGGGGTTGGGCAGATTTGGAAGCAGCTCCGTGCCGGGTACCATGTAGGAGGGCTGTGTGCATCCTTGCAGGTTCGCAGAAACTTGCCATTCGCACAGTTGCTGCTTTACACCAGCACAGGATCTGGCCTCCCAAAAGGCAACGGCCAGGCGTGTTAGCTGTTGCTATTTGTATCGATGACTCTCTGAGCAGGTGCTGCTGCTGGCAGCGGAGTGGAGGAAACGTGTCTCCAGCTTTTATCTTGCGTGATCTTTTTATTAGATAACTTCAGCAGCGTACTTTGGAATCGAGCAGTTTAATTTTAATAAATGAAACCGGAGACGCACGGAAGCAAACACAGAAAGCTGTTAGTTGGGGCGGGATCCTGCGGGCTGCGGTGTCCTGGGATAGCAAGATCAGTCCGTGTCTCCAGGTGGCTGTGTTCAAGTGTAAAGTTATCCATCCATCATACCAGCTGAATTTTAAGTCTAAGTGGACCCTGAATGGAGGTTTGCATGTAAGCAGTCTGACTTTTTGGGTGTGTGAGGACATGGAGACCTCAGAGGGCTCCCTTAGTGCTGGCAGTGGCCGGAACAGCTGAGGAATAGGGTTCTGGCAGTGGAGGAGAGAATGTGAGATTTCTGAGTTTGGGGACTTTGGCCAGCAAATAACAAATATATTGGCACAGCATGGGAAAGACATAAAAAATACATGTCAGAACAGGGCAGGCTTTTAAGTGTTTTTCATTTAAAATGAAAAGGTCAGATTGAATGAGGTTGTCATCTGGGGACCTGTATGTGCACCTGCCAGTCATATGGGGGAGACCCGTGTCAGTTCGTGCTGATGGCTGACTTGCTGGGAGCTTGGCTGCGCTTAAAAATTGGTGACTAGAACGGTTAAAATGACAATTTTCCTTGTGTCAGTCAGGCTGAGCCATCTGCTCCACAAACGAAAGGGAACGAAGGATCCCAGCGTGCAGCTGCTTTATCCCAGTTTAACTGGTGTTCACGCCTGGGCTGCTACAAATATAGCTATACTGGTTTAAAAAAAAAAAAAAAAGAAATGGACCAGAAAACCCCCATTAAGCTCTGAATATTGGTAACACTTTCAAGTGTAAAGGAAACTTAAAAGCGAATACAACTTTCAAGTAGTCAGAAAAACAGACTGTTTGGTCAGGCTGTTATGTGAGAAGTATAATTAGCACTTGAAATTATTTTCATGACTAAGATTTTCTTTTAAAGAAATTGGGGAGTTTGGTTACTTCAAAATGACCACTGTAAAGTTATGCTAGGGATGCCTGTTCTTCTGAAAGTGCTGACTGCAATTCTTTGAAACTTGGAATTCTTGCAGATGTTTTAAACTGTTCATTTCTGAAAAATCTGAACAATGCAAGAAAACTCAAACCATAACAGGATTGACATTTAAATTCAGGCATTGAAAACTGCTGCTTTTAGGTTTAAATCTGCAAACAGGAAACCTTGCTTTCCATATTCCACTTGTGTGTGAAATTTATAATTTTTTTTCAGAAATATTGATTCTTACTGTTGATAATATAGTATCAGTACTAGCAGCCAGTGAGTGAACAGACTGTTTCAGACATCATGTCTAAGCATTTTAGAGTTTGTAGATCTCAGCCTCTCACTTTATTTTTCTTTCGGCTTGGGATGGCTTTTTAAACTTCTAATCACTTTCTCAGGTTTTTATGAGCTATACCTTAAGTTTAACTAGTTGGAAGAAACAAATGAAGTAAACAGTCTTTTGTGAAAGATGTGTTCTTTTGGTAAATTCTGGTTCAGACACACATTACTTGGACTGTGATAGCTGATTCCTGCTGTTTGGGCGTTTGCTTTAAATTACTTTTAAATGATAAATTGCTTATTGAAATGGTGCATTAAAATAAGTAGTCTGTATTGTGCTAGGCTTAAAAATGAAGATGCAGATGTGCACGCGTACGTGTATACAGACTCTGACAAGTCTTGGCCACTGTAGCTGGTGATCTGGAGGCATGAGAGTTACACCAGATGGGAGCCTGACAGTGTAAAACTATGTTACCAAAGAGGCTTTCCTGCTGTTATCTCTTGCAGGACTGTGATAGAAATCTGGGATTTGTTGTTGCAGGATGAGAATCAGAATTAGCTGTGCACAGACCACTGAGCATCTGTTGCAGTGGCTCTGAACTGGGAGGACCTGTTTCATTGACCTAAAAGCCTGCCTGTTGCTATTATTTCTGTCGTAAAACCACCTGGATATTCCTCCTCAGGGTTGTTGGGGGATGTATGAAACCCAGAGGTAGCTCTGTAGGGACAGTCTTTGTATGTATTTCTCTGGGGACTTCAGTGGGGAAAAGGCTTGTGCTGGAATTGGTGGCAGTGATTTGGGTAGGTCTGTTCTGTTGCGCTCGTTTGTCCTTTCCCTACCTGAGCCAAAGCAGGAGTGAGTGTGGCTGCAAGGGGTTGACCTTTCTGGGGGACTCGTCTCTCAAGATCTTTCTCTCTTGCCTGCTTCCCCAGCAGAGCCAGCATGGTTAAGGCTTTGCTGAGCCATGTGTAGTCCTGTCCGGTACGAGGCTCTCAGGGATGCTCCTGGCTGAGGCATGGGCACAGGCAACTGGGAGGGACTTTGCGGAGAGGAGCTCTGCTGGTCTTGGGGTTTGGGGGCCTCGAATCTTGAAAAATACTCCCCAATGAGAAATGCTTGTTGTGATCTTGCCTGGAAAGGGGTCTGATTTGGTGGTGGCATCACAATCACGGCTTTGTGGCTTGTGATGCAGCAGATGTGTGCAGCTCTTCTGGTACTTTGAGTCTGTCCTCCGTGTTTGCCTTCGGGATGTTTCTGCGTTCAAAGACCCAGACTAACTTTTTCAGCCTTCTGCCAAAGAAATGGGGTCACAAATGGAGTCGTTTGACAGACTGGCTCAGGTGGATATAGCTGTGGTGAGTCAGGCTGTCCCTGTCCTGCCCGGCTGTGGATGTATGGGCAGGAGGGAGTGTGCGCCTGGGCATCAGTGGGTTGCTGTCCCTCTGGGGCCGTGTTGGAGGTGGTGGTCTCACAGCAGGCTTCAGCTGGGTGCTTCAAGGAGGGTATGCGGGGTCCTACTCACCTTGCTGCAGGAGCCCCACTCACAAGGTGATGGGGACAGCTGGCTTGGAAAGTAAAGCCAGGAAGATGTGGTTCAACTAGTCAAGTCTGATGAGCCCTGTAACTGATCTTGTAAACATTTCTTGAGTTGAATCTGGTGAAAGACAAGCCCGAGCCAAGATCTTTTAAACACAGGTTGGGTCCCAAGAAACATTGTCTTACCTGGAGCTTCCAGAGGTGCTGTTGTGAGTTGAATTGAAACGATGTTGGAACTAGAGGGGAATGTTGTTGTCTTCTGCATTTGCAGATAAGACTGAAGGGCATTTTGCCAGGAGCCTGTGGGAAGGACCTAAATAGTATATAACTCTAAATCATTTTAAAGTGAAGAGTAAACATGCACAACCATAATATTTGCTTGTACTTGTCTCCTCTGTGATGGATGGAGAGAAATTGCTCTTTGGCTGAGTTCACCAGCAATAAAACCCTGCAGTTACTCATCTTCATCCCAAGCCTGCATTGAGTGGGAGAGGCCATTGTAATCTCCAGTTGAATTTGTCCTCATCACACCTGAGGGGGAGTGTTGAGGGTCCTGGGGACTTTTATATCTGCCCAGACTTGTGGGGAATCAGGGCTGGGTGCCACAACAGGGACCATGGGACTGAGCTGGGAAGGTGCCACCTGGGTCAGGGTGGACCTCGGTGTATTCTTGTGGTGTTGGCGCAATGGAGATCTGCCACTGTTTGGGAGAGGTGAGAGCCCTGTTGCTCTCCTGGCTGCTGTAGCATCAGGTATGGCATGGGGGACAAGGGGTGCTGGCACGGGCAGGAAGCCACCTCACCGTGTGACAGGGTGGAGGGACCTGGACTGTGAGCCACCAGCGCTCTTTTGCATTTTGCTGCATGTTGGTTGTAGATCTGTGGGCTCACATGCAGCCTCGTGAGCAGTGCAGGTACAACAAATGCAAGCCTGAACTGACCATTGCCGTTGTTACAGCAGCAAATGGAAATAACTTTCTCTGCTGAATGGTGATAACAAGGCAAGCCTGTGCTTGTCATGAGCAGAGATAGGGCCATCAGAGCGACCAGGATGTGGCTGGGATGGCGTGCTGGCCGTGGGCTGGTGGGGGCAGGAAGGAGTGTGCAATGCAGATGATGCTTATCTCTGTGGGATGCACCCTGCCATGTGTCCTGGCATGCCACATGCCAGGCAGTGGTCGTGTGGCCTGGCTGTCCCCTCTGCTGTAGCTTCATAGAATCGTTTGGGTTGGAAAAGACCTTTAAGGTCATCAGGTCCAGCAGTTAATCCAGGACTGCCAAGTTCACTACTAAACCATGCCTCTAAGCTCCACATTGATGCATTTTTTAAACACCTCCAGGGATGGTGATTCCACCACATTCCCGGGCAGCCTGTTCCGATGATTGACCACCCTTTCAGTGAAGACATTTTTCCTAATATCCAATCCAAGCCTCCCCTGGTGCAACTCAAGGCTGTTTCCTTTTGTCCTGTTGCTTGTTACCTGGTAGAAGACAATGACCCCCACCTGCCTACAACCTCCCTTCAGGTGGCTGTAGAGAGCAATAAGGTCCCCCCTTGAGCTTCCTCTTCTCCAGGCTAAACAGCCTCAGTTCCCTCAGCTGCTGCTCATAAGACCCATGCTCTGGGCCCTTAACCAGCTTCATTACCCTTTGGACATGCTCCGGCACCTCTGCCATCCCTCTTGAAGTGAGGGGCCCAAAACTGAACACAAGATTTGAGGTGCAGCCTCACCAGTGCTGAGTACAGGGGGGATGATCATCTTCTGCAGAAGGGAAAAACAACACAGAGTTGGTCACTTCAAGAAAGGGTCTCGTCTGCTTTGCAGCTATAGGGAAGGGTGAGGCAGTACCTGATGGGTATTGGGCAGAGCTCCTCAGAGAAAAGGCTGCGCCGAGGTGAAGGGCTGGTGAACTGGATGGTGGTGTAGCTCCCTTTGCGGTAGTGGTAAACCCCATGAGCTTCAAACTGAATTAAATGATGACTCCCAGCTCCCTCGCTGTGCCTGAGGTTACAGAGGGGAGTGATGGGTTCACCCTGTTCCCTTACTTTATGCCTCGCTTTACATATCCTTTTACCTCCCCCTTCTCAAGGGTCACTAAGGCCAGTAAAGGAGCTGTGGCTTGGGGAGGTGCAAGCTGTTGGCCAAGCTGTGGCAGCTGACTCCTGGTGCTAGTCATTGACCTAGTTCCAAGGTGGTGTTGCTTGCTTTTAGGGGGTGCCAAAAAAGGCCCTGGAGTATGGAGGCTTCTGCTTAGGAAAGCTGGAGAGGAAAATGCTGCGTTTCCCAGAAGCTGTGTGGGTTAAACTGCAAGTTTTGGAGACAAGCTGCCAGGAGGCCCATCCAGTATGCGTCACACCGGTCTCTCTTTCTCTTTGCAGGGCTGGGAAAGATACCCAAAGTCGTGACTCTGGTGGAGCCCTGCTTGTCTCCAAAAGCCCTGCTCTGATTTCATCCCACCAGCAAGGCTGTGCAGCGTGAGAACCGGTATGTAAACATGTTTCACAGACATGAGGGGCAACTTCTCAGAAGGATCTGTGGCTTTTCTGACAGCGGCACCTTGTTTGTGGTTCTTTGCGAAAAAATAATGTCTTCTCCTAACAGAGCGTGGAGGTGGGTGGTGGGATCACTTGAAAATAGGAGACAAACTGGTGGTTCCCTGATGGTGATTGCACCCAGAGGCTTTCATGGAGAAGGGTGCAGCAGTGAGAAGTTGCAAATGTTCAGAAGTTGTCCCAGACTATGGCGCTGAGGCTTTAGATGTGCTCTGTTGAGCAATGTGTTGTGTGGTAGCATGCACAGATAGGTGATGTGGGGGGTGACAAATGCGCGCACGACAAATGCACATACATACATATATATGCACACATGCTGTACAAATCTAGGCACATGGAAACAAAGATGTGCAATGCATATATAGTATATACTATACGGTGGCGTATTGGAGCTTGGGGGTGTATATACCAAATGTCTGTATATACTATATATGGTGATAAAAGAATGCATATGCATTCATGTTCTCTTTTTTCTTTTTCTGTCTTTTCTGTCTTTCTGCGGAGCTGTTGCAAAACTACCAGATTCAACCTCCTGGGGAGCCTTTCTGGCCAAGGTTTTACAAGCCAGCACCTGCTTTGCCTGCCTGACTTCTTTCTATATTTATTCCTCTGCACCCAGTTTTTGCCTGTGCCTGCAAAGTGGAGCTGTCACAAACATTTGCGCTAACTTTTGGCTGCACAGGACTTCAGCTTGCGAGTCCCAAGTCTGCTTTTGTGCATGCTGGGGGTGGAGGCATATGTGTGTGTAGCTGTGCATGTGTGTGTATGATTATCCCGTCCTTGCTGTCTGCATTATGTGGTCTGTGTTCCTGTGACGCTGCAGCAGTCCCTGTGTTCTGTATGCCATGCAAGTCGTGCTCTCTGCCCCTCCAAGACATTTTTATGAATCAAATATTCTCGGTTGTCCTGCTTATGTAATGTAATTTAAATGAAATTAGCCACGCCTGACCCAGTGGCTGATTGATAATTATCTGTACTGCTGCACAGGAGATAGTTGGATTTTATTCCCAGGCCCTCAAGCTTTTACTTTCCAGGGTTAGGACTGTGGCAAGGAGAGGGACTTGTGATGCCGTGTAGCAAGGAGCTCCTAGTTAGGCTGTGGTTGGACATGGATGTGTCCATCCCTCTGGTTTCTCTCCTCTGTCTTGTTTGGAGTGGAAGGTGCTCTGAAGCAGAGGCACTGAATGCCAGCTCATGCTTAGGTACCACTGTTTAAAGCGAGCACAGTTGCAGGGGAGAGGGTATAATGTTATTTCAGCTGGGAAACTGAGGGGAGATCCTAATGCTGTCCTGGGGGAGTGTGAAGCTGGGGGAATAGCCTCGTCGGTGGGTCTCCCATCAGTAAATGCTGTTTGGAGGAAACACGTGCTCATTCCCAGCCCGATGGGTACATCTAGCGCTTATTGAAAAGCGGGGCTGGGCTGCCTGCCAGGAGCTGGGAAATGGCTTGTCCTTGTGTGCTCAGGCCCCTGAGCTCCCGACCCCTCTAACAGCTATATTCGTTTCTGGCAAGGGAGTGCCTCTAAAGTCACGAAGACATTAGTCCCAGGTTTCAGCCCCGAGAGCCATAAAACGTACCCTGCCTGACCCCTGTGCAAAGGCAGAGGCAGCGCGTTCCCCTGGGTTTCGTTTCCCTGTCCCCGCACACAGCAGCCTGCATTCCTCTCCCCTTTGGTAAGCCCTTTGCCTCTCGAGCTGACCCAGCTAATCTTTCCCCTGCTGGCAGGGCAGATGAGGTTAGTGGCATTTAGCTGCTAAGGAGAACCTCCGTCTGTTCGTGCTGCAGGAACCCAGAGCAGTAAGGGCTGGTGCACGCCTGGGATGGGATTTTGGCTGCTCCACGTGTTCCCCCTCCATACTTCTGTTCCCTTCCTTGACTTACATTATTCTCTGCTTCATCCACTGTTTGTCCTTGCAAAAAGCAGTACCTTGGAAGTTGTTTTCTGCAAGGGGCTTGAAAACTGAGTCAGAGTTTGTAAAACCTGCACCTACCTGACCCTTCTTACCTTGCTTTTGGAGCATCTTCTACCATGATGACTACAATGCTCAGGATATCTCCCATTTCTGACAATGGAGAATGCTCCTGGTGGACTGGCTGCCAGCTGGGACCCATGGCTCTAGGAGAGATTTTAGTGGGTTTCTAGAAAAATAATTGACCAACTGCCTATTGAGAGCGAGTCCCAGCCTGTGTTGCGTTGACGGTGTCCGGGTGAGCCACTTAGTGCCACTTCAACTGTTGGCTCTTTAAAGCTGCCTTTCTAACTACCAGTGTAATGGACATGTGCTGATGCTGCCTGGCAAGGTTTATTTTTTGCAGTGATAGTGATGGATCACTAAGACAGAAAGCTTTCGTTTCTTCTAAAGCAAAGGTTTACATGTTTTCTCTCACCTGTGATACTGCTAAACTCTTGCAGCCATGGGCCCCTGACCTCTGCCTGGGTACTGGAGGCAATTGTACAGCCTCTGTCACTGCAGGATTTCAGCTCCTCCCTGAAGCCTGTGCTTCAGTACCAGTGAAAGCCAGATGTACTATAATGTCACTTTTTTACAGTTTGTTTTGGCCATACATGGGCAGAGTCAGCTCTGGAATTCCTTCCCTATAAATTCAATAGCATCATGTGGGTGGTGCTGGGGAATCACTCTGGTCTGGTTGGATTGCCTCAGCAGCCCGTTTCCCTTGAAAACGTCCTGATTTGCACATTCCTGAGAGGTTGCCTGTTCCTGGAGCCTATGGCTGTGGCTACCAGAAGGCTGTCCTCCCATGGTGGCAGGCAGAGTCACCTCCCTGCTGTCCCGCAGGTCAGCTGTTGCCGCCCAGGAGTGATGCCCGTGGGAGCAGTGGCATGGCTGTATTGCTCTCCTGTGCAGGCAGGCTCTGCAGGGCAGTTGGGGCCTCTTAAGCATAACCCTTCTGCTTGCTAAATTTTATGTATGGGCTTGAGCATTGGCCCTCAAGCCCCTCTCCCAGGGGTGGGGAGGCTGGCCACTCTGTTCCCACCTGCCACAGGGTGCTGCATTGTGTGTTGTCCCAACAGGGATCAAGGGGTGCTGTCACCCTGGGGCTTATTGTTCATGTGGGGAGATCTTGCCTTGTCCAAGCAAAATGTTCCCTTCTGCAGAACTGTGGGCGTTTTGGGGGAGTTGTTTTGGGTTTTTTTGGTGTGTGTTTTCATTTCCTCTGTTGTGTTTTTTGTAAAGCAAAATCAAACGTGCTTTTTTGCAAAGCACCAGCTAGATGAGCCAGGTCAGGGGACATTTCCCTGCTGCAGGTGAGCCGCTGGTGTGGGACCCGGCAGCAGGACCTCTCTAGTGGGACTGATGACTGAGCCTTGCCTTTTCTGGTGCCGAGACGGCGTCCCTATAAACACAGCCTGAATTTGCCTATTTGCCTTCAAAGAGCACTCCAAAAAGTAGTTCTAGGAGGTTTTCTGCTGATGAGTCAAGGGATGAGAGGGAAGCTGTAGGGGGTGAGGGGCAATGGCTCCTGGAGCTGCCCCCATTGCTTCTCCCCTTGCATCCCTGGGAGGGGACAGAGATGCAGTGTCACCCATTGGACTCTCCAAAGTGCAGGTCAAGATGGTGGCACATGGCCCGGTGTTGAGGCTCTGTGTAGGTCAGCAACAGCGAGGTGCTCAGCTCAGGCTCCAGAGGGGCAAGTCATCCCTGTGCCAAAGTCAGGGAGAGAAGGGTGATTTTTTTTTTTTTTTTTGACATCCTTTGGAGTTTTGATCTCCATATTTGGAAATGTTTACCCATTGCTCTGATCTATTGCAAGGGAGGGGAGGTGACTCAGGGTCTGGTGGAAGCAGGATTTGAATTCCTGTAGTAAGGTTTTTTTTAAACCCCCCCCCCCTCCCCCTTTCTTGTTTTGGAAGCTTGTTGTGGTCAGTTTTAAGTTTGCTCTTGCTCCTGGACCTTGTTCCAAATTTGATCTGCTGGAGAGGGAAGTGTGTTAGTGAAGGAGCTTGCCTGGATGCTGGTAAGTGTATCATTGCTGCTTTAGCAAGCAACTTGGGATTTTTTTGTTTTGTTTAGTCAGATGGATTGCATCAAACTGTGTGCATTGCTGGTGGAGGCAGGCATGTGGATCGCCAGTCCACAGCAAGGGACCCAATGAAACCTTCTGTAGCAGGGAAGGTTGGCTTAGTGGATTTGTCACAAAGGCAAAGTGTTTCTTCAGGCCTAGGTATATAAAGATAATTTAAGCCAGCTCCTATTTAGTAACGCTTTTCCTTTAGTTTTGCTGGTAGATGCAGCAAGGCAGCAGAGCACTGTGGAGTTAAATGAGTATCTATTCATGTGGTCAGCAAGTAAAATATAGCTTAAGTATGATTTCTGTCTCTTAACACACACTTCTGCTTAAAAAGTCTGCATAACATATGGATATATTTCTCTAAAATGTTAATGTTTAGCTCTGTTTTGTTAGGAACCTGAACAAGTTTAGTTGCTATAACTGGATGAAGGGTTCAGTGTCTGGTTTTTCCTGTTATTCTTTATTTTTCCTTAGTGTGAAGTTTTTAATCTGTCTGATATTGCAGCTGTCTGCTGCTCTTTCCCCACCCCCCCCATCCCTTTCCTTTCTCTTTCCTGAAAGGAAGCTGCAGTTCATCCAGGCAGTCAGGGGCGTGGGGGGAACCTGGAAGATGCTCTGCTTCCTGTTTTATTCATGACAGCTAAAACCCTGCTGGGGAATCTGGAGTGGAGATCCACCGTCTCGCATTCCTCTTGTCATTTGGAGCATGTAACACGTATAGAGTGCTTTTAACGGGGCTCTGAGGGTTGCATAGCAGCCAGTCCCGTGCCTTGGACAGAAAGCACTGTACTTTGTCCTCTTACTTGGGAAGGGACGTTGTTGAAAAACCCTTTATAGTTCCTACTGTTGGTTAGTGATGCTTGCATCTTCTTGGCTAACTGGTATTTTTAGGCTGATTCAAACCTGTTACGCTTGCCCTGGTTTAACTTTAAGACCTTTGTTAGAAAGTCAAATCTATTGGTGATTTTCTTTTGTCCTTTTAAGTATGGGTTAATACTCAGTGTGAGGTTTGGTTTTCCAGACACGGATTTGCAGCAGGTCCTTCAGGTCTGAAATTGGCTTAATTGTTCTGGGCAGGGAAGGATACTTGGCTTGGTTTGCACAAGGATGGGATGTGAGCTGAGAAGCGCTCAGCTCCAAAAGGTGACGAAGGGACTGCTGGGACCTATTCCTGCAGGTGGGACGTGTTGGGAATTTGTAGACTTCAGCTGCATTTTTTAATCCTTGTTGTTTCAACAAGCTACTTGCATTACTGCAGCTTTTGGAGTCAGGGCCCCACTGAGCTGGGCTTGGTACCAGTGCAAAGGCAAGAACTGCTGTCCTAAATGGTGTACAGCCTGAACGGACAGTGCTGGTGACGGGTTGAAAAACAGGGCGCTGGGAAGATGTACAGAGCTGTTTCAACACCTGAAACCTCAGTCCAGCGACTTACCAAGGGGCCACTCATCCTCATTTGTGCGCGGTGGTGCTGAGCTGTGGCAGGCAGCGAGCCGGCTGTCGGTGTTGCTCCTTGTGTGCTGTGCTTTGCCTTTGTGTGTGCACATGTGGCCCTGTGTGACAGGCAGTGCCTCTTCCCTGCACAGCGCTTGCCCTGCTCGGTTGTGCCCTCGATCAGTCCCTGCTTCTGGTGGCACATGGATGTGGCGCATTCAGGCTTTGGCAGCTGCTTGTGGCCGAACTTGCTGTTTCGGGGACAGCGCAGTGGGACTGGAAATGATGATGTTCTGTTCCCCTCACAGTTTCCCCCCTTTCCTGCTCGCCAGGACAGGCTGCTTGTTGGAAGACAAGGACGAGCAGTGCTTGGGTGCTGTAACCCAGGGCTCCGGGCAGTGCTAGTCTGGCACGCCTGGGGAAGCACCTTGGGGCCATTAATCTTCATGTGCCGATCCTTCTCTGTGCACCATCTCATCGCTGCGAGGATGTGACTTGAGAGCTGGATGGACTGTGAAGGATAAGCTCCCCATGTGCCACTTCTGCACCCCCTGACGGATGCCTGGCAGGGCTGGGCGAGCTCTGGAGGATGCCCACAGGCTGTCAGGGCTCTCCATCTGGTATTTCTCCAGGACCTGGGCAGATCTAGTGATCACTGATGCTAACCAGGATCCACAGTGGATTTTCTTGTGCTCCAGCAACAGAGCCATTAAGGGCTGGCCTGTAAATTAATACAGCTGTCTAAAGGCTTTTCATCCTGCAGCCTGGCACCCAGTAAACACTCAAGGCTGAGAAGTCTTCCATGGCCCTGGACCTTGAGCGTGCTCAGAGAGCTCCATGCCTGCCTGCCTTTAGCTTCTCTCAATCACTTCTAGTGATGTATTAAACACAGAGGATTTGCTTTAGCTTCCATGTGAGGAGGGTTGGTTCGCAGCCTATCCTTCATCCCAGCTGCTGTGCTGATCGATCCAGGGCTGGCACCACATAGGATGTGGGAAGATGGTGACACTGTCACTGTGTGACTCGGGTGCTGTGAGGGGATTTAGTGTGCATTAAGAGTTGGGTGTACATGCCCTGCAGCAGGTAAGAGAAGCCGCCCTGATAGCATGGGGCTAACGTGTGGTGCGGAAGGGATGAAGCCAAGACAAAGTTACTAGCAGAGATGGCTCTACACATCTGATACTTTGCATTTCTGTAGACAAAAGTGTCAGGGCCCTTGAAATGTGCCTGCAGGCTGAGGAAAGCTGCATTATCCTGGTGTGCAGGTGTGGAAACCGAGGTACTGTGTGGCAAATTTGGGAAAAGTGCCAATTTCCAGATTCAACGTGATGGTTCATGCTCAGCTCCCACAAACAGGCGGGCACTTTGCAGCCTTATGCCGAGTGGTACTGTTAAACTCATCTCTTATTCTAATAAAGTCATGCTTTTCTTAGCACAAAATATTTCTGCATTGGTTGCTTAAAGGTAAACAGAGTCATACTGAGTAGTTTATAAAGCTGATACATGTTGCTAGTGTGTGACGTGATCCCAACACATATCGTAGCTTCAGAAATTGCCAGATGGCACCTGAACCTAATCGTACTGCTGCTCTTTGCTAGGATCTGAGCAGAGTACAGGCTTTTAAGGAATGTCTGTTGTTATTAGCTTTATAATACACATTCTCCTGTACCAGCTGTTGCAAGCAGCAGGAGGTCTCACCCGCAGCCTAATTCTTCAGTCAACTGTAGGGGGGGAATTTGCTCCTGTGAGCTAGGTATTTGCATTTGGGATGAGATCTCCCAAATGAGAAAAACTTGTTTGCCTCCAATGAGCATGTCAGTTCAAGGACTAGCGTGCCTGGGAGGCGGAAACAAGTTGCTTTGTTGCTTTACCACCATCTTCTAATAGTTAGCTGTCCTTATTGCTTGACATGGAGCGGAGTGACTACATTTTAAAGAAATGTCAGGTTGCAAAAGCCTGGCTGCCTGCAGTGGGGAGGAAAGGAGTTCTTGTGCTGTGCTGTCTCACACCCCTACTGCGAAAATATCACAGGGACAAGCTCCAGTGAAGCTGCCCATTTTTGGCAGCCACTTCCCTCCTACATCCTTGTTCTTCAGGTAAATCCCTCTTCAACTCTGTTAGTTGTGCCCCTTTCCTCCCTGAAAAGTCATTATCATCCCTTGAAATTAAGGAAAAGACAGGAGGAGGGAATAAATGGATGTTAAGAAGTAGAAAACAATCAATTAAATAGTACATAGCATGTAATTTTCCTTGGAAACTTACCATGAAATTGAGGAGCACTTTAACAACTAGTAATTTAAATTGCATTTGAACACTGCTAATGGGTTGTTTGCATGGGAATTTTGGCCATTTCGCAGCAGGTTGTTGTATTTAGTACCCCTTCATTCAGTTTTTAAAAAAATAAATCGAAAAAATCTCATTGTGAGGAAGATGCTGTAGTCAACTGGTCCAACTGTTGCTAGTGAAAGGTGGTACCATGGAAATTTTGCAAGTCCCTGTTACATTCAGAGCCACTTACATGCTTAACGTCAGCTCTTCCAGTGTTAAATTCATGGGAATTTAGTGCTTTTTATCTAAAAAGTATGTTATTGCTAAAAGGTAGGAAAGCAACGTTATCCCTGTCACACTCACAAACGTGATGGAGGCAGGGTGGCTGAAGAGGCTCCTCAGGCTCATGGGGTTGGGATTTGCAGCCATGGGACCGACCTGGGAACGCAGCCCGTGTCTCTGTCTTTATTGCCTCAAATGAATCATAACAGTGCTTTGGGAGCTGATCCCGGCTTGCTGCATCCAAAGAGGAACAACAGAGAGGTGCTGATCAGCGGTAGCTGCAGGGTGTTTTTACTTAGCTTATTAATCTTGTTTTTGCAGTGTTTAATGCTTTCCTCCACCACTATTTTACTTGTAAAATGCCAAGGATTTTCAGCGAAAGGCAATATCAGCCTAATCATGTGCTATTTTGCCACCGATTGCGCTAGGAACAGACTCTATAGGAAGGCAAACGCAAGTTACTTGTCGCCTGTTGATGAATGAACATCCCATTTTCAGAGCAGGGTTTTTGCAAATCCGTGGGCTTAGCATATGGAAGGGGGTTCCAGTACCAAAACAAATCTGGCCTCCTGTTTCTGGATGTGTAGGTTGTTTCTTAGAAGATGGAACCTTTAAAATCTGTCCCTGCAAACATGGCTGTTAAATCCTGCTATTTCTAGAGACGCGAGGCAGCTGTCTGCACTAAGATAAGCTGTAAAAAGGCAGTATTTTCCCAAAATGGCTTTTTTAGCTATACCTGCCAGACAGCTTGGGCAGCAGGAGTTCACCAGGAGTGTCACCACTGCTGCCCTTTTATGCACAGGGTGCTGAGCAATGTAAAAACTTCTGGGCAAGTCTCCAGGGGCAGCGTTAAGCACCAGCTCTTCAGTCTTTATCTTGTGAAATGCTGCTACTCAGAAAAGTGCATTCAGTGCGAAGGAAGGGGTGCTTGTTGGTTTGATTGTTCTTATGTGAACAATTGTCCTGTTGTTTTCGACGAGATTGCTTTATCCTAGAATTTTCTTCTTAATTTTCGCCACGTCTTTCTTGTTGCTGACTCAGTGACCATATCTAATCACAAGAGTGGTTTGAATGCCCCCCGCCCAGTTATTTACTTGAAGGCATTCCTGTTCGCTGTGTAGTCTGAGGATAGCTGGTGAGTTCGGATGAAATCAATAACAAAAGCTGTAATTTTTCCGAAGGGTCTGGATGAGGTTTCTCATAGCGTAATGGTGTTATCGCTTATACTTCCTGACGCACATGCTACCTGCAGTGCTTTGTTAGTTATCAGCTAATTCTCCACCGAGGCAAGAAAGCTACATCAGATAATCTCATAGAGGTTGTTAACAGAGAAGGACGTGGCTTTTGAGCATGCTCCCAGTAAAGAATTTCAGAAAGCTGGGAGGGCACTGGAGATGGGTGTTCTGAAGTGATGGAGGCGATGGCTGTGTGTAGTGGGAGGCAGGGAGTGAAGTCCATGTGGTGGGGTAGTGCAGGGTGGCATGGAGCAGCAACCTGGGGCATTAGGAACCCCAGACAACTCCAGTTCTCCTGAGATAAGGAACCAGCTGATAGTGTCAACTCTGTGAACTAACAAGTACTCTTGTTCTTTGTTGTTGAATGAGCATTTTATCACATTGATTTCTGAGAAGTGCTACTCCTGCTCTACAAAGCTCCCATCACCCACAGGCGTTGTTGCCAAACAGCCAGCCAGTCTGATGCATTGGCTCAGCCCTGACATGGACAAGGGGTTTTTGCTTTCACTGTAAATTTTTTTTCTTCCTTTAGAGCATGGACTACCTCTTAGTCACCTCTTGTGTGTTGTGGGTGATTTTTTTCTTCCTAACTTTTTTTCCTTACCCCACCTTTCCATTTCAACAGCCCACTTGCCTCTTTTCCAATCTCCTTCCAAAGGCAGACACACACACACACAGAGCTGGTGGAAGGCCATGTAGGTTTGATAGATACTCGCCAGCAAACAACCGTGTGTGTCTGCTTGTCCAGAAATCCACTGAAAACTGAATAAAAATGAGGCTTGTGGAGTTTGAAGCAATCCCAGTGAGTGATTTCTGGCCATGTTCTCCCCTCACGGCGCTCCGAGAAGCTCCTGTACATCGTGGGGTTTGAGCTTCTGGGTGAGCAGGGCTGGCAAAGGCCCTTTGTTTCCCTGCCTCCCTTTCTCAACTGTTTTTTGAAGAATGCTGATAAATTTAAGTGATAACCTTGTAACTGAGAGATAAGGAAGAAAAAGTCATATGGGTAGATTAGTTTGCAGCGGAGGGAAGGCAAACACCAAGGGAGCTGGGTGGAGGGAGCCCACCCACGCTGAGCTACCCTGAAATGCCGAGACTGCTTATTTATCATTTACCCGCCCTGTAAAGGTATAGCGTGCCTTGCAAGTGGGGAAGATGACAATCCTTGTCCTAAAGAGCCTGCAGTCCAAGGCAGACAGATACGCTCTTTGAGGGCTGGCGAAGGGCCGGCATGGGTGATTGCTGGAGAGTGAAATCCAGATAAAGTGGATTCCTAGAAGAAAAAGACTTCTGAGGTGGGAGTTGCAGGTGATGAGAAGAGTGCTTAAGGTGCCCCAAGAGTTGGATAGTCAGAGGAGGGTAAATGGGTATGGAAGGAGGTGAGAAGACCTGAAAGGAAAGAAGGTTGAAGGGGAGGATAGAAAACTAGAAAAGAAGTAGGAGGAAAAGAAGAGCAGTGAGTTAGCTGTGGGAGGGGATACTGTGGGATGCTGTAGATGAGAGTCGAGATGACCTTAATGTCTCTTTGTCGTGTGTTAAAAGCTATGCTGTAACTCAGCTACTGCAATTAGTCATCTCCCAGTGTATGAAGTACCAGTTTCTTCACTGAATGAAGAGTACTGGTCCTGGCTGAAGTCCAGTGCTGGAGTATCTCTTGGCTGGGCTCAAATGCCCTGTGTGGCTGGTGGGGTGCTGGGTGGTTACATGCTGTGCAATCCGGTGTGTGCATCATTGGCAAGTGCATAAATAACTTGCCAACTTCTGCTTAATGCCATCAAAGTTAGTCCTCTAGAGACAGACAGCAAATCTGAGATTGATGCGTGTGTGTGTATACATAGATATATATTTAATATCAATGTATATGTTACGGGTAGGTTTTGCAGTGTAGCAGGCTGTGCTTCAGTGACATCTGATGAGATATGGGTGTGATCAGTGGTTTATATTGTGCCATACCTACTCTGCAGTAAAGGAGCAGTAATCTTTGCACAAAGGTCCTTGTGCACCAACTTCCATGGAACTGAACTGGGAAAACTCGCTGGTCATATGGTTCCTATGTGTGGAGCTTTCAGTTCCCTGAAAAGGCTTCGGGAATTCCACAGCTTCCTTAGGGGTTTTGTTTCATCCTCAAGGACTGAAAGAGTTGAGGAAGAATTTACTGTCACCAGGCTTATTTCCCCTTTCCTGACTTTTTTTGTGTTTCTTTTTGCAAGTGGTTATCCTTGATGTTTGGCATTTATATGTGGGCAAGTACCTGTGGACTGGAAAGTCCGGAGACTTTTCCTGGAGCAGCAGTAGTAGCTTCACCTAGACCCTTTCTCTCCCCAGCTTTCTTACCTTTTTCTGGGGCTTGTGTCTGATCCCCATCTGTTTTTTTTGGGGCTTCTTTCACTGGTGATGCTTTCCAGATCTTCCTTTTAATTCCTTGTTTCTTCCCCGAAGGAGTCTGTCATCCTTCTAGTCCTTTCCTAATTACCCATTTGTTAGACACGCATTCTTTGTAGCTGGTAAAAAAGTGTGGGAAGATGAAGGGCATCTCCTCTGGAGCTCAGTCCATCTACTGTTGTGGCACACAGAAAAAACTGAGTTTAGAACATCTGAAATTGCCCATTATCTGTGCTCATTTCTTGCAGTCCATAATTTGGGGGTGGGGAAGTGAGGGGAAGAGGCGGCGAGTCACTCTAAAAATGAGTCATTCCACAATAGATCAATACGAAATGTTCCATTACATTTTCATTGCCAAAAATGACTCCCCTTTCCCATCCCTTTCATGTGAGGTGCTGCAGAGGCTGCTTTGCTAGACCTAGTGGTGGTGTCTCTTTGTGCATGTAGGTCAGTGGCATGAGCCAGCCCAGCAAAAGGGTTTTGGTTCAGACCTTACTTTCTGGGTGGGCTGAAGCTGAGCATGGTGGAGGTGACCTCCTTTCAGAGGGGAAAGAGATTCCTGGCTGCTCTTGGGGGATTTCATGTCACTTGAAGCATGGGGGAGACCTGTTTGATGGGAGGGGTCACTCCCAGCCTTCCTCTTTGGGAGGGAGGCCAATGGATGTGCAAGGCATAAGGCAATAGAAAGGCTCACAGTAGGAAGTGTAGTGGGATAATCTGCCAGCAACCCCTTTGGGCTGGTGCCACTGGTCAGTTCCTCGGGCTGACAAGATACCTCAGTGGTGTGTCCTTGCTGATGTTTCTTGCTGTTTGCCATGGTGGGGTGGAGATGGAGATGTTGGGCTTGCTTTTGCCTGCAGGTATTTGCACAGTCCTTGGGTTTTAAAGTATGTTTAGGGCAGGGATATTGTCCGCCGTTTACTGGCCAGTAAGGGAGGGACGCTAAGGGATTTGCCCAAAGCTACACAGATGTGCACAGATGTATATAAGCATTTGTATGTGTGCATGTCTGTACATATATGGCCAAGAATTGATCCAAATTTCATGGCTCCTTTTGTCCTGTTCCTTTTCCTGGGATCTTCAGGGGCACCTTTATGGGCAGCCCTACTGCAGCAGCTAGCCACTCTTGTATCTGTGCACAGGAGGGTGCTCTCCTCCAGATCTGTTTCCATCAGGTGGTACCCATCGGCTGCTCTCACCTGTCATGGCAAGGGCCATGTGCCAGCAAATGGGATGGGAGATATCACTGGGCTGACCTCAATGGCACCTTCAAAAGGTGGCAAAGTGCTCGTGGTTATAGCACATCTTCCACCTGCTGCAATCGAGGTCTTGATCTGCTGGTAACCTTGCAACGCTGCTCTAATAAACAAACCCCACTGCTAACGGGTAGGCTTGTGCTGTAAGAAATTCAGTCTGCAAGGGAGGTGGCTGAGTTTGTGAGCATGCACTCCTGATAATGTTATCTGTTAGTACAAATGACACCAACAACATCTACTTCATCCTGCACTGGGAGAAGGTCTTGTGAGAAACTGGGTGACGTGGGGTTCTGCATCGTGGTGTGTTGTGATGGCAGGGGTGTGTTCCAGGTTGCTTGGCAGTCCCTAGTGACCTGTCTAGGTAGCTGCTGCTCTGCTTTGAAGCTGCTGTCACAGAAACAGAATGTTATGGGATCCAGGGCGCACACAAATGTGTTTACAGAGCAAATAAAGGTGCAAGAAAAAAAGGTAAAGCCTCAAAGTGGCTTTGGGTGTTTTTAAAGTGGTAAAACCGAGAAATCCCTGAGTGTATGCAATTAATGTCTGTTTAAACAGAAACTTCTTGAATAGCTGAAATATCAGCTCCTACGGAAGAGCCTTCCCGGTGGGTCTTTTTCATCTCTAACCGCCTGCCCCACCGGCGTGTGTGGGGGATTTCTCTGAAGGTACTGGGCTTGGTGTTTTTGGTTAGGCTCATTAGGTGTTTGCAAAGGGCGATGCCTGCCTTCATTCCTGGCTTGCTTCTACCTCCCTCGTAGTGCAGGGGCAGAAGTAGTGAATTCATATGAAAACTCACCCATTTGTGTCACAAGGGTCTGATGCCTGACATCCTTTGTTTTGGTGCAGTGTCAATTGGCATCATGGTGTGTGGTATATATGTTTTAAGAACATACAGTAAAGTGTATACAGCAGTTGAGAGGGGCAGGTATAGCGCATGGGCATTTCTCAGGTATCTCAGCTATCAGACAAGATATCGAGATGTTATCATTTACTTAAATCCTGGAGGAATAAGGTGCAGAATGGGCTAAAGGGTTTTTCTTCCATTTAAGCTGTACGTGCTCTGTCTGCGAGCGGGCTGCTGTCCCTGAGCGGCTGTTCTGGTGAAAGCTTGTGAAGTTGTCAGAGTAAAACCGCTGGGGAACGGGGTATGTGATGGAGACAGAACAGGCGGTGACAAAATCTTCAGGGGCACGACCTGCCCGTTCGAACTTCACAGGGTCTTACGAGCAATATGGATGTCATACTAGCAGCCTGCTGTGGACACAATGCTGTTTGTGTATAGTTGATTTGATTTAAAAAAAAAAAAAAAAGACATAAGGATGTTTCAGAGCACTGTGCTGAGTGGTGACAGCAGGGCACCCACTCAGAACAGCCTTGCTGAGCTTACAATAGCACAGTGAGTACTGCCGTCACCCTCCTGGTTAGCTACAGCAGTGACCTCGGGCTTTGCGCTGGTGCTGGAACATGCAAAGGTACACATTTTCCCTTTTTCCTTTTATCTTTTCCTTTTACAAACACCATTTAAGTGCCTCTGTGGTGCTTCGGCAGCAGTTGCTTCATCCTGTACTGTTGTCCATGTGCTCATTGAAGGCTCCTTTGTTCTTTTGGTATTGCTTAGCTATAACGAATGGTCTGCAGGACCTGCCTTGGTGGGACTACGCCATACCGGAGCTCGGTGGTGCATGGGGCTGGATCCGTAGCCAGTGTGAATGGCAAAGCATGGTATCTCACAGCCTGCTCTGTCAGGACTGTTCTGCTCTGAATGTAAAGGAACCCTGTTGAACTCCTTGCAGTTTGTAAGGCTTTGAAAGCTTGACACAGACAAGATGTTCCTCCCTGAGCCATAGCTGCTGGATCTCTCGGTGCAATTCTTTTGTTGCTTCCGAGTGCTGGAATTAATGTGGAGCAAACTCTGAAACGTTTGAACAAGCTGCACTCTCCTTGTAATATGTCTTTTTTCCCTAGACAAACAGGCAGGGGTGTTCAGCCCTCCTTCCCCACTTTCTTTCCTGCCTCCAACTTCGAGACAGTCCCGCTGTTGTGGATTGCTTGTGTCATGCATAAGTGTATTGCATTTGTCCCTCGAGAACACACCAGTTGCTGCTGATCTGTCTCCAAATCATTGTCCTTGCAGTCTTGAATAATACTCACATTAAGCAGGTGGAGCTGATACAATCATTTCCAACACAGCTGATGGTAACTGGGTCAGATCCTTTCTCACTGTTTCCTGCCAGAGGAGAAAATAAAGCACACCTGAAGACACAATACACAAGTTTTCCCCTTTGTCTCCCCTCTGTGGCCCCCAAATCATGGTTTCCTCAACAACAAAAAAGAAGTCTCAGCCAATGTGTTTCACGGAAGAGGAGGCTGAATTTCTTAAAGTCAACATTTCCATGTCTGACAAAGTTTAAAAAAGTTAAAAAAAAAAAAAAAAGAGCCGAGGTGCTGCATGTGGTCTGGCAGGGAGCCAGGCAAGGAGTGCTCTTTGGGGTTATTATTAGGCAGATAACTGTATCAAGAGCTTAAACATCAACCTGGTTGTGGCACTCTGAGATGCTGATGCATGTTTGCTCATGAGAAAATATATTGCACTATCTGAAGCAACTTTTTATTTTTTTTTTAAATATTTTTTTTCCTTATTCCCCTGCAGTAACTTGGGTGCCAGTAGAGTTCCTGGGAAGTGATTACAGGTGCTCCATGGGGAGCTATTGCTGGTTTTGAGCTTGCAAATCCTTTTCTGTTCTTAGGAGCAGCTCTTTGTTCCTGCCTCTAATAGAAACCGTACCTAGGGTTTGCACGTGTCACGTGGAGGCATCCCTGAGTGAATTGGACTGCCTTGAAGATCTTCTTGCCACTTCTCAGGACCTATCTCAGCAAGGAGGGAGAACATTTTGGGGCCCATGGGTGCTGGTCCAGAAAGTGTGTGCACAGAGGGGTGCTCAGGGGGTGGGGAAGCCCTGCCGCTGGCACTGCAGTGCCCCTGTAGCAGAGGGGGCACATGGGGATGGTCCTTGAGAACTGAGATGCAGCATTTAAGGCACCTGAGGAGCCAGGAGCTGATGGAGAGATGCATGGGGCAGGGTGAAACAGGCAGAGCTGCTGGCTGGGAAGTTTCTTCTCAAGTACTTCAAGACCAGCAGAACAATGTGGGTTTGTAATGCTGCTACATACCATGTCTCAGTCTATGTTCCCATCTATAGATGGTATGTGCAAGGCTATATATAAACACTATGGTGGCTGGTATTTTGGCTGATACACTCACAGTTTTGTGCCACATTGAGGGATTTAAAAATATCTCCCTGTTCCAGGAACATCTATACCATGGCAGATGTCATCCGGTGTGGGGAGTGGCTTCTGAAAAGGGAGTACAACATTATTACTATGAGTCTCAGTAGTCTATTAGATTATTTATTGCTTCACTGCCACCATAAGACGTGTGAGGTGCATTATTTCTGCCTGTCAGAGTTTTTTCACACATGCAGGCAGGCAGCATCTGTCACTCCTCCCTGCGAGTTGCTAGCTTTCATTCTCAATGAACTTTCCTTCCAGCTGGAAGGAAGGCAAAATAAAGGCTTTAGGACTACACAGAGCTGACGAGCAAGGAGTTCATTAACAATTATTTACCTTGGAGTTGTGCCTCTGAGGGCTGTCTTGAATTTGGGTCCTTCTTGGCCAAGGCACAGTCACCTCGTGCTTGCTGTTGTTTTATTTCAAGGCAAGTCTGTCGACCTGTTGTGTCAGGCCCTGCGGAAACCTGGTATGACTCAGACCTGTCTCGGTTGCACGAGACAAAAAGTAGGATAGGAAACAAATGAGAAATAACTTGCTCAGGACTTTCTTTTGGGAGTAGCTCTCAGGTTCCTTGTGCCTCAGTTCATTGGCAGAGGACCTGGCAGCGCTGCCTCATCCCCAGGACCTGTCAGAGTGTGGGCAAGTCCCATTTTTGCGTCCTTGTAGACTTGCGGGCGTTTTGTGGTGGTTGTGAAGCACTGGCTGTGCAAACATGTTGTGATGGAAGTGCTCAGAGGGTGAATGCTGGTGTCGTCAGCAAGCCCTGCTTGTACACGCAGAGGTAATTCTCCGTTGCTCATGCTTTGGACTGGGTTTGGGTGGAGCCTTTCAGGCTGGAAGGGCTGAAGAACATGTTTGGGTTTGTACCTCCATTGCAGAGAGTTCCTGGGCCCGTAAATAAAGTCAGGCAGTGAAAAATGAAAAGGTAACAGAGATGTGAGAAGTCACACACGAACCTTGACCTGGGTCTCTTGTTTCGGGTTACCCTGTGAGGTATCGGTGCTCTGTTCAAATCCTCCTCTGCGTGCTGGGGTGGGATGCTTGTCCTGCAACCAAAAGCAGAGGAGGCAGAACTTTCCCTTCTGTGTTGGTGGGTGACAGTGGAGGCTTTGGATGTGGGTTCATCTCTCACATTCACTAGTGAGAGGAAAAAACGATCGGTGGAGCAGCAAAGGCATGGAAAGTGGGATGAGAAGCAGTCAGCTCTTCTTTTGAGGATTGACCAGGTAGGAAGAGTCCCTGTGGGGTTTGTTACTTGTCTGAGCCTGGCAGATGTGCCATGTTCCCTGCCCGGTTTGCCTGTGGCTTGGTAGGGTGTTGTCAGCGCTGGCCAGGCATCCTTGTCTGCTAGCTCTTTGCAGAATTGCGGTGTTCCTGGGAAGGTTTGCTGCGGAGGCTGGAGCTAGCCTGTAGCTCCATGGAACTGGCTTAGTGAGTCGCCATTGCCACGACATCGCTGCTCAGGGAGGTGTTGGATGCCCGGAGGGTTTCTGCTTCCCATTCAAGGGCTGCCCAAGAGTGGAAGAAGAGTATTGTGGCTTTAGGCTTACTGGAGACACAGGGGACTGTTGGATCTGGACCAAAGTAGAACCTCAGGTTTTTCTATCGCTTTGTTCCGCCCGTTATTAATGTCAGAAGCAGAGGGATGGTTGCAGGGTTTTTCTATAGATCTTCTGGTTCTTGCATCCATCCCACAGTTCTGGCCTGGACCCACTCACTCTCACCAGGCCAACGTACTCAAAGTGCTAATTAAAATGAGATTAAACCTGCTATCTCCCTTTAACTTGGAGATGGACCTTTGGTGTTTTCCTGACAGGAGAGGGGTGGGAGGGACACATCTTGGGGCTGTCTCCCCCCTGCTGTAGCTGGGGATTGGGTTTACAGCAGCAACACAGGGTCAGTTCAGACCACGTCCATCCAGCCAGGGATGCCGAGGGAAGGCTGTCAGCATCCCCGCGTGGCTTGCGGGGGGCACGGCTGCAGTGAGCCCTCACCTTCCATGACGTCCTTCCCACTCCGACCTTGCAAAAACCCCAAACATCCATGGCACGGCCCTGCCGGCGGATGAAAACCAAAATACATAGAAAGCTTCAGCGGCGTGGGAGAGCAGAGAGGAGGGGGGTGGAGAAATAGCTCCGGTGTCGCCTCGCCGGGTGCCAGGAAGCAGCCAGGCACGGGGGTGAGAGGCGAGCGGGGTCCGGCCGCCGCGGGGTCGGAGCAGCCGGTGGCCCCGGCATGGCGGCACATTCTGTACATTCTGCAGCCCCGCAGCACGTGGGGGCCGCCCGGCAGCCTTGGGTTGTGCTGCCAGGCATCCCGCTTAGCTGGTATTTCGTTATCCTGATACCCGCTAAGTCTCTCTTTCTGCTTTCCCCCTCCCCAGTCTACTTTTAACCGAGGTGCACTTGTTTATCCACTGGGGCTCTACAGCCTATAAACAGGATGTCTCTCTGCTTCCTTTCAGCCCAGTAACACTAAACCACCCCGAGCGCAGATAATGCTTTAGTAACCCTCCCCCTGGCTGAATGAGCCTTGTGTGGGTCACAGCTAGCTCCAGATGACACAGCACGCGCCTATGCGTGTGTGCGTGTATGTATATATATATGTATGCACATTTATCTAATACATGGATGTGGTATGAGTTGGCCGTGGTGAACAAACTCATGTTGCTGGAAGGGAAGTAAGTGCGTGTTTTAGGCAGGGTGGCTGTAACAAGACACCGATTTAAACTGGATCCTGAATGCACGTTTTGTAAAAAAACAAGCTATGGTATAATACCCTAAGCCTGTGAAATCTTTTGGGGAAAAATCTCTGCAGTTTATTTTGTTTAAATGTTACTTCCTAAGGACTTTCCCCCTGTTCTGGAGACCTGAGGACTGAGAGCCTGCCAGTGAAACGGAGCATGAGGAAATGCGTTGCACTGACTAGTGCTGGTAGTGCTGACTGAAATTTTGAACAGGGGGAAAAATAAATAAATAAAATAAAAATGCTACCATGGTGTTCCAAGAAATTCTCTCCCTTCAGAAATGCAGTGTTCAGCCTGTGTGAAAGCAGCGAGGATAAAGGTCATTCTTCTGAAGTACTTTTGATCTGGGACCTTGCAATCACAAATAATGGTAACAAGCAAAATGGAGTTTTAATCTGAGATGTTCAGTGTCTTAGCTTTAATGTTCAAGACGTTCAGTGATTTCTGTTGATTGTGATCATCTTGTAAGCTCTGCCCTATATCAAGTCTTTTATAGCCCCTGTGCCCTTAAATCTGTAATTTCCTTTAATATCTAATTCTTTCATAATATAAATATAACATAATATAAATATTTCATAAAATAACCAAATAAACTTAAGGTTCTGGACCTCATGGCTGTGTAGGAAAGCTTTGGGAAAAGGGCTCTCGATACAGAGTGCCAACAAGGAGAAAACTTTAATTTTTATTGTGTTAGTTTTTAAGCCAGTCTTACCAACTTCAAGGCTGGACTGATGATTTTTTTAAACATCTGAGGCTGGAAAGCAGGTCTCTAGAAAAAAAGCAAATGATGTATGATTTTTTTTTTTTTTTCCCCCTTGGGTCAGCATGCCCTTAGTTCAAGGGAATTGTCAGTGAGAGCTTAAGCTTTTGTAAAGGTTTTAAGCTTCTACCCACCACTTTAACTGGGTTGTCAGATCAACACAATGTCTCGTTTACGGAGACGTACTCTGGATCTGTTACTGAGTCGTGGTTCAGAATAGCTATTGAGGAACAAGTTGTTCTGCCACAGCTCTTCTGTGAGTGCTTTATATGCATGCTGCTTCATTCCAAAATGAACATGCCTTTTTTGACTAAGTTCAGGCTATTTTGGAAGGTGGAGTAAGCTAAAACATGGAGGGGAAAAAAGCTCTGTTCTTCCCAAAATAAGTGATCTGCATTTAGGCATCTTTTCTGCGAGTTTTAGTGTGTTTCAAAGTCGCTACCTGCCTGGGCGGGCAGATCCCAAGCCACGTGGCTGGCCCTGAGATTTTTGCAATTCATTTTATGGTTACAGGGAGTCCTTAGGAGATCAGCTGTTTTCTATAAAAAGCTGGATGATGCTGATTTTAACAGAGGGGTCAGCATGCTTGCCTTCTGTGCCCCAGCTTGGCACATTGTCCTTTTGTACGGGCAGGCTGGGTGAGTGACGGGGCAATCTTGCGCCTGGTTGCATAAAGGGTTGACACAAATGAATTGGGTGATAAAGATGATGTTCCACCTGCCGTACAGATGCCATTTAAATAAAGCTATCCCCCTGATCCCGAAAGCATTTACCCATCACAAGGGCTGGCAACACCGGGTAATATGTAAGCTGTTTCATTTAGCTCATGGAAAACAGGAGTAGATTTCAGTGTTGCCTTCTCGGGTGGACAGCGTGACATTGAGAGCAGTCATGGGCCTCTTGGCTGGTGAGAAACCCTCATGGACCTGGTGGCCAGGGGAGCTTGATACTCTTCAGCAGAGCCTGGGCTTGTGAAATGGCTTTGTCCCTACGGACTGCTGGGGCAGCCAGGGATGCTGAGATTAGGTTTTGCTTTCCCACAGTGCTGTGTAACCCCTCCTGCCACCCGTTTAGTGTGGTGTTACCCAGCTGCCATTGCTTCTGTGGTAACACACTTGCATCCCACCATCTCACGTTTCCCAGGAGAGAGTGGAGCTGGATGGTGTGAGATCCATAACTGGGCTAATTGCCCGCTCACGTGTTGGCACTCACACCAGAGGGATCGTTGGGATCAGTGGCAAAGCTGCTTCTTCCCTCCGCCACACCTGATTGCTGTGGCAGGGCTTGTCACATCTCGCGCAAGTGGTGTGGCACTTTTCCCTGCCCCCCCACCCCCCATTTTTTTTGTTTTTTTTTTTTGTTTACTCACCCTCCTTTCAGAAAAGAACAGAACAGGACTGGATGAGAAGGGGAAACCTGAATTTTCGTGGTGCCCAATGTCAACAGTCAAACTGCTTGTCCCCACCTCCTGTTCCTGCAAGCCCAGTGACCGTGGTAGGGTGCACTGATGGAGATCCAGTGGCTTTCCTTACTAGTGACAGGGCATCCTCTTCTCCTTGTTCCTTTCCTTTATGAAAAAGCATTTGCTGGAACAGAAGTGACAGGACATCCTGGCTTTTGGGTGCTAGACCTTGGTCCAGAAGGCAAGGTGCTGGTTAAAAAGCAATAGAAATGTGCAGGCTGGATTTCTGCTTAGATTGACCACCAGGGATGGTGCCTGCTCTACTCCTTCCCGCTGGCAGGAGGGCAGCGCTGAGGAGCTGGGAAGCGTTTGGCACCTGATGGATGGACACGGCAGTCGGCGAGAGCAAATTACCAGGAGAGTATATAAAACAGACGAGTTTTCACTTACCACCTGCAAGCTTGAGTCCTTTGTGTAACTGGTGACCGCAGTTGGTGACCAACCTACTGACTTGTGCAGAGTTTGGACAGTTTATATTGGGAAGACATCTAGGTTAGGTCCCAGCTTTTTTTTTTTTTTTTTTTAATGGGGGGGCAGGGAGGAAAAATGGAAGGTGTGTTGAGGAAGGCTTTAGAGAAGAAGAAAGTTGGAGTGAAAATTGGTGAGGCTTTTGGAGTACACTGGTGACTGCTGTGGTCTAACCCTGCCGTGTTTTTTTCCTATTCTAAATAAGTGTTGCATTTACAGACTTCAGCTAAATGTAATTACAAGGAACAACTTTTAAGGCTGGGGGTGTGGGAGGACCTACCTGTGTTTCCTGAGGTCGCTCAGGATAACCTCAGCTGCTTTAGGAGTGGTGTATGGAGCACACTCGGGGCTTGTAATCAGGGGCAAGCTCACCATCCAGTTTATCAGGATCAGGAAGCGACTGGACTTACTGGTGAGTGCTCAAAATATTGATGTATGCTGAGGAGAGAAAGCAATGTCTCTCTAGAAACTTCTAGGACTGGGAGGAGAGCATCTGAAGAGGGATGAAAACGAAAAGTCTTGCATCCATGCGTAAGAGATGGATGTTAGAACAACTCCTTCACTTCTTGTCAGAAGTCCCTCTGGATATGAGATGGTTCCCCTCTCAACTCTCCCTGTGTCCAAGCAGTTGCTTGCTGTCCTGGCCATCTCTTGAAGTCATCTCTGCAGTTAAAGCTGCTCTCTGCTCCATGCATCAAGGTCAAGAACTGTGTGTTTCCCTCTCTTGTACTGTGTAGGGAAGCTCTCCTTCCCCATCGCTCACCTTGGCAAACTTGAGGTGCCCTCATCTGACAGGACCAACTGGTGTGTGGTTCCTGCTTGAGCAGGAAGATGAACTGGGCTAAAAATGGTAACTGTTGTCATTGGTATGCCAGGGAGGGGACAAAAATTGCCTTTGTCTTGTGTCAAACATGCAGACGGTCCGGCAGGTTGAGGCGGTGATGTGGCACAGTAATCTCCCAGTGCTGCTGCCTTTGTTGGGTTTGTGGCTGACACTTGTTGACAACAAATGGAATTTCTAAGTTAAAAACTTTAGTCCTAAACCTTGCACACCTGATTCCTGTGTATTAGCCTGGAGTGGGTTTAGAGGATTTGTGTGGTATGTGTTCCTGATGCCTGAGCTGCTCTGCACCTTTGGCATTTAAAAGCAGGAGGGACATTGCATGTGATGTGAAGAAGCTTGGTAGAAGACTCAAGAGAACAGCTATTTCTAACACATTCAGCAATGCTGATTGAAAAGTGATAAAGAGACTGTACAGGCCAATCATCTTAGATAATTTATCTGCAGTATTTAAACATTTTGGTGAAAGACATCTATTTGAATGGTTGGACTTGATGATCTCAAAGGTCTTTTCCAACCTAAATGATTCTATGATATTTGAAAAGTGCTGCTACTGCATAACAGAGTAAGGGCAATGTTGCCTCAGACTAGAGGAGAAAGATGAACCGATTAGTTTCCTCACCATTTCCCCCCCGCTACATTCTCGTGTTAACATTTAAAGTGGAAAAAGTCATCTGGTTTGAAAAATGTCAGTTGGCTAAAGGAAAAAACAACCAACCAAAAAGTTGAAGCAAGCATCTGTGGTGATGTGTGTGTGTGTGGGGATTGTAGAACCTACACAAAAAACGACACTTGGGAGCTGGACTGCCCCAGGAGGGAGCAGAGGGGAGCGATGTGCCGGGGCTGGATGTGGCACACTCACAGGTTCCGGTGTGAAAACAAGGTGGTGTAAATGGTTCCTCCTCCCAAAGCTGAGATGTGTTGATGCCGTCCACTGGTTAGTAATACATAAGAGGAGGAGCAATGCTTTATTTGATGGGGAGGGGAAGAAAAAAAAAAAAAAAGTTGACATGAGCAGGAGATTAATTTGACGTTTGGAAGGAGGCATTGCAAATGCCGGGGTACTGCAAGTCTGTCGGAGTGCTCCCCACCATCACGGTGCGGCAGAGGTGGCTGCTGTGCAGGGTTCAAAACCAGCGCTTGGGTGGAAAATGGGAAGTGTTTTCACATGTGTGTGTGGAAATTTAGAAGGAAACGGGGAAAAGCATGTCCTGTTTTTGACAAAAAATAACTCCTAAACACCTTCCCCCTTGTGCCCAGTAAACCCCACAGACCTCTCCAGAATCTGAACTTTCAAGCTTTTCTAGTTCCTCCTTGGTTTAAGAAAACAAGTAAAACACAAAGCTCCTCCTCTCCAAATACACCGTATATACTGAGTAAAAGTCGTGCACAAGTGTTGTTACTTAGTGGTGGGAGATAAGCAGAGTTCTCCTGGGGAATAAATTGATGGGAGGCCTCCAGGTGCTGCCTGGAGCTCAGATGCTCTCTGCAGCACTGTGTGGGTTTGCTGGGAAGAGGTAGATTAAGTTTCCTGAGGATTTTTTTTAATACTGGTGGATGCTGTGTAATCTGTATTTTAATGTAATGCCTTTGGTGGGTTGTGCCTGTTGTCTGTGCTTTGTGTCTTTTGGCAAACTAACAGCCTTGGAGTTTTTACCCTCCCCCTCCTTTCAGCTGCGTAACTGGGTAATTCTGTCTGGTTGATAATCCCTGGTCTCAAACTCTTAAGGCTTTCCTGCTTATTTAAGGTATCTCCTCCTCATCTCCCTCCCCTATTCCCTCATTGCCTGCCCCCTGTTGATGTGCTCCTGAGATGCTGGGTGTGGGTTGCAAGTTCCTGAGAAAATCCGTGGGTAAATAATTAATGTGGCGTAACACTGAGTTCCCCCTCTTCTCTCCCCTCCCTGGGGCTTTCTGGTGGCAGTAAATACTCCTGTGTTAGGTTTGTCCTACCTGTCCCAAAGAGCAGATCTCCTTGACTGGGTTCTCTCTTTTTTTGTTTTCTTTTGGTGCCTCTTTGTGAGAGTAAATAATGCACAAACTGCAAATGAGAGGTGGAACTGCCGACAAGGAGCTGACCTGTAAGTCTTTGTTGATCTGGTTGCATCCCCGCTCAGTGGAAAAAACAGCTTCTTGCTTGAAAGAAGGAAAAATGAGTTCTTTTGACTCAAACTGGTGCAAGGTTAAAGCCACTCTATGCAAACAGTTGCACTTGTTTGAGCTTCCAGACCAAACTTGCATTGGGAAGCAGCAGCACCCAGACCTCTGTGGTGGATGTGTCTGATATATGCTCGCCTCTCCTACCTGTTTCTGCCTGACCTGAGCAGGGTGTGTGCTGCAAAGAGGCACATCACTCCAAAAAGCCTTCCCTAAATAATCTGGGCTGGAACAAAGTGTTGCTCTGGGTGAACAGCTGGTCTTCTGGCAGGAGGCAGACCTGAAGGTTATTCAGGCTGCTGTAAAGCGTGAGTTTCACGAGTTGGACACGAAGATGTGAAGGAATGGATGAGTGGGAGTTAAAACCTTTGTGGGAGTTACAGGCTGTAGAGAAGTGGCTCTGAAAAGGAGTTTTGAGGTGTGTGTGAATGAGCAGTTCAGGGCTAGCATGATGTGGTGGCAAAAAGGATCTGGAGTAATCAGCACCTCTGCAGTGGGGCAGTGGATGAAGATACCGAGGATTGTGATATTCATATGAAAATGAGTGAAATGTCGTGTCTTGTGTGCCTCTGTCTGGGTAGGTGATGTCTGATGACCTGGGTTGTGTGTGCACCAGTATGATGGTTCCTTATGGCTCTGTGACTCTATGGATGACAAGCAAGGGATCTGAGCTGCCCGGCCATCCTCAGAAAGTGCTCCAGTGCAGTGGGGATGGAGAGCCTGGGAAATGGCTGTGGAAGAGTCAGTTTGCACCCTTCCTGCTTGTGATACCACCTCTAAAAGGCAAGTGGTGGTAGCTCTCCAGGTGGTGGAGGAGTGGAAGGACTTGCAGTGATATTTGAAATCCTTTCCCCTAAGCCTCTGTATCAGGGTAGGGGACAACAGTCCTGGCTGTATTGTTTAGAGGTCACATGCTTGAAAGCTGCATTGAAGTGTAGTGTGTTCTTCATTGGGAAGACCCCCGAGTTGCAGTATGAGTGAAAGCGATACTTACGGTGACAAAGTTCAGGACAAGTGGGTTGTTGGGAATGGCCGTGTTGAGGTTGTCAGCAGCCATGTGGCCTCCCCAGCACCCAAGGCAGTAGGTGTGGTTTAGGCTGTGAACAGAGTTGCTTTGAAACTTGGGGATTATCCCATTTTTTTGCTATTTGTCCCAAATACCCTTTATGAAACAGCAAGAAGTTCCAGCCTCTTTGGGCATTTCATCTGTACACCAAAACCTTGCCATGTACAACTGTGTCAGCCCCCTTTGCTCCCTGGACACCTGGGGCATTGCCAGCTGGTTGAGATGTCATCTGTAAAGTGCCACGGCCCTGGGCTCATTTAAAACCAAGGTATATTATCGGCTGGAGCAACGGCTGTGCTGATGCTCTGGTTTTAGGCATGCTGTCAGGCTGTGCAGTGACATGCATGGGTCAGAGTCTGCGTGCTGGGACTCTGGGGAAGCGAGGAGATGTGGTGCTGCTGTGGCAGCGTTGCTGGGGTCCTGTGTGGTCCCAGGGTGGGAGCTGGGCACGGAGCACGGTCTGTGCAGGGCTTGGTCTGTCCTGCCCAGGAGCTCTCCCACCCAGAGGCCTGCTGTCCTCCTACGAAGGTGGGCCTCTTACTTGCTATTTTTCCTGCCCTCTTTTGAGGCAGGTGAGAGGAGAAGAGATGACAATTCATATGTTTTAATAAAACCAAACCTTGTGCCCTGTGCTGTCCCTTCTGGAGCACCAAACCATTGATACCTGTCCTTGTGAGAGTCCGTCTCACAACCCAAGAGCCTTTTTTCCTTTAGTTTGCCCTGGGTGCTACTTTGTGTGTAAAATCCTAGGAATCTTATAAAACAGATGTCCTTGAGAGTTGCAGAAAGATTTTATAGGGTAAGTTGGGTTGTGAACCCACAAGATTCAATATTGCTGTTTTCAGCTCTGTCACAGATTCCTTGTGTAATTTTGGGGCCCTTCAGTGATTCCCAGAAGGCCAGTGTGACTGTTGTCATTCATGTGGAAATCTGTTAGTGAAAAAAGCCAGGCTCAAGGTTAGTATCAGAACCAATAGTCTCAAGTGAATTGATTCCTGAGGTTTGGAGCCTCAGCTTCCCCTTCTGGTATGTGGTGCTGTGGAAGCCTCCTCCTGGGTGTTGTACAACGCTGGCTCAGCCTCAGTCAGACACATACTGTGCAATGGTGGCTGTGGAAAGACCTGCTGCTGGTGAGACCAAGAGGAAGAAAATGGGAAATGGCGAATGTGTCTGCAAAGAAAAGAAACCCAGAGTCCTTTGATCTCAGGCTTTTGTGGGTTTCTCTTTATTTTGCTTGCTCACGCTCCTTGGAGGATTTCTGGAGGAGCTCCAGAATTCAACCTTGGTGAAAGCCACCTTTGGACCTATGGGCCATGTCCCCAGTGGGGCTGAGTGTGTGTGTGGATGACTCTGGCCTCAGGACAGGCACTGCTGTTTATCTGACTGCCTGGACCAGTTCCTAAAGCAAAGTACCCAAAGCACAGCCAGGCAGATTGTTTCCCCTACCCAGTGGTGTTTGTTGTGATGTAAAGCTGGAATGGTTCCTAGAAAGCATTAAAACACAAATAATATTAACCAGAACTGAGAGAGAACAGCCAGTTGCTCGGAAATGAGAAATAAGTTACGGTGAGAATGGGTCAGTAGGAATGAGGTTTCTACTGCTAAATCCCTTGAGAGCCTCAGCGAAACTGGGTCCAGCAGGACAGGGCAGGAGCAAGGAGCTTGTCTGTGCCGGGGGGAGCTGGGAGGCTTCAGTTGCGGGTGATGCTGCTGGACTGGAGCATACTGGGCAAAGCTGATCCTGCCTGAGGACCCTGAGAATCATGGGCTGGGGCTTGGTCCCTCTGACTCAGCGTATCTGCTTGTCAGCTGGGACTGATCCAACCCATCCACCCCAGGGAGGCTTAAAAAGAACATTTCAGGATCCTGGGAGGTGTCACGCTAATCGCATGCAAAGTGCTGTTGGTTGAATGCACCATCCGTTTATTTATGGAAGAGTTTACCTGGATGGTAGCATCTCCTCCCCTTCCCTCCAGTATAAAACGTGCTTGATAACTCACGTGAGTGCTCGTAAGGCCAAAGGGACGGTCAGCCCTTTTAATCTGTGCTGTCATGGAATAAATAACCCACTGAGCTAATTCCCTGCAAGCTTGTCCTAATCTCACCTTATCCTGATCTGTGTTCACACGCACAAATGCACGCCGTCAGCAGTATGTAATATGCTTCCCTCTCTCACAGCTTAAATGAGTAAATCCTGCAAGACCAAAGCTTTGGAGATGGAAATTGCATCACGTTGGTGGTCTTGGGCACGTGATTCAGGCAACTGAAGCATGGCTTGAAAGGACGGCGCTGGCTTCAAAGAAAATACATTCCCTTCTATTGAAATTTCACGCTATAATTCAGGGAAAACCGTGTTTTTCAGTTTTGTTTCATGTTAAATGGATGTGTGCAATCATCTTAGTGTTTCAAAGTAGTTGCTACCGTGGTTTGTGCAAGACTTTCCCACAGCAACCAAGACAGAAAGAAACTAATGAAAACCTCTGTTTTATTTTAAAAAAGATTATTTTTTTAAACATACTGAAAGGTGGGCAAGGGACTTGGCACAAGTGTAGGTCCTGAAACTACCTGTATTGTTCTGGTCTTACCCTTTATTGGTACTCAATTGAACCTAATGGTAGAAAGAGTTTGTTGCTTTGAAATGGGAAGGTGCAGTACCCTGCAACTCTCTACCTCCTGCCTCTCTGTCATGCCTGGTCTTGTTTGCTTTGTTGTCACCTTTGGAGGAAGATGGTGTGTTTCTGTGAGGGGGCTGAGGGAGGGAGGTAGGATCCTGGTGTGTGTTTCTGTAACAGAAATCCATATTTAAAAGGCAAAGGCAGTAAACATTTCTATTATCTTTTTACTTTTGAATGGTGCTTGGTTTTGTTCTTGTGGGAGGCACATTGGGATGCTGCACTTCCCCAGGGCGGGCTTGTGGCGATAGCTCACCTTCTCCCTGCCATCGATATGTGCTAATTGCTTCTGTAATTTGTCTGATCAGCAGATATTTTGACATCTGTGTTTTTTGCGAGGGGAAGGGTGGGAGTGCAGGCTGGGACTTCTCCCTGGCTCTGTGAGTCTGGGGATGCAGGATCCCATTGTGCAGCATTCAGGAGGTCCCGGAGCAGGCGGGGGAAGCCCTGAAGTTGTGGTGCAGCAGGGAGCAACGTCGCTGGGTGCCCTCCGTGCAGCAGCCCTGGTGAGCAGTGCCTTTGGTCTTGGCTTTAGGCACAAAGCTGATGGGCCAGGCACCTCCGTTGCTCCTGGAGCCTGTTTTACAATGTTGATAAGCCGTTTCAAAAGGCCAGTGTGGGTCTGAATGGGACACCAATCCCAGGTGCAGAGGAGCCGTAGGCACGCTGGGTGTGTGTGGTTTGCTGTCCCTGGTCCTTTCAGGTTTTGTTCGGTTGGGGCTTCCCAGAACGGAGGGTTGTGTGGAAGCCATTGAGCTGGTGGTATCCAAAACTTGGAGGCAGCAGCTGATGTCTTACTGTGAAGTGTTTCTTCTCCCATGCCAACTTCAGCACTGAAGAGCTGGTTGATCCCTTATCTGTGTGCTTTGGGAGCGATGATTAATGCAGGGGAAGGGCCAGGGCTTGAAAGGGATAGTGTGCATCACTCTTCCGCGTGAGTATCCCAAGGGGTGGGTGCGTTGTGGGAGCAGCTAGACTGTGATGTGGGTCACTAAGGAACAGGGAAAGGGTGAGGCCCTCTAACGTAGAGGGGTTTGGGCTCTGCTGCGGGCTAGTAAAATAATTAGTGTCAACATCTGGCCCATCAATTCTTGCATTAGAAACTCAGTTTTTTTGTGGGATTTAATATCTTGGCTATTTCAGATCACACTGAGAAACAGCATGTCCCCACGCAGGCACTCAGCATGGAGCTTCAGTTGTTTGCAAAGCCAACATATATAATAATAATTTATTGCATTGCCTTAAGAATGGGCAAAATGGGAAAACCAAGCCTATATAGTAAAAGTTCTCTCCTGTCAGACAAGCCGTAGGAAGGATGTGCTTGCAATTAACTGTAGTAGAGAGTAGCCAGTGAGGGGAGGGATTGGGCAAAGGGACTTTTTTTGGCTGAGGTTCTGTTGTGGAACATGAGACCTCCTTGGTGATAGGGCTGGGTCAGATGTCTTTTGGTCATTACTGTAGTCCTTCAGCGCACCTCGCTGAAGGTCTACATTCTTTAGGGCAGGCCTGAAGAATGCTTTCTGTCTCTTTTGCATCTTTCCTTGCTTGTGGCTCTGCGGTTGCCTATGTGAGACAACGCTGCACTAGCTGCCATGGAGCGGGGATATGCTGGGTTGCATGGTGGTGTCTGAGAGCATCATGTGGGCCAGTAACTGTGGTCCTTTGTGAGCGGTTGGTTGTAGCATGCACCATAACCCTTCTGTTCTGTGGCACAGTGAAATGGGAATATCTGGCCTGGAAATCCAAGACCTTGTTTGGTTTGTCATGGAGTGTCCTGGGAGAAAAGGAATGCCGGTGGAGTCCTGATACACCTGTTTTTTTGGTGTCTACTTTATATTGCTTTCCTGGGCCCCAGAAGACCCTAGGCATCTGAGACCAGAAATGATGTGGAAGATTAGAGGTTGCAGATGCCCAGTGAAGAAATGTGATGGAAGACTGGGAGGAAATCACTGGCTTCCTCATGGGTAGCATGGAGAGGTATTGAAGTGTGATGTCCCATTTGAAGCTGAGAGGCTTCTTGTTTTGGATCTGTACATCTTTGTACATGTGGACAAACCCTGTGGTGTTTTAAGCCATAACCCATACCCCACCAGGCAAAGTGGTGACTCAGAAGGGACCAGTGAAAGGTATTCCCGGTACCTGCTGTGTGTGCACAGGCCAGGGATGGTCCAGTGTGGTCCAGAGCAGATGTAACTGGGCCAAGGGAGATCTCTTCTTGGGCAGATCTGCAGCTCCAGTGTGTTGTAGTGTCTCTCCTCAGCCTTTGCATCACTTACAAAGTCTGAAACCTAGAGCTGACCCTTCATAAAGTCCCTGTCCTAGATAAAGCACTGCCAAACCTCAGGGTGGTTATTTAAAAGCTCTGGGTGAAACAATTTGGTCCATCGGTGGGCACAAAATTAAGGCAGGCTGGTGTGCAGCTAGACTGGGGAGCCAGAGCTTTCCAGAGGGCATGAGCTGCATGTGCGCGGGTGTGTATGCAGCATTGTTGCAAAACAGGATCTGGTTTAAGAAAGTATTTCTGTACAGGAGAGCACGTAAGTATATGCTTAAGTCCTACGGAAGTCAAAGCAACTTAAGCGCATATTAAAGTTAATCATGTACTTACGTGATTTTCTGAGTCGGCCTGGATCTGGAAAGGCACATAATGCTCCCTTGAGTTGGGATTCACAGCCCTGTTCTGCAGTTCCTTCCGAAGACAGGTGCTGATTTATTTATTTTTAATTCTTTCCTTAAAGATGGCCTGCTTTGGCCTTACTGCTTTGCAAGTTATTGGAAAAGATGATGTGAAAAGTTCAGGTTCTCTGAGCAGCACAGGCCTTTTGAAACGACTAAGAGAATTTGTACCATTCATTTCAAAAGGGCTGTGCGTAGCAAGGATAATGCCATAACAAGGATGTTTCACTGAAGAATACTGTTGGAGTTGAAATGCCGTCTGGTGCGATCAGAATGACAGCCTGCTTGCAATTGGTGCCGTGTAATGTGCTACTATAGATTACTTTTCTTTAATGTATTTTTTTTTTCCTTCCTGAAGTCTTTTTGTGATGAGTGGGATGCTTGCAGCATGGTTTTGAGTGCAATGTTGTATAATAGGAATAATAAGCAGGTGTATTGTATAATATTTAAATGGAAAGCTACTGCCTAGAAGGGGAAAAGTTAGGTGGTTGCTGCTGCATCTTTTCGCCTTGTAAGCATTGTTCCCCAAGCACTTATGGGTTTCCCTCTGTGTGAGTTTTTTCTAAGGTCAGTTCCTGTTGAGGTAGATGGGACGCTCTGCTTCTGAATTTATTTTTTGGTAGAAGTTTTCACATATTTAACAGCAGACAGTGCTAATATATAGGTTCTTCATAAGAAGACTAACGTTTTGCCTGGAAATAACAGGATCATTTGACGAAGGCTTCAGTGTTGCTAATGAAAAGGGGTGGGAGAAGAAATTACCTTTAATAAGGAGTTTAAGTGACATTTTTCTTACAGAGTGCCGCCACATTTGATTTTTACAGAAACAAGAAACCAAAGGTGTTCACAGTGCAGCTGGGTGCCTGAAGACTTGCCTTGGCTACTTTTCTGTGTGCCTTGGTACTTACCCCATCCTTGTTCTACTGCAGGTCAATGCTTCCCAGAGCCCAGTAGCCCTGGCCAGCAGCGTCTCTTGCTGTCTGAGGACAGCCCAGCAGATGCAGTCCTCCTGGTGTTTCAGCCCATGTTTGCAAAATGCTGTCTGTTCTTGTGTTTCGTGTCCCTGCTCGGCCTGGCCGGGAATGAACCCTTGTCTTGACCTGTTGCATCCTCTGGTAGGAAGGCTGCCAAGCGACTTCCAGCTGAAAACACAGTTTGTTAGGAAAGGGAACAAGTTACTTTTTGGCTTGCCTTTTGGACCTCTGGCCTCCAGACTAGGCAGATCCTCTTTCTAGTCCTCGCTGTAGTATACCAGACCTTGCCAAGGCCAGCAGTGACGTTGGGTGCTTTTCTGATCAAGTCCTCTCTCCAGCGTTGGCCCAAGCAAAACCTTCTAACTTCAGGTCACCCTAAGGAGGAGGTTTGCTGCTGTGAAGGTGCTTGGATGGCCCCCTTTACTGATGAAAGTTGTCAGCTGATGTTTAAAATCCATTTGAAGTCCCACTAACACAAATGGTACTTTAGCAAAAGGAGGACAGGATCCTCGGGGCTTTCATCTCCACGCATGATGTGGAGCCGAAGGCTTGTACGCACAATACTGACATCTCCTATCTCTACTGATGCATGTTTCCTTGCATCAGACATCCATTTGTTTTTATCAGAGGACTAGTGCAAAAGTGGACTTGTCAGTCTAGGAGAACCGTAGGCTGTCTTTTGGGAACTAAGGAAACTGGCAGAAACTGGAAGGTGCCAGCTTTGAACTACTGAGAGCTGTTGATCAGGTGTGTCCAGTCTCTCTGAGAAGCAGCAGCTCACAGGTCCCCTTAGCTCCTCATGGCTTACACGTGTGCTACAATGGGAACAAAACCCAGAGCTCGAGGTGTCACCCCAGAAGCTGATTTCTCATTTAATGAGGTAAGACTTGGGTTCTTGGGAGCACGTGTCTGTGAGAGGCTGGAAAATGGGGCAAACCAGCGTTCTTTCCTTGACTGTAGTACTTTGTCTCTCTGACAACCCACAGCTGTTACAGGTGCCTAGATTTCCTTCTCTGGAATTGCAGTAGTTTATTGTAGGTGTGTTATGACATTTGTAATGAACGTGTTCTTGCATTGTATAGGTATCAAATTTAAGTCTTTAGTAAGTTCCATATATTAGCATGTTTAACATAGTAGATTCCAATAATGCTCTAAAGGAAATTCTAGAGCTATTGTAGTTGATGCGAGCTGGTCCCAGTGTTGATATCCACCCTGAGCTGCAGCTGGTTATTTCACTGAGACTTTGAAGCACTGAAAGGGGATCACTGTCCTGCTCAGGGTGTCAGCAGCACCTCAACTATTAATGGAGTAATATGGGTGTCTGTCAGAGGAGACGAGGGAGGAGGAGTGGGTTTGAACCGAATGCATTTTTGGAAGAGTATATGGGGGTGGCCCATCATGATTTTGCTCGTGTGTTTATTGGTAAAGTCTCTTCAGGGAAGGCAGTGCTCAGCACTTGCCTGATTTTGGCCATTTGGGGTGTCTGAGCACATGAGGATTCTTCTGCTAGATGGAAGCACAGTTTTTTTTAAGAGAAGGAGCAGCCCAACTTGACACCAGGTATAAGGTTGGTCCCCATCTGCCTTTGCAGGGATGGACATGACTTGCACCGAAAAAACTGTGACAGAGGGTGACAAATTGCGGGGTGAGAGAGGATTCCGTCCAGGAGTGAGTGTGACGGGCAGTGCAGCTTCAGATTTCACCTCTTGGGTTGGTGTAGGTTTTTTTTGGTTGGGGGTGGTTTTTTTATGTTTGAGGGTTTTTTTGTTGCTCTTGGTCTTTACATTTCTCCTGTCTGAAAAGTGGGGATAATGCTTCCCTTTGTGGGGCTGTGAGACTGCAGGGAGTTGGTTTGTTATCACAGCTGAATGTTGGCTGAGTTGTGGCAACTGTGTGCTCTGAGCCCGCTGCAAATGCAAGGCAAAGCCCTCTACTTGAAACCACCGAGAAGTCAGTTCACCCAAGTTTGTTAAGCCGCGGTGACTTTTGGTTGTAGTCACCTTGGTATTTAGAAAGTGCTCTGGTGTCTGAGAAAGAAATGTATTGTGGGGTTTATTAGTTTTAATTTAAATGTTTTCGAAATACTGGAGACTTCTGCTGGGAAAAAGAAAGGAGGTTTTGGTTTTCTTATGCTATCAAACCAGCCCTGGACATGGTGCAGACAGCTGTGTGGTTACTGGGGACTTGCCACCTTAGCTGTGATATTTTTGCAGACACGGCTTCAAGTACAATTCTATTGAAGCCCTTCATAGCCCTACAGTGAAGGGAATTATAAAGGGTTTGCACAGCCTGGCTTGGAGTTTCTGAGCTTATAAAAACGAACAGTGTAAAATGTTTCTGGCAGTCTTTTGAGAGCAGCTGTCTAGACACATGCATTGTCATATAATGACGGATCTTCTTCATTTCGGTCAGGCATCATCATCACTCATTACAGCAGCAAGAATTTACCCGAATCCACTGTTCTGTCTCCAAAAATGGCAAAGACTTTTTCGTTCAACTAATAGTCACATCCCTGTTAAGTGAGCCTCAATCTCTTATGGAAAACAATTCTGCCTACGTCCCAGAGCAAGAACAGGGCTCAGTTCTGTTGGGTGCTCCCAGTATTGCTTTTACAGCTGAGGCAATGCAGCCACGAGGACAAAATTTGTCCTGTGTGTCCCCATGGGAAACACTGGAGGAATCTGGGTTTGTTGTCTTGGGTGCAGATGACCACCATTGCGTAGGGAGGTTGGCTCTGGAGCTCTGTGGTAGCTGCAGGAATTTGTTGCCGAGAACATATCCCTGTGGATGTCCTCTGGTCCTCAAGATTATATCCATACAGTGCAAAGAAAGGTGGCTTTGGCTGATGGGCCAGGTTGGGGTTGGTTTTGAAGACTAGGCCTTCTGCAGTGGTGCAAGAGCTGTAGGTGTGGCTGTGTTTGGCCAAGAGGAGACTTTGCTTTCCCGCAGTGCTGTGGCTGCGCTTGCTTTTTGTTTTTGTTCAAAGGCAGAAGCAACAGTGAAATAAAAAAAGTAAAAGAAGTCCTGAACTCCAAAGCTTCTGAGCAACTGGGGTACAAACCTGTGAGGGCAGAGAGGAGAAACACTGTTGAGAAAAAGAGAGTGTAAACCTTGTGTGTGATATTTTTGGCCCTTAAGGGACTTGTGGTCCTCAGTAGCTTTGCAGTGAATATAGGTGATTTCCCTGGAAATGTCACCTTTAGTTTTTATCCCATCTTGATGGATGTGAAAGGTGCCAAGTTTAAAATCATGGCGATTTTCATGGCAGTGATGGTAAAAACGCAGAGTGAAACATCGTCCCTTCCTTGCTGAACGTGGACACCCTGCCCCTGTGCCGCCCAAACCCGGAGGGGAGCAGTGAGTCCTGGTGGGGGGTCCTGCACAGGCATCAGGGCAGGTGGCTCCTCATGGCCCCCCTCCCTGGGCTGGGGGCTCCCCCTCCTCAGGATTTTGGGGTGTGAAGAATCACTTATCCTTGGAGACCTAGAGAATACAGCTCTGAATGTCTGTTTCGCCTGCTCCCATTCTGTTTGTTCACTCACGTGCATGCATGGAGGTGATTCTTTGTTTTTAATTTATTTTCCTTTCTGCTGACACAGGAGTTTTGCAAGCTGCTTCCCAGGGCTTTTCAGGTCCCTGCATAGCCCCTGGTCCCTGTAGCTGTTCCTGTGCAGGTCCGGGGGTCTCTCCCCTTGGGAAGGGCTAGGCTCGCAGCCTACGTGGTAGCCAAACCTGTGCCAAGTCGATAGTTTGGCTGCAGAGATTTGGCCCTCTTGGTGAGCTGCTGGTGCTTGAAAAGAAGGAGGAACATGTTCTGTATCAGGAAGCGGGGAAAAGGGGAGAAGGGAGACAGTTTTCTTCTTTGTCATTAATTTATCACTTTTAATTCTTATATAGAAGAGATAGTCAGTTTGAACCCTAGTATTATTGACCAAGCCCTCAAAGGCAACAACTGTTGTACTGAGACGTGGCAAACTGAGGCTTCCCACGGGCTCCTCACCCGGCTGGCGGGGGGGCTGCTGCGGGCAGCAGTCGGGGCACGCAGGGCACCTGCCTTTCCAGGAACCATTGGGCAACCAGCTCACCTCCCAGAAACGTGGGCACGCGTCTGCTCTGCTCATGTGAGCAGCCGCGTGGGTCCTCCCCACCTCTCATCCCTCCACCTTGTCTGGCTGCTTGGTGAGGACCGGTACCTGCTGAGAAGTTCCAGGCATATTAGTCATTCATTGCAAGACTTTTTTTCTTTTCTTCCACCCCCCCACCCCCCACCCCCCAGTGCCGTAACATTTAGGCAGCAGGAAGAAGGAAGGTTTCCAAGCAGTCTACTTGGAGCAGGATGATTGCAGAGGAACTACTCTGGGGCTGGAGGTGACATCTCGCGGGGGACTGACAGTGGCTGGTGCTGAGCCATAGGGCACTGGGTGGCTTCCTGCGGGTGGGGGACAAATACACTTGGTGGGAGGCATGTGTGGGCCAGTTGGCAGCGGGGAAGGAAGCATTCACTCTTGCTCCTCATGGCACACAACTTTTTTTTGCTAATCATTCCAGCCCACAGGAATTTTTTTATTTTACTGATTTTTGTTGGTTTTTTCTTTTTTTCTTTTTTCCCTCCTTTAATTGTTGGAGCTGTTTTTAATCCCTGACCATAATAAAGCCACACTGTTAACACAAGCAGCAGGGTAGCTGGAATTGCAGCTGTAATACAAGCTCTGCTTTTAATTTCAGGCTGCTATTAATGAGGCTAGAAATCTTCCCCTCCCCAAGCTGAGTTTCAGCTGTGTGTCTTCAAGTCAATTCACTGGGTCCTTCAAGGCGTCTCTGGCTGCCTGAATACAACAGGTGAAGGTTGAAGACTGTCTTTGGATGTCATGAAGAGGTTTCTGGCCACTGTCCTCCCTGTTCCCCAAGGCATCCAACTTTGTGCAGGTGGAGGGCTGGGAGCAGGCAGCTGCAGGAGGTGGGACTGGGCCGCCAAGGAGAGGGTGGCAATGGGGAACCACAACCCGAAGGTGCTGCTGCTGGAGACTGGATGGAGCTCAAGGTGCTTGGCAGTGGTGGGAGGACAAGACAGAGTGGTTGGGTGGGTTCGGGTTGCTCATGAGCTGCTGCCAGCTGCTGTTGTCCTGGGGCCAAGTGTCAGACATTCTGATGGTTGGTGTTGTCGTCCGTCAGGGCAGCACACGTCAGTCTCCATAGAGGGAAGCTAGCATGGTGAACGTCCCGCTTCTGCCCAGGCAGTGTCCTGCCCCCTAAATGTGTTTGCAGAGGGACTGAAAGCATTGGGATCGTCCTCTTTGAAGCACAGATAGATGTCTGTAAGCAGAGAGGCAGCTTTGATCTGTCTGTTCTTCTTGTCCCAATACACAGACATGTACAATGGTCAGTCAAAGCTGAAAGATGAGAACCTTGAAGCTGATACAAAAAAAACCACCACCAAACAACTCTGTCGCCCAACATGCAATTTCCGTGGAGCATGGGGCTTGTTACTAGAGGAGGCCCTTGAGGCCAGTGACCTAAGATCCAAAGGCAGACTGGATGCTTCTGTGTGTGTGAAGACTTATTTCAGTGCTAACAACTACTGGTGAAAGAACAAAATAAAATTGGGAGCAATATTAGACCTTCTGCCTCAGGATTAAGTCAATCTTTATGTTTTGGACACTGGAATGAGATGGTATCTGGGGCAGAAGACCATGAACCTGCATCATCCTTCAAGGCATCAAAAACCAGCCTGGGTCGAAGGCAACACCCCTGGGGAAGTGGGCCCAGTTGCTGATGTCTTTAAGGTTCCCCATCTTCTTCCTGGCCAGCTCTATTGTAGCCTCGCCTGGGACGCTGACGCCTGGCTGAGGAAAGCAGGCAGAAGCACATTGCTCTGAAGTAGCTGAGGGTAAGGAACAGCATAGATGGTTGTGCAGATCTTTTCAGGTCTCCTCTATGGGAGGAAAACCAGGACTGAACTGGAGACACTCTGGACACTGGCAGTGTGTCTGTGGGCTTCCTTCTTTCCCAAGGTTGTTTGTCATGCTTCCATGGTGATCGATCCCACGTTTGTCTCCCCATCCCTGTCGTTTTCATCACCACAGTCCTGTGGGATGACATGAGAGCTGCTCTTCTGATACCAAACAGGGCTGAGAAAGGTGAGTTGATGCAGGTTTTTCCTTGGTATCTGTGATCCAGGATTTCCTGCCTTTGGCAGAGGAGTATGTCTTTCCTTCTTTTTGCTCCTGCAAAGTCCTGGGTGCCCACTGGGATTGTCTGTTGTTTACAGAAGAAGCAATGGCAAAAAAGTTTTGCTTTTTTTAGAATGTAATATCGTAATTGTACTGGGGATATGGAAATCCCTGTCTGCTGCTGAAATTGCTGCAATAGACTTGAACTTAGAGATCTGGACTTCAGGAAAAATTCCCAGCGATTTGCATCTCTCAAGCATGGTCCCACACTCTTGTTTATAACCTGTGTGTGTTAGAGAGGATGTATTTCTCTGTGGACAAGGCTATGTAATCATCCCAGCCCCAGGTACACGCACTGAAGGCCAGGTTGCCTTTTCTTTCCTGTTCAGGTATGACTTGAGTGCTGCTAACCTGAGAAACAACCCTTTGGGGCTGTAGCTGCAATAGTCCTGAGTTTTTAAGTTAGCACCCTGCTTCCTTCCGATGCAATTAAGAAAATTCTTGCCTGTGCATCCGTACATGTGAATGCATCTCTGCACCTGCTGGGTTGGTCTAGTTCAGCTTGCTTTTTATCCTGTGTCTCAGGAGCATGATTTCTGAGCCTGACACTCTGTGGTGTGTGCACTAGCCTTTTTCCTAGATGGATTGATTGGATTTCCAGTAAAGACAAACAAAGTTGGAAGTCTAACGGTGCTGAGCACGCAGCACTGCACTCCCCAGCCCAGCCTGCTGTGCTTAGCTCCTTATACGGCCAAAAAAAGGAAGAGGAAAAGAGGGCGCAGCATGAATACCAGACATACGATGCATTCCTCCCAGCTGCAAGCTCGGAATTTGCTTTTACGCAGAAAGTGGACCCTCTGCGCATCCATTAATTAAGGCTCTGTACTGCTTAGCAGGGAGAGGGAACACTTAATTGTCTTGTACAAGGGAATTTCTTTTATTTTCTTGCTTTGGTGGGGGACAGGAGGGAAAGGAGCTGAGATGAGGAAGGGGAGAGATCTTGTTGTCCTGAAATGCGCTATGACTTGGCAAGCTGCAAGCAGGTAGACAGCAATTACATCTACTTTCTTGTCCGAAAAATCAATCTGATTCATCATTAGCCTCTGCCTTTAAATTATATTTTCCTTGAATAGCATCTTCCAGTTAGTGGGAGGTGGAGGGAATCGATCCTGGTGCTTCATTCATAATCTGGCCTCAGCCTTCCCTCTGCGTGCAGCCTTCGTTGCTTGAATAACTATGGGCATGAATGGCTGGCTGCGCTCAGGGCTGCTCTAATCCAAGCTCGTACTGTAGGTACAAAGCACAGGCCCTGTGTTTATTAGGTATGGGCCTTGATATCACCAAGTGGGCTTGGGTTTCTGAAGCACTGATTTGTTAACTGGGGTGTAGCATATTATCAAGAGTTTGGATGAGGAAGGTCAGGCCAGTCCAGTCCATCACCTCTCGTGGTTTGCCACTGGCTCACGGTGTGCAAAGGTGCCTTCTTCAACGACATGGGAGCTGAGCCACCGTGGCAGGTGTTGTGGGTTCCTAGACTGCTTGAAAGCCAAATTGTGGACTGGAAGCCACAGTGGAGTGAATCACAGTGCTGCCTGCGCACGGGTGGCCAGCCTGCCTGCCAGCACCTGGGGCTGTGCTCAGGGATGCCTCCAGCCAGCCTTGTTTGCGCGCGCTTCTGAAGGGAGAGCCGTTCCCAGATCACAGATGAGACCGGTGCTTCCTGCTGCATCTTTCTGTGGATGCTCTCAGTGTTTCGTGAGGCCAGAGAGGTGGGAGAACTGGGCAATTGTCACTCAGCCAAAAGGCTTTTTTAGTAGGGGAAAAAACAGCTTAACAACTTTGAGTCATGTTTTATTGCCTTGGGATCAGAGTGCCTGGAAAGCAGTTCTCTTGTCTCTTCACAGGCCTTGTGGAGGTGATGATGCTACTTAATTTCACAAGCTCCTTTCATCTAGCTCCTGCACCATGCTTTCGCGTCTCGAGGATGGGCTGTGACAGCACTTGACTAAGGCAATCTGTGTAGCTGTGTGAGGATCCCATCTGTTTCTTTACTTGACAGCTGAGTTGTTCTGTGCTACTTGCCTTCTTGCTTTCCTGTAAAACCAAGCGCATTATTAGGACCCAAAATAGTAGCTCCTCTGGGCCATGTTGTAATAGGAGGGTGTTTCATGATGACAGGTTCCAGCATTGCATGAAGGCAAAGCCCTTTTACACATGCAAGGAAATAGCAACAATCTGCTTGCAGGTCATGCGTGGCGCAGCTCTTTGAACTTCTACATTATCAAGTGCGTGCTGTCTCTGTTCTTAGCGATTGTACTTTGCAACAAGCGTTGTAAATTATCCAGCGAGGATAATAGAGGAGTTTGATGGTAGAAGAAAGGGAAATGAATGGCAAATCTATGCTAATGAAAACATCTGTTGAGTATTCTTGTTACTTTTTCCTCATCTATCCCCACATGCATCCGGAGGTGGTTTAAAGCCAGGTGGAGTAGACTATTTTTGTCCTCTGAGGGGACCTTAGGCTTTTGTGAATAGATAGCTATGGCTGCTTGGCAAAACATTTTGGGTAGAACTGGCAGGTGGTTTTTTTTTGGCAACACTTCACATGAGTGTATTCTTGAGGGCTTTACAATAAATGGGACTTAACAATGTCCCGTACATGTTAGCCAGAGCTCCCTGAGAAGCTGGGCAGTTGGCTTGGCAGTTGGATTTGGGGTGCCTCGATGTTTTGACTATCTGAGCTCTTTATGATGGTATTGATACGGAAGATGGCTACCAGTTGAGAATAGGAGACTGGCAAGCTGGGCGGATTGGGCATGCTCATAGCATTCCGTGAGAGGTGAGCACAGTGAGTGCTTAGGGTGCTGGACTTGCAGATGGGTTCCTCTGTGCATCTGCCTCCCTTCTGAAGGTGGGGAGATCCAACTGCACCAACCACCCCAGCTCCACAGCTGGTGCTGGATGAAACATTGGAGGACAGCTGCACTCAGGTGGCCACAAAGCCCTAGCTGTGGGTTGGGCATTGTGGCTGGTCATGATGGGAAACCACTGAGCCTGGTGGGAGAAACGGGTGTCAGGACTCTGCTTGTGTCCCCCCAGTGTGTATATTGCTTGCAGAGGGTTTTTGGATGCTGCAGATACCTGACCTGTGTGCATGGTTAAGGACCATCGTGAGTTTTGTGGGTGCTGAAAGGTCACAGCCTCTGTGTCTTGCTTCCATTTCTTCTAGGTTTCAATGGGAGTAAATCTCCTCCAGTTGCTTTTCTAATGCAACAAAACGCTGGAACTAGTGGGAAAGGAGAAAGAGACAGGTGATTGGTAAATATTTCTGTAAATGTTGTGGGATTTTGTTTCCAGAAAGTTACTTTCTTGCTGGGGGTAAAAAGAAAGGTAATTCAATAAACACAAAGCAGGCAGCGTGTTTGCATGCTCTAAGTGCAGGGAAATGCTGTGCCTCTGTTGCTTTCTTTTTTCTTTTTTCTTTTTTTTTTTTTCCTGGTACTGCCTTAAGGTGTCTTACCAGAAGTAGGGGCCGTCATTATTAAAAGAATCCTGTAAAACAGCTGTAATAATTGCACAATGTTCTCTATTGCTATCAGTTTTATAATTATTCATAGATTTTTTTAAAAAAAGCCATGAGGGACTGTCTTTGCGCACATCATTGATTTTGCTAATAAAATCTTATATTTTAATGGTACATTTCATTGGAAAACCATCAACTGCTCCATAAAATTAAGACTTAGGGTTTTGTGCGATGGGAATGTTTCCTGTTGTCTTGATGGGGAGATTGATCTAGATGGATTTATTTGATTGCTTAACAGCTATTGGGGAAGGGTACAGAATCGGATGCCTCATCTCTGCTCCAGCCTCTCTGACTGGGGGTTGGAGTTTGCCGTTCAGCTCTTACCCTTCGCTTTCCCAGTGGGGTGCTGTGGCCTCGTGTCCATCCTCTGGGTCTGTCCGTGATGCAGAAGGATGCTGCATGGCTGGTGCTGAGCTCGGTGTGACTATAGCAACATAACTAGCTGTGTGGCTCCAGCCTGGCATCGTGCAGGAGGCTATGGTGCAGCGGGTGCTTGCGCATGTGGAGCACAGTCATACCTTGCCTGATTCCCTTATTTCATGGGGCATCAGCTCCCCCCTGCCCCTTGATTTTGTATTCTTCCAACCCTCAAGAACCTTGATGGAGCTCCTGGCTGGTGGCTTCAGATCTTTGCCAAACTGTGCCTCTGCTTCCTTAAATGCCTCTCCCAAGCCCCCAGTTCCTCCGGGCTCCCGAGGACCGCAGGGATTAACATGCCCAACGTAGAGGGGTGGTGAGGCTCCCAAGGCTGCCATCGCTCCCAGCCCTTGCTCAGGGGGCTGGGAAGACTGGGGGAGCTGTGGTTTGTAGAGAGGGGTCTCAGTACATTGCTCTGGGCTGCTGCTGGAGGGTGTGCTGGAGGAGAACATCGCATCCTGTGCCCCCGTGTCTCTGCTTGCTGCAGGGAGTGGGGGCAATGCCTAAAACTGCTTTGAAATAATTCCAGTGCTAGGTATAGGGTGAGGGCAGCTTCCTGACCACAACCACCGTCTTGTCCCCAGTGGTCCCTCCATGTGGGGTTCCTATTCCACTGCTGTGACCACAGGTCAGCTGCTCAGGTGGAGAATGTTGTTTCTATTCAGGCTGGTCAACGACCACGGATGGGTTAAACTGCCTCCATCCAGTATCAAAACTGCCTCCATCCAGTATCAGCTAGGACATGCTTCAAAGCCCTGGGCTGAGCTTTCTCTGGCCCTTGCTAGCTGAGCTCTGCAGCAGTCCTGGATCAGCAGAACATTGTGTTAGTTCCCACTGCAAGCCCAGAGCGAGGTGAATCTGGGCGCTGCTCTGGTTTGTTTTGCCAAATACCACCCTTGCCATTAAGTATCTTTCCCCTGTAAGGCAGCCGTCAGCCTTGAACTGGCAGTCAGAAAGCTGCTGCTGAGCCAAAATTCTAGTCCTGTGTTTTGCAGTAATTAGCAGGTTTGAGCACGTCCTTAGTTCAGCAAAAAAAGCTGGGAGATACAAGCCTGTATTTCATTGTATGTATTTTTTAGAGAGCGTGTGTGTGTTGTATTTCAGGGAATGTTTAGCTTTCAGGTTCGTAGAGCTGAATCCGATTTACTTTTACAGGAGACAGCCCAGTTGTCCGTAGCAACCTGAAATTGATTTACCCCCCCTGCCTGCCGAAAGCTGTTCCCTCTTGAATCATCCCTTTAATTTAATACAGCAAACAGGATGTCCCTGCATGCAGAAACTTTTTTTTTTTTTTAAAAAACAAGTAACCTAGGCGAGAAAAATTTCTTATTTGAGCAACAGCCTGGACTGTCTATATTGCTGCTTGGCATTAGTGCTTTCCATGCCGTTTCCCTGTGCTTTGTTTCAGGCACTAGAGGCCATTATCAGTATCAGTTAATCACCGCTGCTGCCGCAGGGAGACCTTCCCCCTTGCGCTCCAGCCACCTTCTGTTCTCGGAAGCAGGTCTCTCTTCGGCATGAAACTCTTCAGGCTGCCCTGTTCTCCCCAGCCTCTGCTGTGTGGGCTGGCCTGGTGTGTGTGGTCATGCTGGAAAATATATTCTTTGTGGTCTGCATAGCATTAGTCCTGTGCTTGTGGCTCCGGTGATGGCATGCATTGAGGAGCAGGGTGAGTGCTGCTTGCACTGGTGATGTGCTGCATGGCTTTTCATCCCAACTTGAGGAGCAGTGTTCAAGGCAATGATGTGGTTGTTAAGCATCTTCTCCACCTTTTGCTAATTAGGGTGCTTAGGGCCAGAAGCTGCTGGTGGCTGTGCTGCAGAGACCCAGCATGGGTGAGGCGGCTGACTTTGCCATAGCGCTGTTGGTGCGTATAGCCTGGGGCATGTACAAGCCTGGGGATAAGTACATGCTCCTTGTTGACCTTGCTGAATATTTTAAACTCAAAAAGCATTATAATACTGCTGCTTACAGTCTTCTGTGACTTGTACCAGTTTGGCTCTGGTTTCCCATGCTAGGTCTGTGCTTCTGTCAAAACCTCTTTTTGCAGGTCTTTCCAGCTAAAGATGCTTCGGAGTGGGATGGTTGGAAGGCGTTTGGGAAGAATGGGAAGAACTGCAGTACTCTTTTGCTCCTGTTTATAAAAGAAGTCTGTGTCCTTGCCATCTCAGTGATGCCCAAGGACTCCAAGGAAGTGACTTGCCTTGTCAGAGGAGTGCCAGAGATGAGGGATTTAGGGCGTTTATGCGTTTATGGAAGAGCATTTGACTACATTTTGGAAGAGCAACAACTTGCATGTGGTCACAGAGCCTGCACCCTTTTTCCACAGTTGCTTGCCCCTGGTTTTTGCACACCATTGCAAGACAGCATAGACTTTCTCCTGTGCTCTTAGTTCTTGCCCTGCTTGTTACGAAGCTGTTGGGGGAGGTGTTGCTGGGCTGGGGTAAGGTATGCTGCGGTAGCAGTTGTCCCACCAGAACTTGTCCCTGTTGACTGTTCCACATGAAGAGAAGCAAGCTGCTGCTTGCATCTACGCTTAGGCCATTAGCACAAATTGCACCAATCTGTGCTGTGAAATGTCTGCCTTTTCCTTGGCTTCCTTTTTTTCTGAAAAGGAAAAAAATAAAAGTATACGAAATCAATATGGCAGAGGCTTCAGTTGTGTGTTCACCTGCTGTCGTTTCTAGAGGAAACCATGTCACTCAGTATGCCTGGTGTATGGCACTTGTTGAGAAGATATTTATTTAATCTTTCTGTTTTTTCACATTAGTCAAAAAATTGGTTTATTTAATGTGCATCATCTGAACATTTCACTGAATAAGCTACCCAAAAAGGTTAATCTCCAATTATGTACTGCTTTTACTGTCGCATCCAACTGCTTCAAAGACAGTAATGAGTGTATCTCTACTGATGATTTTCAGATGCAGAGGTAGCAGAGGCATCTACTACTTTCAGGTGCCAAAACTGAGACTTACAAGGCCTGTTTTTTTCAGAACACTTCATGTTTTGCAGCTCTCTACATGGTTATAGTACAAGTTGCAATTAGAGACTGAACAGAGAATCGCAGCCCGTGACTGCTAGTTCTTGTCTCTTCTGGATGTGGTCTTTCTGTGTCTTTAGTTAGCCAGAAAAGGCACAGCAATAAATACCTGGGAAAATTTTGATATATATGACTTCCCTCTTATCGTTCGGGTGGTTTATGGCAGAGGCATAAATGGGATCTAATCTTTCAAAGTGACGCTTAGCTGGCAGACCGCAAAGCATCCCTTCTGGTCTCCTTACCATTGCCTGCCTTCATGCTCTCCATCTTCTGAAAACTGAATGAAGGTGGGGAGGCCACTGTCCCACATGGTTGCAACCTCCTTTTCCCCATCTCCTGGCTTTCATACACCACTAGCAAGTAGAGTTGACATTGCTCCAGGTCTCAGTGAGCTTCCGTGTGTCGTCGTTTGCATTCCTCCCTTCAGCAGGAGCACTGCCTGCCTGAGAGCTGGATTTAGAGTTACGTACGATCTGGCTGGGATACGCAGAAGTTCCTCGACTGTTGTCTGTAACTTTTGACAGCGGGATATTTGTAAATTTAAACGCTTCCTCCCAGAAGCATCAAAGGAACTAAGGCCACTTTTCAGCATGAACATGAAAGGCTTTCACGCACTAGTGCAGCAAGGATTGCCATGGAGAACAAAGGCTTTTGCTAATCGCTTCTAATGCCTTTCAAGTTTATGCCTCATTTTTTCCCCTTTTTCAGACAGCCTCCCAGAGTACTGAGACATCAGTGACTGACTCACCAAATAATTAACAGGAGGAGGACTCAATCTCTGAAACTTCTGAACACCTCTTTTAATTTTCTTAAACCAGTCAGTACCCTGGCCAGGTTCCAGTTTGTGTAATTACATTTGACCTAACTTAATCCCTTGGCAGTTTCAATTGCATGTGGTAGTCATTTTGGCTCCCTGTCCTGGGCTGCCATTCAATGCTACTCCATGGTTTTCAACAGCTGTCATAATTCAGCTGTAGAAACGGGTGCATTTTCTTGGTGGAAGCACTCCTCATATCTCTATCCCTTGCTAAACATCCTTATCTCACTGGTATTTTGGGAGGTAACATGTCTGATGCTGTAGATAATTTTGCTGAAGTCCTTGGAGCTACCTTCACCCTTAAAGATGAGCATGCATTTAAACTCTTACTAGTTGGCCATCATACATTGTGAGATTACTTTGAATTCTTAATCTTCAGTAACAGGCATTTATTGCTCAGTCTCCTCAGCTACTGTGTGCTGCTGTAGGGACGTTATTGGTGCAGGTATTCCTCTTTAGCCTTGGAAACAGCAATTCTGTTACCAAATCTGTGCTAAATAGGAGCATGTCACCTTCCTGTGCTGACAGCAGTTGGGCTGGCTGTAAGCGTTGGCATTGGTAAGAGTGGAAATGATCAAGGAAAGCAAAAGCAGCTGAGAAGGGCTGCAAAGGAAAAAAACCAAAACAACCCAAGTGGAAACTTGGAGATTGACAAAGTGCAGTAGTGAAAGGTATAGTCAGATGGAGGTGCATGCAAGAGAGAAGACACTGAGTTGTTGCATTGGCACATCCTTAATTGCAACTGGCATCTTGTCTTCACAGCAGGTGGCAAATTGAGTGTTTCTTGGCTTCTGTCCTTGGAAAAGGCATCTTTGATACGAACCCACTTGATCCTTTGGGGCTAGCAGCAGCCCCTGCTAAGGGAAGACAGGAATTTAGACAAGATGGGGTGCAAAAGGTGATCCACTTGTGAAAGATGCTCTTGTGCCAAATTATCTGCTATCGTCTAGCTCTGTTTTTCTGAGTGCCTCCAGAAGTAGGATGGCAAACGTATTATTGCTGCTCTCCCTTGTTGCTTGTTCCTGCTCATGAATTTTAGGATGGTTTTGTTATTCAGAGCTCTTCCCTGTGTTTCCAAACACTGCTCATGCAAATTTTTACTTTGTTCTTTCCTCATTGTCACCAAACCCTTGGGTTCAGGAGAAAGATTTCTTTTTGCTAGATAGAACGTCCTGAAGATCAGGAGGTAAGGACTGTGTTGTGAACACAAAAGTTACTCAACCTTTCACCAGACCTGACTACTTTTCCTCTGGGTCTATCCCATAATTATACACACTCAGATCTCAGAGTAGACTGGAAGTCTTGCCTCTGATGGTTTCAGTGACTCTGTAAATAAAGTCACGGGTGGCAACATTAAGATCTGTCCTCTGTCACAGCGAGTAAAGCTTTGGAGTCGGAGCCATCTGATTTTGATGTGTGCTGGGTATTGCTTATAACTTGGCAGAACTTTCTGCAAAGTCAGTGAGCACTTTGTTTTCTAGAACACAGATTTATCAAACCCCTATGGTGGTTGTCAGAGAAAATGTGGCCAAGTTTGAGTAATGGTGCAGGATGTATCTACAGTTATCGATGTTGCTTTTGAAGATCTGTTTGAATGTTAAATAATGGAGTGGAAGAAAGTGCACGTCAGAGTTGTTGGGTTTTCCTCACTACTGGATCCTCTGCCTACCATCCTAAAGGCAAATCTTTTCTTTTTCTTGTTTCAGAGTACTTTATAACTGGGTGTGCCTGAATGCATCAGCCTTTGGATTTGAGCGTCTTCTCTTGAAACAGCCTTGTGATATCCTAGGTGCCTGTTCTCTCGGGGTAAGAAAAGAAATTCACGTGCAGAGACACAAGATTAAGAATGTGCTTTGAGCAGAAACGGAATGGCAAAGAGGGCAAGCCACACTGGTGCCTCAGCTTGTAAATTTTTGGAAATAGTGAACTTGTCATGAAGAGAGGGAATAAACTGTAAATCTGCCAACTGTAAATAGGACAAATTATGAGCTTAAGTTGCAGCAAGAGAAATTTAGATGAGACATTAGTAAATGATCTCCTGCATTAAGAGCTGAGCGATGGAGCAGGTCGCCTGAGGAGCTTAGGCAGTTTCAGTCATTGGAAAGGTTTAAGAACAAGTTGGAAAAAGCTTTAGCAGACCTGCTTTTAGGAGAACCAGTCCTTCCATGTGGTGAAGAAATGGACAAGATGACTTTTGGAGAGTCCTCCTAACCTGTTAATGGTTGGAACAGGGAGTATGTGAAAATCTTAACAACCTTATTTAAAACTGGTAAGATAAAAGGCAAAGCTCAGTGTATCTGTGCAAAAGGAGCTGCTGGGTCTGATGATGAGCTGATACAACATCAATTAACTCTGGTGCTCTGTGTCTTTGCTACCGGAATGGTGATGTTCTTCTGGAGGGAAGTGTAAGCTTATGGAAAAGGAGTTTAATCCTCTGTTGTTGGCATGTAATGTAAACTTGTGATAAAAACAGGAGGTTGTATCAATTCTGGTTCCTTTGTAGCAAGTTCCTGGGAGTTTAGGTCTCTTCTGTGATCCATGTAAGGGCTTTACTCTTACACACAGATAGGTAATCTCTTCTGCTTTATTGTGGTGTGAGAGCACAATGCTGCAGGTATACTGAGCAAAATACAAATATCATGTGAAACACAGCGAGAGGAACCAAATGATTACTTTTCCTCTCTGTTTCCAGGGGCTGATGAAATGGAGAGGAGTTTCATTTTTCTTTGCTTGTTCTTCTGTTCCTGTTCTCCATTATGTTTCTTTGTCCTGTCTTGACAGCAAACACAGCAGGCTGTGTTTAAAGATGCTGGCTCACCATCTGAGTCTCAAAATTATGTCCTGAAGATGGCTGCTCATTTAGTTCCCTTGCTTTTACCTTGTTCCCCTGGGAGCTGCAGTTGACAAACCTAGCCTGGGCTCGGGCAGCCTCTGAGCCATCATCATGAGGGGCTCAGGTGCTTCATCTTCCTTGGTCCGATTAAGGACAGTGAGATACCTGTCCTTTCTCATAGGACACCTGAAATTTGGTGGGAAATTCTTCAACCTCCTGTTGGACTTTGTTTGGGATTTATTTGGTTTCTCTAATATTTACCTTTCATCCTTAATGTCAGCAAATACTGATGTCTCCCCTGGAGTTATAAGAGTGTCTTACTGTTCGTTATCATCTTCTGCTTAGCAGAGATAAGCTGGTGTGTCCCAGGGGTCTGGGAATGTGGAAGAAACTTTCAAATAGCTCTAAGAAATGCAGATGGTGTCAAGAGACAAATAAGGGGGTGCCTTTCTGAAGTCACCTTTGTACATGTTTTTTTGTGGTTTTCTTTTTTTTTTTTTCCTTTTTCCTCTTGAGCTTTTCAATTCCTGCAACTATCTGCTCAAATCTTGAAAGCAAAATGCGTTCATGGAAAGATACAATTTACTGTGTGCCCCCTGATCTTTTGATCTCAATCAATCAAATAAATTCAAGACCTTGCAGTTCACCTTGTTGCAAGGACAGTTAATAAGGTGAGGGGTTGTGCCAATGCAGTGATGGTTTTCCAGCCTTTTTTATTGTTATTTTTTTTTATGATTCTGACCTTTTGGACTGGTCAGGGTAAGATTATTTGCAAAGAATACTCCATAAATGTGCCTGTCAGGACCGGAGTTAACATTCAAGCGTTGCTGCTTAGCAAGAGAAAACAATATGTTAAAGTTCAATTTAGATTTCCCTGCAGGGTTGAAAATAATGACAAAACTCACTTAACATGGCAGAGATGAGTTCTGCCACCTTTGTGGGGGTGATTGCCTTACAGTCCTGCAGCACCCTGCAGCTATGTGCCTGGTGAACTTGCTGGCTGCGCCTGAAGATTCGGTGTCTGGTACCTTGTGCTGGGATGACTTGGGGCAGGGAGCCCTGCGTGCATCTCCCAGCTCTGAGGTGTGATCTCAGTCAACTAGTAGTTATCTTTGGTGTTGCAACTGAAAATTCTCCCCACCCGCCATGCTGCACTCCTTGCTTGCACCTGCAAATGAGGTTTTGTAGAGCTACTCTAACCTCTGTGTCCTGCAAAGCAGACCTGTTTCCATCATTACGCTCTGAGTGCAAGCCACCATGCATTGCAAGTGTTGCTTAAGAAAGTCCTAACGCATCCTGGTGAGCAGTGCCCTGTGGGTTGCTCGTTGTGATCTTTAAGTTCTTTGGGAATCTCAGATTTTGGTGGGCAGCTGGTTGGGATTTCCCAATGTGACTGTTCATCAAAACAGTTCCTAGATGTCTCCCACCTAATGTTTGCCACCGAGGAGGCTTGCAGCGTCTAGTGGCAAGAATCTTGCTTGCCTGTCAGAGAGTATAATGCTGATTATCGATGTTTCTGCTGTTGTGTCAGCAGAATTGACTTCTGTGGGTGAGAGCAGCATGAGGAGTGAAGCTGGGAGCCAGCAGCTGCTATTTAAGCATTAACCTGCAGCACTGGAAAATCACACCAGTTCGTTGTATAGAAATGGTCTTTGTATAGAGCCTGGTCATGGATGTAAATATAGTTTGTCAGAAGCATGTGGCTCTTCAGAGGCTATTTTTTCCTCCTTTCATAGATGAGAAGGTGAAGGTGTTAAAGACAACTTACTTGCTTTACCCGTAGGAAAGTGCATGGCAGTAGAGCGCCGAGGTTGCGTCTGAGACCCATAGGTTTGGCCAAAAAAAACCCCCAAAAAGCTACATGTAGTGAAAGGCAGCTCATTCCCTGAAAAAAATATGCCATCAATTGAGAAAGCAGACTGGGACTGGGTGGTGAAATAACAGTGCAAAATGCAATGTGACTTGTGGAAAGTCACGCGGCACCTCAGTGACAGATCCCCTGTGACAGCCCAGTGGCTCTGGGTCCAACTCTGCAATGCTGTAATTTGCAGCAAAACAGATGGGTCTGGTTCATTGTCAGCATTGTCTGAGAACTTTCAAAATAAAATAAATAAATTAGCATTTACTCCCATCTTAAAATCCAAAAGCCATTTCTCCAGTGCCTGTAAATGACTTAACCCTTTGCTGGATTTACCTGCCTTGCACATACAAGCAAAGATATGGGAAAACCAGGTGACTGAAGGTGGCAGAGAAGTGCCTTTGTTGTGTGCTGCTGCACCCTAACAAGCCCGGTGGCCCTGCTGTGAGCTGGGGAGAAGTGTCCCCGTCCCCATGGATAGCTGCCAACCTGGAAGGTACCAAGGGGAAAAGCCCTCCAATACGAGGGAGTTTTGCATGGCCCAGGCACCAACATTCTTTTTTCTTATTCTAAAAGGGACTGGCAATTAGCAGCAGGGGTAATAGCCACCTTGAATTAAATCATATGGAGGCATGAGAAATAGCAGGGTATATTTGGAAATATCTATTGCATATATATATTCCTCTTAAGAAACATGTTGGAGATGCCATATCCATAAATACTAATAAGGCTGTTTGATTCCAATTTTCAGGTAAGATTAACATTTTATTGAGTATTATATCTGTCACATTCAATGCTTTAGTGTACCATCCTCTCTGGCTTATTAGCATAATTGCAGTGCTTAAGCAACAATAAAAAATTCAACAGTAAAATAGCAGTTAGCACAGGCAATTTGTTATCAAAAGCTTTTACTTAAGGACAGCTTTTGAGCATGTTTATTATCAAGTTAGGGCTATACATTATTTTTTATTTAGAAAAACAAGAAGGAAATGTTGTAGGATTTTTTTTCTTTTTTAATGACTAAATCAGAAGGCCTGAAAACTGGTCACAGCCGCCTTCTGTTTCTTAAAATTACTCAGGAAAGTCACTTGGAGTGGGAAGACAAGATAATGAAACAAACTCAGGTCTGGAGCAGGGTTGTGATGTTAATGACTCAGTAGAACCATTTCAATAAATCTTGATGCCATCTTGAGTGCTCTTCTAAAATTCCCTTGTTGCATCCCAGGCTCTGAAGGCACCATCCTCCCCCTCTGGAACCGACGGCACTGTCATCAGAGCAGGTCAAGGGCCGGGGTGGCCCAGCCTGGTGCCCCAGCAGTGGCTGCAGCCCAGCAGGTGACTCAGCTGCGTGCTGCAGGGACAATGGGCCTGCAGATGAGGGGAGGGGCCAGATGGAACCCGTAGGAAGATGGGACTTTGGTGCTGGTGCTGGTTGTCTCTGAGGTTGGAGCGGAGGAGTGTGGCGTGGCTGTGTGACGGCGCTGCTTGCTCCCCCTGTTTCTGTTTTCCCTTTGAGGACACTTAGGGGAGCAGTCCTCTTCCAGAAAAGCTGTAGCATAGATGTGTATGTATGCGTGTTTGTGCACATGCACCTGTTTGGGCACATACATACATGTTTGCATGTACACACAGAAGGTCCCCTTTTGCCAGCATGGCAAGATTTCACGTGTGTATTTTAATTTTCAGCAAAAGGCGTTTTGAGGGCAGATTTTCTGTGTGCATTTAAAATACAAAGTTGTACCTCATAAAGGAAGAGGTAAATGAGTTTTAAACAACACAAGAAGTCCTCAGACTAAGAGGTCCATCAGGAAAAGCACAAGCATTTGGAGAGAGGAACACTGTTGCTGTGACTGCTTGTGATCCCTTTGCTGGTGAAGGCTTTTTTTCAGACCCCTGCTCTGTTTGAGTTTGCTCCTCCAACACCCTACAGCTTCTGCTTGAGTTCTTCAGATTGTTATCCTCAGTTGTCCTTGTTGTTCCTCCCCTCCAGCATCCCTATTCTCCCCATCACTGGAACTTGGGGTCTCTCTCCTCTTATGTTTTCTTCATCCTTCCTTGTTCTGGGAGACCTCCTCTGCCTGGTGCTGCTTTTTCAGAGGTCACTCTCCCATCTTCTTGACAGGTGACTCCCAGTGGACCTGTCATTCCTTGCCATTTTGGTGGTACCCAATGCCCATGGTCAAGAGCTGCCACAGCCCTGGCAATGCCTTGGTCAGGCTTACAGTCTGGACAAGCCAGAGAGGTAAACCTGTTTTGATTTGGGTTTTTGCTCCCATTTTGACTGTCATCTAAGCTCACCCCATGAGGAGAAGTGAAGGCAGCACTGCCCTGGGGCAGAAGCTTGTGTTCATAGTGAAACAGGATGTGCAAGCAGGTTGTAGGAATTGGGAAGGGAGTACATGGAAACAGGTGAAACTAAACTGGGCAGATAATAGAGAAGTGATGTGCTTGTGGGGTCCTCTTCACAGACACCCTCTTCTGCGAATATGTGAAATTTGAAAAGAGCTGGTTGTTTCAGATCCTTCTTTTTGGGGGGAGGGCAGTGGTGGGGTGTGTGGGTAAAAAAACCCCATGGTGTTCTTCAGAGATAAATTGTGTGTTTCAGATTCTTGGGTAGTCACGAGTATTGCATTGGTACACAGCTCACTCTCATGAAACTGCCTAGTACTGCACAGTGTTTAGACTTTCTGTCAACCAGAGAGCTTGGTGATGCTCCTGGGAAGAGGAATACACAAACCAACTGCAGAGCTAAAACTCCTGGGAGCTTTGCACTCAGTGGAAATTTGGCTGTGATTCAAATTGCAGTTGAAATACGGGCTCCCTGCCTCTGTCGTCACCTCACGGGGACTTGTTGCTGCTCTCCCAAGAACCAGCAGGTTCCTGCACAGTCCTGCAGGTCCCCGTGATCGCTCCTTCTGGCTCTGCTTGTCTTGCTTTAGTAGCATCCAATGTGTTTGCTACCTGAGCATCTCCTGCTTGCATCTAGCCTTGTAGCTAGCTAGCAGTGACAGTTCTCTGCTGCAGCCAGGGAAGCACCCTTCTAGAGCCTGTACACGGGCAGAGGGTTCTCACATCCACAGGAGGAGCTGGGGGACCAGGGAAGATGCTTTCTTGGGTTGTTGATGTGTTTGAGGGTATTTCCAAGTGGCCCCTACCTATGATCTCTGACGTGGAGAACTATAGTCCTCCAACGGTTCAGGTAGAAAGGACTTGGCAGGTGTCTTCTGTTAGCCCCTGGCTCAAAGCAGGGTTAGCTTCAAGCTTCGGTGAGGTTGCTCAGGGCTTGCCATGGCATTGGTGGTCTGGCCTGTTCTTGAGGGATGGTGATGGTGCATGCCTTGGTCAACAAGAAGGAACCTTATGGAGGGCTTTGGAGGCTGTATTCTGGTGTCAAGGTAGTGGAGCAGTCAGGTTTCTGGGATAGGGTCTGTATGAATGGTCAGCCGACAGCCAGGGCACTGCAGTGACACGGGTCCTACCTCTGATTCCCCTTGTGCAGCGGGGAACACCATGCCCAGCTCTGCAGGGCTGGTGCTGCTTGAGGCTGGCCGCCACCATAGCTGCTGGGGAAACCACATGGCTCTCCTTCATGATGGACAGGGAGGGATGGTGGGAGAAGGTCGGTGGCTGGAGCCAAGGCCATGCATGGACACATCCTCCTTGAGGAGAAAAGTGCCCGCATGCTTTCTTGCAGGGAAAAAAATGGGCTGAAAGAATTTAGCAGTGATAAATGTCATAAAAATACTTATGCTGGAATTTGTAAAGCCTGGAACATCTGTTCTCAACAGAGCTTTGATCATGTTGTGAGGCTTTTAAAATGATACTTCCATGAAATAAGTGAGATCCTTATGGCTGCAGGATTCCTTTCGGTGCCCTTTTTTTCATGGAGCAAAAAGGCAGATTTCACAGGGAACATTACATGACTTGAAACACATATTTTAATGGTTAGTATCAAGCAAACAATGTTTTATTAGGTGCTAGAAAAATGTTCCAGTTACATACCCCAGGAAGCAAAACACTCCCATTTACTTTTAAGCTTATGGGAGCTGTACTTTGAAAAAAAAAAAATCAAGAAAAAATCAAGAATTCATTGCTTTTATATTACTGTATTCGAACCCAAAACAAACATGTTGAAATGAGCTTAAACATTTTAAAGTCGTTGTCAGAAAAGGGCCTTTTTTGGGTTTTGTTTCCAGGCAGAGGTGCAGACAAACCAGGATCTGTGTGTTTTCTGAGGGACACACAGCAAACAATTGCAAGACACTGACAATTTACTTTCCTTGGTGTGCTGCTTTGGATTGAATAACTTTTTAGTCATCTGCTTTTCTCTGACAACTCATCCTTTCCCCTTTCCTCGTTGTTTTAGCAGGCTTCTGCCTGTTGCCCTTCAAGCAGCTGCGTGTTTGTGGCTGAAATGTTGTGATGTTGGATGTCTCCAGTGTTTGAAGGAGCATGGAGAGCTCTGATTGCAGAGCTGGGTTCTTTGCAATGTGGTGCCTGGCAGGAGGATTTCTGCTCCTCTGCCTTCTTGCTACACGTAGGAAAAAGAAGTATCTCCTGGGCTATGTTTGCAGAAACCACCTGTAGGACGTGAGGAGCAGCAGAAAGGAGGGAGAAATTGAAGAGGAAATGCGGAACAAGGTGGAATTCTCGTTTGCTATGTTTGTGTGTTCATACTTGGGAAATCCTTTCCTGCTGCTGCAGCCAGCGAGTCCGGCAGCTCCCAGCGGGGTGCTGGGGCAAGGCTGCTCGCTCTCGCGTCCCCTTCCCTCTGCTGGATGGATGAATGGCCTGCGTGTGGCCCCGGGGCTCTCCCCAGCAAGCAGCAGCCTGGGGCAACTCATGGCTTCTTCCCTTGAAGGCTGCCCAAGCCGTGGAAGGAGGAAAAGTTATGGTCATAAATGACAGAGAAGGAATACAGCTGTGCTTTCTAGTAAGGTTCTGGGTGTCAGGGGTTAATTTATGAACACTAAATCATTTAATTAATTTCTACAGCACCCAACAGGTGAACAGGCGGCTTATTACTGTGACATAGCCATTTATAGCAGTTTTCCTTTGCTAACACCTGTGACTCAATTCTGTTACATGCTTATGCTGTCTGTTAATTATTTACCAATGATTTACAAGTACAAGAGTACAAATAAAATGCTTTTATGCTGAAGACTGCATTGCACACCTAAGATTCCTGGGATTTGTGCCACTGTGCTACCAGGTACATTCCCATCGTCATCCTTGGCGCAACTTGCTTTAACAGGGAGTTCGACTAGATGATCTTCGGAGGTCCGTTCCAACCCCACCATTCTGTGATTCTGGGCTTCTGACAGAGGACTCCCCATCCATGCATGAGCCAGAGGCAGCCTCCTGCCCGCCGCATTTTGTGTGCAGAGGGGCTGTGTTGTTAGTGAAGGGCTTGCTACGTACATGGCTGTGGTGTATGAGGGGTTCTGTGTCCTTCGGTTCCTTGCAGATTGGTTTGTCCTGTTTTGAGTGACTTCCTCCCCCCCTACAAAGGCTCATTCTTCTTCATAGTGATGGCAGAAGTAAACTGTTTAAAAGAAACCACTGTGATGTGCTTGATTTTTTTTTTTTAAGTGTAAAATAGTAAAAAAGTCAAGTAGCAGATAAGAGTTCTGACTCAGCTGGTAACTTATGATCCTATGCTATTTCTGTAACATTTTTAGCTTATGACCAAATTTTTCTAATATTAGGACATTGCCATAGAAAGCATGTCAGAGTCTCAGGCTGTCAGAACATATTGCTGTACAGAATATATATATTTCTGAGCAAGTGTGCAGGAGCAGTCCAGTAAGTTCTTTGTTGTGGTTTTAAATTGCTGCAGTTTCTTTTTCTTTTTTCTTTCCTTTTTTTTTTTTTCCCCCAGTTGATTCACTTAGCAAACAGTGCTGTGCAGAACAACATAGCAGGTTTTTGTTTCTTACGGAGTCAGGCACAGAGCTCCAGTCCCCAGCTGTGGCTCTTGCAGGCTGGAGTTTCTTTACTGGTAGATTTGCAGCTGGTGTAAAGTGCTGTGGGTCAATTCAAGCTGTGCTATGTGGAATTTATGGACTTTGAGAATCTGGTCATACAGCTCATGGTTTTAGTTCTGGAAGAAGTTCTGGAGATGGTTGTCATGTTCTAAGGAGACAAGAATGTATGTGCAAAGTTTCTATAAGCTCAAGGAAAGCATGCGTGAAAAAATAAGCATATGTGTTGCAGTACAAGAGAAGGCGATTACTGAGGAAATCCCAAAGTTTACAAGTAGGATTTTTTTATAGGTTCAAATCTGCTGCGGTTTCAGAGTACCTAAGGACACTTAAAGTAATGAAACTCCAGACAGTCCAGCCCAAACATGCGTGACACACAGCAGCAAAGGAATCGTTGGGTTTAGCACTACCAGTCAGCTAGCTAATGCAACAGCTGCTCTGGGATTTTGCATTTAATTTTTCGTCTGGATAATAACGGGGAACACAGGGTTAACGATCTGTGTCCAGTTTCCCTCCAAAGTGCTTTATTTGCGCTTTGTGGCAGCTTTTCATGGTTCTTTGCAGCAGCCCCGAATGTCAACTGACCTGAAGAAATGCAACAATGGATGCTTAAAAAAATCCAAAAGAAAAGCTAGAAAGGATGTTGCTTTCTAGCTTTTGATGTGAACACCTTGTACTCAGACTCCCTTTGATTAAGTAACCAGCAAGACCTATTCACATGTACTCCAATTAAAATTTAATGAAGCAAGAGGATGTATTCATATATGCTGACTAATATGGGAGTAATAGATTCCAGTAATTCGGCTCTGCAAGCCCTTTGCTTCGCGATCAAGGCTTGTTTTACCAGAAGGCTCCTCAGTGGCTGCATACCTCCTGCGGCATGGACAACCCTTGCAAGTCTGGGTTCCTGCAGTTCCAGCAGCATGGCTTGTCCATGAAATAACGTGGAGCTTTTGCAGGGTAGAGCCTTATCAGTGAAGCTCGGTTTGGTCAGTTGCAAGAGGTGAGGCAGGGCTCCTGCCCTAATGTGTGCAATCAGAAGAGGTCAGGGAGTTGCTAGATGTGTGTGTTATATCTGCCCTTGTATCAGAACTCTCACCAAGCAGCAGCTGGATGAGTGGAGCAACATGTAGCGTGAAAGGAAGCCCTGTTGGCCCTGATTTTTTAAGCAGGAAAATCAGTGCTTAAGCAGAGCCTGTATGACAGCTAAGCTGGTGTCAGAAAATATCCAGGCTTTTAGTGCCTCTGCTGTGGGTTTACTGGGATGTTGCTTTGGTACTTGCACCCCCGAAGGGATAGAGCCCTGCTTTGCAGAGTGTTTCACTTCTGAAACGTTGCTCCCACCAGTGGGGAATGCACAGACATCTGCATGGACAACAAAATGACCTGCAAGGAGTGGTGCAGAGACTTGCTTGCTTTCACACCGTGTCTTTCTCTTCCTGAGTATTTCTACCTCTCAGGCACTGCAGAGCTCCTGCATCACTTCACACCCAGGATGGGGGTTGGAGAAATGGTGTAAGAAGAGCTCATCTGCTCATTGCACAGCACCCTGTGGCTTCAGCTCTGTGCAAGGATTGCTATCCTACCTCTGGAGTGGAATGTGGCAGTGGGGTGATGCTGCTGAGCTACGTTAAATGGCATTTTTTTGGATAAGCAATGAAAGATCCTGCTGTATCCACTCTTAGTAATGCGTTGGGCAACAGAACGGAAATGCCATGGTGGAATTTGCCTTTGCTACTGACCCTTGCATGTCATGTGGGAGCTCCTCATCACCAGACCTTTGTTTTGCCTTATCCAGAATACAAAGCAGTGCTTTATGGGCATGGCTGGCTGTTTTCCTTCTGGCTTGACTCAGTAGCAGAACTGCAGCAATCTTTCCCGAGGTACACTGCGTCTTCCAGTTATCATCTGCTCCAGTCCCCATCCCCTCCTGCAAAAGGCTCTTGCTTACTCTGTTGCAGTAGAGTGCTGAAGAAGCCATCAAAGGGAGATGAGACTCTGGAGCTAAGATCTTGTGCTTCATTTTTGGCCTGGAAAGCTGCTCTTGGAACAGTAATCATGGGATTTCTCTTGAAACCTTCTTTGTGTGCCTTTCTGAAGAAATAGCTGGAAGGAGAAGACCTGTCAGTTGAGCTCTAAAAGAGAAACCTATTGGCTCTGAATACACTGGGGACATTATTTAAGGTCAGTTGATCTGTGAGAAGGCACGACTTATCTAACGCAGCCTAAGGTTAGTTATGCAACAGACAGGCTGCTCTTTGTTGTGAAGAACAACTTCAGTGTGTGCCTGTGAAAATCAAAGGTCTTGCTGAGGGCGTGTTGTGTTCTGGCTGGAAGCTACTGGGTGTCCTCCTCTAGTGATTTTCCTTCTGTAGTATATTATCATCGCAGAAAGGTTTGCAGTGGAAAAGCCATTCAGCAGTTGCAGGCTGCAGAAGCTGAGCTGCTAGTAGAAGTGTACCGTGGTGGGTGGTGGTGCAGGACCACATGCCTATGGTATTGTTTCGGACCAGTCTTTACATCCTTCTCTTCTCCACCATACATCTCTCTGTGTCATAGGTGAGATTGCTGAATTGTCTAGATGCCTACACAGGGCAATATATTTAAGGTAGACACTGAAGAGGTGTGTTTTCAGGCTTCTTAAGAGAGAGATGTAATGATTTGCCATTTATGTTGGTTTGAAATACCAGGTCTGTGGCATGCTGGCTGCATGGCACTGGCAGCTCCTTTCTTGGAGAACCTTTCTTCCTCTGTCACCTCCTGTTAAAACGTGCTGCCTGGCCAAAGTGCCATTATCTCTCCAGAGAGACTCAGCAAATTGGAGGAAGGCGATTTTTCTTTAGAACTAGGATTGGTCTCCTGTGCCTTGTGGGATGGGTGGGTAGGAGTGAGCAGCTCTGGACAACCATTTTTTGGTTTGAGCCTTTGTGCACAGTGAAAAATGCTCTATTGCTTGTGCAAAGCTAAGCATAATATTCAGCCAGATTGCCACACTGCTTGCGGACTGTCTTCTTTCTGTGCTTTTTATTTGTGTGGTGTGTGTTGGGAGGTTTAGTATTTGCAGAATGAGGATATTTTAATAAGCTTTGCAAAGATACTGGTCTTGCGTGGTTTGTTAGCTGTGTACACCTGGGCAGAACTAGAGGGTGATGAAAATAAGTATCTTGAGGTGGGGTTTTTTTGAGGACTTTATGAAAGAGATGAAAAAACTAAGCCTTAAAAGAAAAGACTCAAGGTGTATAGCATAAAATGTTGTTCCTGGAAGTTCAACTTTATATATAGATGGCTTGGTGAAATCCAAATTGCAGTAAAAAGGTGCTGACGACTGTCGTACGGTGTGACAGTGGGGAGCCGGTTGGCTGGCCGCAGTGATCCCTGGTCTGGGTGCCTCAGAGATGCAGATGCTGTGAGGTCAGGGCGAGTGTTCACATCTCCTGCGGTGCAGCTTGGGACCGAAAGGGTTTTTCCTACTTGCCTCTTGCTCTGGAAGTCTTTTGGCTGTCCAACTTCTGCGTTGCTCTGAGCTCCCTTTGAAGTATGTTCTGGGGTTACAGTTAGTAAGAGATTCCCTCTGCTTTACAAAACCAGGCTCCGCGTTCCCCCTTCTCAGCATCCAAAATGATGAGCAGTTTCTGTAAATCTAGGCCTGTGGATTTCATGAGGACCCCTGACAGCCGGGGGTGATCATGTTCTTCCCAAGTGTTTCCTAAGCAGGAAGAAATCAATGCGTCAAGGAGACTGTGCTTGACATCTGTTAATCATACTGTCCCCTTACGTCTAACGTACCAGAAAAGGGTCTGAAAGGGAATCCCTTTGCCCTGGCTAATTGATACGGAAACAAATTGTCACAAGTGAATATAAATTGGTTCCTAAAAAAAAAAAAAAAAGAAAAAAAAAAAAAGAGGGAACATTTGTTTGGTAGTTGGAATTGGAAGGAACAGTTGGAAACCAAAATAAAACGTACAGTAGCATGAGATACTTGGCTGCAACAGACCCTGTAAATGGTCCCACCAGTCCCACAGTGCCCCATGCTAAATACTTGGGAATAAAACGCGTCCTGCTGTTAATGCTGCATCGAATGAAGGCGTTGTGGTACATGCCTGGGGCCATGGGCTGGGGAATGATAACTGTTTTCTTCCTGTATACCATAGATGAGATGATTTTGAAGCTTTACCATCCTGACTTCTGCAGCACACATTAAGCTGCGTATGACATCAGTGTGAAGAGTTGTGGCACTTGTGGTTATGGCATTGGGATTCCTTATATTTACTTTCTAGGGAACTAAAATTCAAAGCAGCTTTTATGGCTGTCACGAGAATACTGTCAGTTTCAAAAGAGGTGGGTAAATGTGCATTGACCTTTAACTAATACGGCCATATCCTATTTTCTGTGTGTTTCCAATTAGGAGAAGTATGTTATGACTTTTTTTTTTTTTTTAATTGTTAAAATAGGAAAGTTATTTAACTGCAAGACTTCTGCTTTTTCCCAAAATAAAGATAGTGAGTTGTCGTCCAAGGGCAGAAGTTTACATACAATTACTGTTATAAGCTGGAAATCAAGATTTAATAATAGCGCGCACCATCTGCCACCAGTGATGGAAGAACAAGACTGCACCCTGGACTGCTGTAAGCAGTTTTTATTTGCAACTTGCAGCGAGGCTTCAGAGCTTCGCACCCTTCTGTGGAGGAGAGAACAGGATTCTCGGTTGCTGCTGCTGATCCTCTTCCTGAGCTTTTGGGTTTTTTGCACTTTAAACCCCACTTGCAACATTTTGTCATTGCTCAGTGTGGTGAGGTGTCCCTTCAGAATAAAATAGTGTTGACTGTGCCAGACTTGACTCGGCTCTGTCTGAAGCCAGCTGCAAGCTCCTGGTTGTCACCGATGAGAGCTGGATCCCCTCCTTGGGAAGACTGTGCCTAGTTTTTTCGTGTGTTTTGATGGTGGTGGGAGGTGATGGGTGCATCTGGCTGAGGTAGAGGAGGGTCTCTCCCCAGGCTTCTTCTTAAAGGGCACGTGCCTCCTCATTTTTCTGGATTTGTGTTGCAAAATAATTTTATACTTTGTTCCTAGGACTTGGGATCCTTTTCATGAGCTGCGGTGGATCTTTTGCTTCCTTAGGAAAAACAAACTGTATTTTTCCACTTTTTAAAATGTACTTTGCTAAACAGGTATTTTTGTCAAATTGCAGTTTCCTCCAAAACATTTTTCTTTATGTAGAAAATGGGATTCCACCTCTCCTAGACCTTTGGTAACAGCTGTTCTGCTAGCTAAATGTCACTGAATTAAAAAGAAACAAAACTAAGAATATGATGTTTTTCATAAAGATTTTAGTTGACTATTTCAGTCCTGGGTAGAAGAAATCCTCCTCTCTTTGGAATATTGAGATATTCTGGGTATTACTACCCTGCTTTTTTACCTTGCAGAACATTGCAGTATAGCAGCTTTTCTGGAAAACCGTTACACATGTATAGAAGCGTGCTCACCTACATAAACATGCTTCACACTGGCTTTTGCCATGCTCCCCCCCCCCCGCCCCCGAGAAGTGCTGGGACACCTCTGTAGGACCCGCAGTAACTGAACGTGCTGCTGGTTTTGGCAACTCAACTTTTGGAGCTGACGAAGTTGATGCAATGGGATAGTTTCAGGTCGGGGTGCGTAGGAAAAGGGACCTGCGCCAGCTTTTTGAAGATTGCTTTGATTTGTTGCTGGGCATAGTGAGGACTCCTGGGGTATTATCTGAGGATTAAGTGCAACATTAAACATTGGAGATGCCTTGTCAAAGAAAGGGCAGTTTATCAAAATATAATTTATAGCCAACAGTTTACTACTGGCTACAGTAATTAATACAGAACATGACGGTGCCCATCATTAATGTGCTTTATTGTCTCAGCCTGCATTACTGCTGCTGGCAAGGCCAGCTTCTGAGGCTAATGAAGGACAAGGAAGAAAGAAATTTGTGCTGTTGTTAGCTGATGGTAATATTTCTTCAGGTCACACGTTGTACCGTGCATTGCATGTGATCACAAATCTCAGCCAGACATATCTGTCCAGTAAAAGCTGGCTTTCCAAATTCTTGCTTAGAGAGGCAAGAATTATTGTTTGTGCCAAGGTCACTTGGAGCTGATGACAGACTCTGTTAATGTTGGGATGGGGGAGAGGATGTGCAAGCTGGTCTGGAGGATGGGGAGAAAACTTCCCACCTCATCTGCATTGCTCCAAATCCTGCTCAGGATATTGGTGAGGGAAGGCAGTTGGTGGCCAGTGGTGATGGTTAGTGAACTTGTCCGAGGGAGGAGGAAAACAGAAGAGGCTTTTCCAATGTTTTCTAGTGGCCAAGTGCCCAGATGAAGGCAACAGCTGGTGCTGTGTTGCTGATGGGAATCTCTGTTGGCGGGGACCTTGTGGTTGGTTTGAGAGGGGTCCCAGTTCCTGATAGCCCATCTTTAGCTGCCTGAGAGCCATATGACTTCAGCAGAGGTTTTATTATCGCACTAGTTTCCAGAGAAATGTTTGGAGCCATTCCCAGCGCTGGGTTAAGCTGCAGCAGCAGCGTGAGCTTCTTTCTGGTGTGGGATCAGCCAGCTGATGGCTCTCCTAAGGTGTGTAAGTAGTTCATTTTAAAATAAACAAAGCTGTTCCTGTAATCTGTTTGCTCTATCAAGTCTGTCTTTGCCTATATTCCAAAGGAAGATCCCGCAATGTCATCAGACTTTGAGAAATGCCTGGACCTGGAGAGGCTTGGTCAGGTCTCCTGTGTGGAGAGAGCAGTGAGAAAACCAAATGCCATTGAAATTTGGCATCCTTGAGCTCCATGGCCACTGTGATCTACATTGATTTAGAAGAATGTTTTTGGTTTAGCACCCATCCTTAACTTAAACATTTGGTCAAACAGCACTTTCTGACCTATGGCTGCTCACAGTGCCAACACCGAACTGAGGTGCTTTTATAGCAGAGTGCGTTGTCATGGTAGTTTTACTGAGCCCAAATGGTTGAGAAGGTTGTTTTAGAATTGTTGCCTTGTGTTCGTCCAGAATTAGCTGCTGCCATGTCCTGATAGCATTTGGGCTATCTATCTACAGGGAATCCCAAGGAGCACAGCTACAAGGTTTCAGCAGTTCTGCTCCAGCTAGAACCCAGGAAGCAATATTTTCATGGTCCTCTCCGTGCATCTCTTCCAAACATGTCCTTTTTGGCATGTTTGATGATAAAATCAGATCAATTCACTTCATGTTAACATGAGAGGGTACATTTGCCACTTCCATTCCCGTGACCTTGATTATAATGGTTTTTTCTTGTGTGCCCTTAGTCACCCCTGTTGCTGGCTGTAAAGGGTGGAGGGGTGTGCCTTGTGGGGGATTATATGTACCCGTCATGTCCCTTTTTAGGGACCTTGACCTCCTTACTTATCCCATAAAAGAGCCTCTCAAACACTGGCTAATCCCACCAGGGTTTATGCAGATTGACTGAAAGCCAAGTCCTCCCTGGGTGGGTGCAAGATGCGTCGAGGAGTTTGAACATTTGTGTCCTGGCTTGCCTGAATTAATCTTAGTCGAAGCGGCTGGATGACTAAGTTATGGCAGTGTTGTGCTGTCGCTGTTAAATTAATGCCAGATTGGGCACGACGTTTTGATGACCATTAAGACTATTCGTGTGCACACTATGAGGCTGGTCGAGAGAGATGCAGAACAGGGGAATCATCGAGAAGTGGAGAGTCCTTAGCGTGTGCACTTAGTAGATTCAGGCTCCAGAGCTGACCAGATGACTCACCACAGTGTTGGAAAACTTAGCGTTGGTGATTTACTTTTGTTCTTCAGAAGTACTTAGTATTCTGGTTGTTTTGAAATTTTTGTTGTTGGATTGATGTTTGTGTTGAAGCATCAGGTGAATTCTGCCTTTGGGACCTTCAGTATATTTGACAAGGATGCATTCCTCTGAGAGCCACAGGGACAACACAGTCAGAGATTCCGGAGTAGAGCACGTGGCCAGAAACAGCTATCTGGAAAACAAAATGTCTGGCTAAAATACCAGTGCTCTGGTCTGTTGTGGAGGGGGTCAAAATGTTATAAATGGCACGGTTTGGTTTGATGCTGGAGCCAGCAGATTACCCATCCCCAGGAGCTGCAGCATCCTTCCCATTTGGAGGGTTCTTAAGAAATCTTTGCCAGAATTAGATCCGTGCTCTGCAGTGGTTAGGTGGTGGTGGCTGTAAGTTCTAAATATTTTGAATACTTTTGAAAATACTGATAATCTAATCACAATGAATAGCACAATAGCAATGCATAAACAGTGGTTCAAACATCGCTCGCTAATCCTTACCCACTGTGTGTGGTGCCTTGGGACCATCGTCATGGATTGCAATGGAATTCTAGTTGCTTTTCCAAACACGAAATTGGTCCTTTTCCCCAAAGAAAAGCTTGTGTTTGCTGCTTCATGTGTCTGTATACAGAGACACATGCATAAGTAGACCTGGTAACACTAATGCTGTCTTCTGTGATTTCATGCTGTATTATTGTGTTGTCGGTAAGCTTTCCAGTATTTGTAAAAGGACTACACAGGGTAATAAAATCTTGTTGTTGGGAAAATTGGTCTAATTTTGAGATTGAGAGGTGTGAGAATAAAAGATGCTTTACTGTAAATTGTAGGTAGATAACAACAGAAACTCAAATATTAGAAGAAACTGGGGTATCGCACAAACCACACACTTTCACATCACTAAAACAAGAGCTGTGCTCACACAGAAACACGAACCTCTTTGCAAACCACAGAAAGTAAAAGGGAGCACTCCTGTTTCATTATTGATCTAATTGCTCTTTTCTTGATGTGAGAATAGATATGAAATGCTCTTGAATATTCCAGCATGCACAAAAAAAGACCATCACTTTTGGAAACTTTTAAAGGCGCAGCACATACTGATAAATAGCAAGGCTATGTAATTCTGAGAGTTACAGCTACTTATCTAATGTCAGCTAATTGTTCTTCTGGAACTGAATATATTGTAGCTTTTAAAAGAACTTCCCACTTGGGAATGATACTAAATGAAGAGAGCCTAACCCATATTTCCATGTGACTAATCAGTTTTGGAAGATCAGTCGGTGCAATTTTTTAAGTCCTGTTTTAAGAAAAAGATCCTCTGGAGACTGGGTGTTTTAGGGAACCTCTGTGTTGGGCTCCTCCAAAGCTCCCTTCCGACCCAAATTGCTCTGTAGTTCTTTGCGGCCTTTGCCTTTATCTGTAATCTCTTTCTTTTGGTTTACAATCCCATTTAAGACCAAGTTTCCTGAGCAACCTGTAAGTTTGGGCCTGTGGGACTTGTGAAAAATGTGTGTGGTTAAAACCTTGCCGTGTTTGCGTGTGAGAACAAACATGCATACGAATGAGCTTCCTGGATCAATCCAGCAAAGGCTGGATGCGTTTCAACGTTTGGAAGTCTAGCGAGGCGTGCTTTTCTGTGGGGGAACTGTGAAGGTGAGTGTCAGTCTGCGCTCACCTCCATGTTTTACAACACTCTTCCATTTACGATCTCCACCAGCTTTGCTGCTTTGCCTGCTCCTGCCAGCAATTGCACCTCCTACTCTTCTGCCAGGCTGAGCAGATTCTGGAGTCGGGCAAGCTCTCCGTGCTGGCTGCAGGCGATGCCAGCTCCCTGCCTAAGCTCTCCCTGAGGGTGCAGGCAGAGCTGGGGGACGGGTTCTTTCTCTACTGGCTTGCTCCGGTGGCACTGGGCTCCTTCTCTCTCCCTTGGTTTCTACACCTTAATAAGCACCTGTGTCTCCAAATTTGGGACTCTCGGCTAGAACTGCAGAGTGGCTGTTTTCTTGCAGTGGGTTGTTCCTCCTGAATACCCAGTGGTGAGAGAGAAACAGGATGCAACCTTTAATAAATGTTCTTGAAGCAGTTTAGTTCATTTTGAGAATGAATTTTCACATCCTGAAGGCTCCAGCACTTCAAAATGGTCTAGAGGTTTTCAGAAAAGGTCACTTTCAGCAGTAACTAATAATAAGAGGTGGAGAGGAAGAGTGACTTCTCTTGACAGCTTGTTCTTAAGACATCTCAATGACTTGTTTGATGAATCAGTGATGAATTTTTGCCTGAACCCCTGGCAATTCACTTTACCTGTAAATCATGTTCAGCTCATTGTAACTTTCCTCTCTTGTTTATTGATTTGTTGATTATTCTCCCTTCCCCAGGAAAACCAAATTAATTAGTTCTGTTGAAACCAAGATGAGGATCAGTCTCCAACTGGCAAGAACGTGACTGCATGGCTGGAGAGAGGTCACTTCTGCAGAGAAATGGCTTGGTAGTAGTTGTCCAAATTGATGTATCACCATCCATTTTCCTTCTAAGGGCATTTTCCCTTGAATTGTCACGCAGTCCCAAGGCACTGAAGATAAACTCACACAAAACCATCCAAAAGTCAGCCTCTCAGAAATGCTAGGAACTTACTGGCTTTAGGTCTCTGATGCTGAGCCAGTAGGAGAGGAAGTTGGCTTTTGGTTTAGGCAGATCAAGCCAAACCCTGATTTGTTTGCATTTGTGCACCAAGTTTTGTTTTGTTTTGTTTTTGGAATGGCAGCTGTATGTAGAATATAATGTGGGAAAAGATTAAGTGAGCTCCTTTCAGAAAAGCTTTATCAGATATTTGCCAAAAAAAAAAAAAAAAGAAAAGTATTTTTTCATTTTTTCCTCAGAGCTCAGAAAACCATTCTTTTGAGTCAAGGTGAATTGCTGCTGTGTTTGTAGGATTAAATAGCTTTTCCGAGATGCAGTTAAATAGTCTGCAAGCTTCCAGATGCTGCCAGGAGGAGAAGTAAACATTTAGCTCTGGCAGTGTGCAGATCACTTGCACAGAGTCCCTTCCTTGAAGGACTTCTCTACTTCTTGTTTGTTGGTATTTCAGTAGCGTGGGAAGGGCCTGAATTTGTATCAAGCCTCCGTTGATCGACGCTGTAATGACAGGCCGTGGGTATTGCCAGTGAGGTGACAGCATGGATCATGGGCACAGCTGGCGGATGGGAAGAGTGGAGGGACAAAGGAGAGAGGATCAAAATTGCGCTTCTGTCAGTGTTTCGGCAAAGCTGGTGATAGGCAGGACCAGTTTTCCGTAGCCGTGTTGAACAGTAATGCTTTGCTTTCTTCCACACTGTTCCTAATAGTGGCTGGATATCACTGTGCCTGCTGGGTGGGAGCTGGGGAGAGGAGAAGGGATTTGCCCTTAACTCCGTGTGAAGATAGCAGCTGAACCAGGGGCAGGAAATCCTGAGCCCTCAGTCCTGTGGACGATAAGAAATTAATTTGTAATCCCCAGGCAGGTTCAGAAGTTTTAATCCTCTATCTTTCTCACCGCTTTCTGTAACCTTTTGAACCAGAAGCTGGAGAGCACCAGCATAACACAAGTTCGATTTCCATCCTTTTTTACAGCTGGTCACTTTTAAGTACAACATCGTGTACGCCTGGTGTTCAGGCGCTCAGCCCACATAATGCCGTATCAGTCAAAATTAAACCAGCTTCTAATTTCCAGGAGAGTGGTCCAGTTCCCACTGAAGGATCATGCCTTCCTAAACTCTTCACAATTTCTGCTTGATGATGAGCAATTTCTCCTCTATCATGAGCTATGGCGTGGTGCTGAGCCGAGTACCCAGCCAGAGACGACCGTGTTTCAGTGGCAGATGAAGTGATTCCTGCCTCTCTGAGTTTCTAAAGCACTCTGGGATCCTCTCGGATGGAAAGTATTGTTGCTTGTTTGTCTGAGCCAGTATTTTCACCATGCTTTACTTGTAACAGGAGCAATGGATGTGTTGGTTTTCATTATATCTTCAGATGAAGCTCATGTGAAATGGGCTTCTGTGTTGTTTTTTCACCAGAGGAGTGATTCATATTCAAATTCAAATGCCATATTGCTCTAAGCCAACTTTCTCCCCATGTGCTAATGGGAGGAGAGGGAGATGCAGGCGTAGACTGAGCAGGATAATTTTTCTCATACTGCATTTAGAAACCTTTCAAATGGCTTTTTAGGAAGGACTTAACTGCCTGGCTTGGGAGAATCCTGGTCTTGCATGTTTTAAGAACACAAGATGAGCCTGAATGTCATTGCTTGTCTGTTTAGGCTGCAGACCCATATGTTACCAGCAATGTTGTCCGAAAATAAGAGAATTTATGATGGCCTTTTTAGTTGTTTTGTGTCGTGTGTGTCCCCCATTGCTCATCATCTTTGTTAATGTGTTCCTGTATTTTCTCTTTATTCATAACAAAAGTTTTTAAGAGAGTTGGTTGCACTCGTCTTTAGACAGTTACTCCACAGGCACTTTCTGCAACACAGCCGAGGCCACCAGCTCATGATCTCTGCTGCTGCATCATGGTTTCTTCAAAGGATCTGGTTGCCATCTGCAGAAGAGGAGAGCTGCACAGTCTAGCACATGTTTCTTACCGTGTTAGAAATGGATGCTGGCTAGTCCAGCCCAAACTTGCTCAGGAAGCTTTATCACAGGTACTCTGAAAATAGAGAGAATGGATGCTGAGATTCCAGCTGGAGGTTTGCATGTATTCAGAGCTGTATTGCTCTGTTACCTGCAGCTCCGGGTGGATGTCGCTGTAGATCTGGTGGAGCCTTCTGCCTGTCCCACTGACAATCAGACTGAGATGACAGTGTATTTCATGGAAATCTGTAAAATACAGGTGAGTATCCTCACCTTAATTAAAGAGAGCTTAACTAACTGAGCCTGCTCAAGAGGAGATTTGCCATGTGCTAAACCTGCAGCTCAGCTCAGTCTGTTTGCTTCCTTGGTCCTTCCAAGCTGGACTTGGCTGTGTGAAATGATCCTTCACCACTTGTCCTTTTCATTCCCACAGACTTTGTGAAACTGATTGAATATCCCTAAGGTGCCCTGAGCTTTTCAGATAAATGTGATACATGAAGAGACATTGACGCTTTCTAGGGTAGCACCTGAGGAGCCTTGGAGGTTCTGTTGACTTTAATGGAATATTGGTGGCCATGTCCTTTGCGTTGCTTTAACAGTTCGATTACACCAACAGGCTGAGGGCGTTGCGATGATAGAAAATGTTCTGTAAGATTGCTGGCATAAAATTGGAATTTACGTGAAAGTTTTTCCGAAGAGGAAGAAAGGAAAGAGTTAGCTGAATGTAGGCTTATTCACCACTGGAGAGCTGGTGAGACAAATGTCAGACCTCGGTTACACGTCACCTAAATACTTTCTGACTTAAGAGCATCTGCACTGGAATCACTTGCAATTAGCATGGGCTTGGCAGAAACTGGCACTTCTGCTGTTTGCATAGAAACTGTTTGCATAGTCCAGTTGTGCCATGGGGAAAGCTGCTCTTAGCAAGCAGCACAAGTGGAGTCTTGAGGTGGTGTCTGTGCAGCGACTGCTCTTACAGCAGCTGATGTCCTTGATGGCACAGTCACAACTCTACAAGTGAGAGCATGGCTGTCTGTCTCCTGTACCCAGTCTCACCCAAAGGTTAACCTATTTATCATCATAGCCACATGTTTTTTAGGCAGCTGTTGGTGTCTGGGAGCTTTTAACTGCATTGCTTGTGAGAATCTAAGCCTGTACGTGGGCTAGGGACACGTGACCATTGCTGTGCTCTTCGTAGTCATCTTGGATGAGGCAGTTTCCAGTAGAGTTGACTGTAATCAGGCTAATGCAGAGTGCAACCTGTTGTAGGCTCAAACAACCTGTCTGGGATCAACTGACCAATTGATACAATAAATTACATCTAAGAGTTTGTTAAATTAGAGTAAATGATGAAGACCAGAGGGCACCTGCTGGCCCTATAAACTGTGCTGCTGCTCGGAGGTTGGGCAAGGTGTCTCCTGCCTGCCTGATGGAGCCTGGGAGCTTGTGAGTGGGTGGCGTGGGAACTGGGGACCATTGAGGATTCATACAGGGATGCAGAGTTGCTCCTTGGGGCAGAAAAATAAATGTATGATTCTTGGCCCTAGAATGAAGAAAGCAAGACGCTGTGGACTTGTTGCAACCCGTGCAGTCTGAATGTTTTGTTCTTGTCAGATGCTGCTGTCACATAAGTAATTTTATTGCCAAAGGCAGGGAATGAACTAGTGAAGTGGGAGAGGGCTCGTTATTGAAAGGGCTACGTGTTGTGAAAATCAGTGCACCAAATGTACATTTCTTCACTTTCTGCTCTTGTAGAGTTTGTTTATCTGTATGATTTGCAGGTGGGAGAAGGGATGGTGGTGCGGGAGGTACATCTGTCTCGTCCGGGAGAAAGCGCGTGTTCAGCTGAGAAGGCATTATGCATACAATGCCTGAAATTAGCCCTTAAAATAGCACACTCCACATCTTAATAATGTATTGAATATACCTGGATAAGAAACAGTCTGATTGAAGTATTGAGCTTATTGTAGTGGATCTGCTGTGACTCATCAGGAAATTGAAAGTCTTGAGACAAAACTCACTCCCCTTCAGCCTTTTTGGAAGAGGCAGGAGTTAGTCTTAGACGGGAAGTAATTAATTGTTCTGTGATTGCCATAAAAATAGGTACCAAATAACAAGCTCATGCTGAAGTGTTTACATCCAGAGCCCTGTCTTGTGAGGCTAGCTATCAAGAGTCTCCATCAGACAGAGACGGTGAAAAAGAAAGTTCTCTGGAATGAGCAGCACTTCCACCTACGTGTGTTTAAGTGAGACAGGATCGAGGTGAGCTGGTAGGCTGCATGCTGTAATAAGCCATTTACTAGGATAATGGCTGCAGGCTACAAATGCTGTTTCTACTTAGTCTGTCTATTCAATGCAAACAGTGAAAAAAAGAAAAAAGAAACCCCCCTCTACCTCAGTAAAGTCTGTAATACTCTTAATCCCCAGTGTACTCTATGAATATTAACTCAGCCAATGTTGCAACACCCCACGGAGGCAGATGACATGTATGCGCAGCCTTCTGCATCCACCTGAGAAACTGAAGCAGTGGGAAGGACTTTAATTTAGGCTTCTGGTTTTAGACTGGGGCAAAATCCCGGGCAACAGCCAGGCTTGACCGTGAGCAGGATGGAGCCATCCTGTGATCCTTGGCAGGAATGTGGGAATTCTGACTTTCAGGGACGAATCCCATACATTCAGGGTTTCCTTTGGAGAGATTTGCTGTCTGCTGTTGCAGGCAGCGCTGCCCTGCACATTGGAGTCACAGTGGGTGCATTGGCACAGCTGGCAGAGATGGGTTGTGAGGGGATGAACGTGTGCAGGAATATTTCTCAAATTTACTGAGTAGCTATAGTCTTTATATGTCTGACTGCGGAATATTGCTTGGAAATCCAGATGTTGGGAAAAGAAGCAAAAGAAGATGATCAAATACCTGTTTAAAAAAAAACCCAGCGCCCAAGGAAAAGGAGCTTGATGGCTTTGTGTTTGTCTGCAGTGAAGTCATGGCAACAGAGCACTCATTTAGTAAAATTAACTGGTTTTCTATCTTACAAAAAAAAAAAAAATATCAAATGAAAATGATGCAAGGGAACATCCTTTTATCTCAACCAAATGAGTCCATTTGTGCCAAAGCAAAGCAGTCATCCTGGAGAGTTTGCTCCAGAGAGCACGTACTTTATTAGAACAGAATGTAATAGTTTTCCAAAAGCTGTAACAAGAGCCTGATGCCCTAGGTGAGAACTTTGAGTAACAGGAAAACCAAAGTTAGGTTCCTGCACCTGTATGATGTTAGAATATGCACTTTGGAGCATGATTTTAAGCTTTCAGTTGTTTGGGATTTCAGCTCAGTTAAGCTCTGGACACAGCTTTCAGAAGGGCTGTAATCTCTTCAGAGTTTCTTCTTTGGTAACGCTTAGTCTCAAAATTGTTTAGGCATCCAGGGACAAAATGCTGATGCTGCTTTGCTTTGGGTACACCCAAGTACTTGTGGAAAACCAGTTGCCTTTAAGTCCCTTTGACTTTAATTAGGACATAGGCTTCTTTGCACCCAAGACTCCATTTTAGCTCCTAACCTTAATAGTATTTGAAATAATTCACGCACAAACCCTGGAAATAACATTTCTGTGCTACTTCTGTTTCGATGTTTGCTGTCTATCTGTGTGCACAGACCGCTCTGTGAAGCAGCACGTGAGGGTGAACCACACGCTGAGTGCATTGGTAGGCACGAAAGATCATTTTACATCATTGGGGTTCTCATACTTGGAATTCAGAAATTGTTCATCTGGGTGATGAGTGGGGGGCAGGCTGCAGGGAAAATATCGTGAACTCAAATGTGTTGCTTGAGGTGCCTGGAAAGTGCTGCTTCTCTTAAGTACTGTTTTCCAACCAGATCGAATTTTACTTTGTGGCTCTCCTGGAGATGGTTTTAGGCAACGCCGTATGGTTTCCATGAGAGCGTCTGACCGCAGAGATACAGAGCTTTTATCTCTACAAAGGGGTGAAACAGTTTGGGGGAGATTTTTAAGGATGATTTGACTTTGATGTGGTTTCTGTCAAAAATGTTGGGAAAGCTTCAAACTAATTGGAAACATGACCATTCCTTGACATCAGTCCTTACCAGCTGAATGTGAGTTGTTTTCCATTGCTTCCTATACCTAGAGGAAACTTGTGCCTTTCTCCTGCAACTTAAACTCTGGCTTAATGAAAGAAAAGAAAGAACTGGGTGTAGGTGGATGGGTTTTGGACAGCGAAGGAAAGCCGCAATCACTTTGTATACAGGTAGATATCTTGGATATTGCGGTGGTGGTCTTCCATGTAAAAAGCCAGTGTTTGAGGGTTTTTTTTTGAAAGAACCTCTTTCAGGAGGGAGCTCATGTGAATAGTGGGGCTCTTCGTGCTGCCGAACCGTGCTCGTCAAACAGGGTCCAGAGGCTGGCTGGGGTTGCGTTGCATGATGTTTGCCAGCTCAGCCTCAGGCTGGTGTATTTGCAGTGGCATCTGGCTGTTCCCTTCCACTTGTTTTCTTCTCCAAGGCTGGATGCAGTCCTCGCTTTAGCTGTTAACAATACGAGAGCAGAAGGTCCAGGCTGTAGCAGCCTCCTGCCAGAGCGGTGCCCACGGGCTTGGATGTGGCTACCCGGAGGGAGAAGAGCAGGCGGGTGAGGATGGTAGTGCAGATCCAAGGTGGTTGCAATTGAGATTTTGTCAGAGGTTTTTTAAAGAGTAACAACTCTTATCTCAGGCTTCTTTGGGTGAGGGATGAGATCCCCAAACAGGAGTGCTCCCAAGTTAGGCAGCCCCAGCCCCGCGGGTTGTCCCAGTACGCAGGGGCGAGTAAGTGTGGTGGAGAAGCCTGAGTGACTGCTGCCAAATGACTGGGAAGATGCAGCCCACGGTATCTGTTGTGTCTAAGATCTCTGTAAAGTCTCTCGCATCCTTCCTCAAGTTTAGTTTTCCAGTGGAGGCTGTCGCAGTAATGAGAATGTCTCCCATCTGCTCCTCACATGGCTTGGCACATTTAGCTAGAATATATATATTTTTATTGTGGGGTTAGCCAGTGGTAACCATGACAATTAGACTTACCACACAGCATTTTTTTCCCTCCTCGAGTCAGTTTGAAATGCTGACAATTAAATAGATACAGTACACTTTAGAGATCCATCAGTCTCTTTGTTGTCTTGACAACCAGAGTATATTTAGAAATGTAACAAGTACATGGAGTTCAATTGCACTTTTGCTAAAACATAGTTTTGTAGCTTGAGAATTTAATCTGTTGTTTGTAGATCCAGGTGCTTATTTGAGCTGTGCCTGACTTTCCCTCTGGTCTCTCTGGGAAGCTCCTACATCGCAGTGGGGAGACTTGGCTGGTGCAAAGATGGTCCTTGTCAGGCAGGGAGCAAACCTGCCTACTGCTTGTTGGAGAAGTTGTGCGTGGCAGGGGCTTGGGCGAGGGGCTGGCAGCCCCTGCCTGCTCGGGTACTGGCTGGCTGCTACCCCTGGTGCTTGTGGTGCCCCGCACACCTGGGTACCTGTGGTTTGGCTATTGGCATGCAGAACAAGAGGAACATGTGTGATCGTTGTCCCATATCTGCTGTTCCTGCAGGTCCAGCTTCGCAAACAGTGCTGGGGAGCAGGAAGCAGTGTGAATTACGATGGAGTGCACCTTGGGGGGCGTAAATGTCCCTGTTTGTCACCACCTCATGCACACACTGATGGTGGCTGTGCTGCTCTCTGCCCCTTTCCCTTTTGAGCCAGCCAAGAGCTGTGGTTTGTGCAAGCACCTGTGTGAGTGTCACAGCTGTACCTGTAAGTGTGGTGATGTGCCAGTCCAGAAGAGCAGCTGGGATGCGTGGCTCCCATCTGCTGTCATCCTGCAGCCTGGTGGCTGTGAGACGTGGGCTGGCACCGCTGTGTCCTCATTACACTCTCAGCACAGGAGCCGGCAATGCTTCTGCCTTGCTTAGCACACTGGCTTGCAAAGCTGTTTCTGAAGCGAGAGACACCAAACACAAGGATCTCAGAGTATTTCCCTGGCTTGAGTGATAAATGAATGAAAGGAGAATCAGACGAAGGAATAGCTCAAGCATTCCCCACCACTCATCCATCTGGCTGACCCAGGTTGTGACACTGGTTGGGGCCGCCCCTTTGGAAGGCTCACAGGTCGAGGAGCTGCTGAAAAGGGCTTCTTTGTGGTGAGGTGTTGGTGACCCTTCGTAATCAGCCCCTGAACCCCATGGCAGAACCTGGGATGCTTGTGAATTTTCTGCAAAATGTCAAGCAAGACTCTTCCACCTCTCCCTGTCTGAGTCTTGGTTTATAATTGATGCTTGGCAATATAATTTGGGCAGGACAACTGAAATAACCAAATGGAGACTCTCCTTCATCTACAAAGCTGTGGCAACGCAACAATCTGAATAGGAGCTCAGTTACAGCGGATGGGGTGGCCTTTTGCCTAAGGGAACCAGTTCATTTGGTGAAATGGTTTAAAGGAGACAACTGTGGGTCCATGGTACAGATGTAGTGATGGTCAGTAGCATCCACCCTTGGGCAGAGAGCTGTAAAATTAATCAATAGCATTGCACTGCTGAGGAGCATGGTCAGCACAAGCTCGTCATTAGCATGCTGTATTACAGGGGTTGAGGAAGGATCGATGGAGAGGAGCCTGACCTGAGATGAACTGTTATGGCCAGGGACGGCCAACGAAGTGCACCTGTGTTTCTTGGGGTGCACGTTGTCTTGTATGTCCACTATACCTGAAATATGATTTAGTAAGGCTCAAAAGGAGGAGAGGATTTATTTTTTTTCTAGCATGACTTTGCTTGACTCGTCCCTGTATTTCTTTTTAGTTTCTTATCTGTCAAATAACTGGTGATTTTTCAGTGTGTGTGCACAGCTCAGTTTCATTTTTCTGTTTTCTTTGCTCCTTCCATTTTACCAATTTTCCAATGAAAATCCAATAACATAGTTGTATCTCCACGTCAGCTTTGTTTGTAAACTGTTAACATGCCTTTTTCAAGTGTTTAATAGCTGCTGGGGTTTATTCTTAAAATACAACCACCAAAACTCAACAACGCTAATGAGTCTTCAAGAGTGCTTTAACCAAGAAATCCCAATCAATCTGACAAAGATAATGGTCTTCTGTTAGAAGATATTTAGCTGGAGGTTGGATGAGCTGTAATGTTTATGGGTCTGTAGATCCATAACCAGACAAAATCAGAATAACTCCTTTGATTTTGGTGGAGCTGTATCTGTTTATTACAACTGAGGCTTAGGCAGCACTTTAGATGCAAATTGCAACCTCTCTGAAGTTATGTGGGATTTTGATTTAATTCCTGGAAGCAGTAATGTCAGCAGAGAAGTGAAAAGCTGGGACCCACATACCCCGAAGTCTGTAACTTTGGGTTTCTCTCTTTCTCTTGCTGTCAAGATCAGATTCCCTTGATTTGGGCTAGTAATTAAAATGCAGCTTCTGTAAAGCATCTCCCAAAGGCAGGCAAGAGAGTAGAAGTGCAGTCTACGCAGATTATATACACACATACTTTGTAGAAAATGCCAGTTGTTATTTTGCTCTTTCTGACTGCTCATGGTTGGGCTGTTGACCTGGAGCTTGGGCTTTCCAGCTCCAAAAATGCAAAGGCACTGCTGCTGAATTGTCGGGCTGTGATGCAGAGAGTGCTGCGATCTCCTTTCCCCCAAAGTACTTGTGTCCATGCGGCAGCCAGCAGACACGGACCACCACTCATCACCCCCACTCTGTGTGGCATAAGTGATTCACCATGCATTCATTTCTGGTCACATAAGGGGCATTCGTTTAAAGCAGGCTTGAGGCATAGGTTAGTGTTAGCTATTTGAAGTCTTAAGTCTGAAAGCAACATCAAACAGGGGAGCAGAAAATGTATCATGCACAGAAAAATCTCTGGGATTTGTTTCACCCTTTAAAAAACAACAATAATAATAAATTCCAAACTGTTTGCCTGTGCTGTCTTCTCTGTGGTCAGAACACCTGTCTGCTTCTTTGGTGTTACTTGATACGGGCTTACAGTGCTTGCAAAAATGTTAACATGAATTTTTTGTCATAGCAAATATGAAAGGAATATCCAGCGTCTGTGTGGGCAGGTCCTCGGCGAATTTCTCTTTTCTTCTTGTGCTTTGCTGTGGATCTGAAGCAACTGCTGCATTTCTCCTCTCCTGTGCTCCCCTTCTTCCACCACAGACCAGGAGGGTGAGGCTGCTGCCCTGCCAAACCTGGTTCTCCTGAGCAAAGACAACTGATGGTGGGATGAGCGGGTTTTCAGCCTGTTTTCATTAAAACAATAATGTGTGTGACTGGCTAGATGTCTCTCCTCCATCTCTGTAACAATTTTTAACTCCTTGGCTAATCTCAGCCATGTTTGTTAAGAAGTTATTAGACTTCAGGAAAATAGGGGTGAGGATGCAGTTAGGAGGAGCTGGGGGTGACCTGGGGCAGCCAGGAGCATGGTGGGCTGGGAGAGCTGGGGCAGGTGGGGAGGGGGTTGGAACTTTCACTAGTCGTCGCTAGTATTTTTCAGACTTATTTCTTCTTTAGGACTGAGATGAAAGGAAACAGAGAACATCAGAGTAGGCTCAGGTATCAATAAGCTGGAAGTATGAAGGGCTGCTGGTTGGAAGCAGCTTGTGGTCACTCACAAAACCTCTGTTTGCTTTTTAACTGGGTGTCTTGGGAGGCGCTCCGAAGGAGACCAGGGTCTGGAGGTGGAGGTAGGGTTTGGGCTGTCCCACCCTGCCACTTGTTCAGCCCACAATTGGTGTGTGTGTAATGCCTCTCATCTCGGCTTTGGTTCCTCTTGCTGCTCGCATGGCAAAGCCAACGCTGTGGGGTGACTCACCGTCGGCTTGAGCAGCGGAGAAGGCTCGGGAAGCAGAGGCCTTTTAAGCATGAGAGGCAGAAGGGTTTCTGGTCAGGCTTTGAAGGAGACTTTGTAACCTACAGCCCTGACGTCAGTGCCTTTCACCAGCTCTACAGTAATTTAAAATGAGTAGCTTCTCTCCCAAATAAACCTTAGTTTCTCTGACGCTTCTCAGATGTAATCTATCCTGCCAACATGTGAAAAACCATTACATGGGTCAAAACAGGGACAGACCGACGCGCAAGTTGTATCAAGAGGGGAAAAAAAGCTGTGGTCTGCTCCACACAGGAGGGCAGCTGGCATTACGAGCCCTTTTGGGGCTGTTTTCTTGGCGAGGAGTTACGGCAAGGTGTTACAGCCGGCTTGATTTACCTTCTGCTTTTATGAGCAAAACATTGATTCTGACCTTTCTGTTTGCACCTGCAGAGGTCCCTTGGAAGAGCCTGTCCATACATCTGTCTGGGTGCTTGATGGGGCTGCCTTGCCTCCAGGCGAGGAATGGATCAGGTCCTGAGGCTTTTGCTGACTACTGAGTTTAGAGAGAGTGAGAAGACCCTGGGACCATGTTCGGTCATTCAGCAAATGATGGGCATTTCTCCAGAGCCTGGGGTGGTGGGAGACCAGGCAAACCCAGGAGGCTCAGGGTGGTTTTACTATTTCTGGGTCCTGGTCTGGAAACAGCAAATGTGTAGGGCCGCCTGGGAATGGGAGAGTTTAATGGAATATGAATATAATATAATGAGTGTTTCAAGCAGTCTGACATACCCATGGAAATCATCAAGCTTGTAGTCTTTTGTTTCCTGTGCTGTAGTCTCAGGCTTTTAAACTCTCGACTCTTCTACAGGGAAGATCCTGTTATTGCAGATTGAATCGTATTGACTAATACTGAGGTTGTCTTTAGAAGAGATGCTCTATTTAGGCTGGGCAGGAGGCATTCTGGTGAGTGAAGGATTGAAGACTTCATCTTCCAAAGTGATTTAGGTATACGTAAATACAAATATAAATATACAAATATAAATAAGGTCCTGTGGACCTTATTGCTTCGACTTGCTTTTCAACGAGACTTTCCTGCTTGCAGACCTGAACTTGCATCCCCATCCCCAGGCTTTCTGCAGCCTGGATGTGTTCCCAGCTGATGATGGAGAGATGACTGTATTGCTACCTTTAATCTAACTGTGCTTGAGTGGACAAAAGCAGAGAAGTGTATAAGCCTATTAAGAATAACCTGAGTAGAAATTCATGTGAGGAGCAAATGAATTCATCAGAATTGCCAGTTCCATGAAATTACTGGAGATGTTTAGCTGTGACTTCAGGATCACCCTGATAAACTACCCCAAACTCTTGTAGGAATCACTTGCCAGATAATGTGTAGGACATGAACTGTGCTTTGTGCCTGTCCCATGATACGATGATAGGATTGCAGCAAGGGTAAGATTGCAAAACAGGAGCTGTGTCAGAGCAGTAGGTCTGTCCTCAAGCCTCTCTCAGTCGTGCCATCCCAGGAGGCAAAAGAGGTGCTAGAGGTGCTACAAAGTCATGGCAACTGGGGGAAGAAAGCAGCGAGCAGCCCCGTTGAGAAGCGGATCGTGAATGAACAGGTATAGCTGGTAGCTGGTCTGCAACTGCTCGGTGTCCGTGAGGTTCTCCAGGAGATGTGCCTTAGGAGGGTGCGGTGGCTCTGGGCAGTCTCCGCTGTGGTGATGGTTCCCTGAGCTCCGTGGCAGCACCAGAAGGGCACACGTGGGGTGTGCACTGGGGGCTGCGTTAGGAGCCACTGTGGGTCCAGGGCAGCCCATTGTCACGTGGAAAGGGCTGTGTTGGGTTTTGTTCTTCCACTACGCTGGTGGTTTTGACTAGTGGAGCTACTTGATATTACCTGGCTTGAGAAGTGCAAGATGTTTGTATGGCATGCCAAAATCAGGAGTGGCGCTGCTTTACCCTGTCGTGTGTGTAACTGCACTTTCTTTCTGCCCTTCTGATACACATCGCACATCCCTCCGTTCTTCCTTTACCCTCTTCTTGGGTTTCCTTTTTTCTAGGTTTTTTTTTTTGCGTAGCTGCTGTTGTTGTGTAAATTATAGCTAGCTTGAGATGCGGTTTCAGCATCCTGTTTACTGGAAACCATTGGGGACATTTATTAATGTTGAAAGACAAAGACAGACCAGGGATTAATAAGTAGAGGATAGGAGATTAATAACAAAGAGAGTAGAATTTAGTTCAAGGCCTGGTCTTCCCAGTTGCTGGGTTATGGAAGATTAATGGCAGCTCTTCCGTTAATCTCACTCTTTCTGTGGCAGCTTTCCTAGCTAAGTCAAATAAACTGTCCCAGTGGGTTGCTGTAAATATGAAATCTAGGAAGAAGCCCTTCCTTATAGACTATTAACTAAATAAGACAGTGTTACTTTTGCTTTCTATTCAAAACTTCAGCAACAGCATCAATATATTTGTGAGTGGTGAAGTCAGGTGTTCAGGTGCTTACAACTGTTCTCAGGACAAAAACATATCATAAAATGTATCTTGCCAAGCAAGCTGTCTGCGACAAATTGGTTATTTACTCTGTGTCCTGTGCAAGAGATTGATTTATCTTTTCCTGACTGGGTTTTCAGCTTTGTTTCTGTGGAAAATTGGGCTTTTGACCTGTTGCACCTGGCCTCTCATTAGGTCTTATGTGAGATTAAATCACTGTAAGAAAATGCTAACTTTGCAAAGAGTGTTCCTGGTTAAATTTTCAGAACTGTAGAACATGAGACTGCATCACAGAAATTCTTTATTCTGGTAGAAGGGTGCATGCTCTTCTGGGTGTTCTATATAGAAGGTCAGTCTCAGACTCCTACCTTAAGGCTGAAACTGCCAAGTCAGGCACTGCAGTAGTCATTTGGCATCTGCTATCGTTCTTGACAAAGATGATCCGAAGCTCTTCATGCATGGGGTTATAGCAATGTGCAGGTATGTGTATGGCCGTTTTGGGAAGAGAGCAGCTGTATTCCTGTAACATGAGTGTGATGAAGGCAAGGCTAACATCAGAACTTCACACAGCAATAGCTGAGTTTCTTTTCCAGGGAAGAAGGGCTTCAGTGTTCCTGTAACAAAGTTCTTCCCCTCTCATCTGCTCTTGCATGCAGTGTGCTTGGCTTTTCAGAAGTAGATTTGCCCATATTATGGTTCTCTCTTTAATTTTTCTTGTGTAAAGAACACACGCTAATCTTTCTCCAGAGAAATTTTTCACACTGCTGTCTTTGAACGTTGGCCCTGGGTCTGCTGCATTTCTTAGTGAGTCTCTAACTAAATAGCTACGGTTCCCACACGCACCAGCCTTGACACATGTGTACTTGTACACCCACATGCCTGCTCCCTGTTGAACCAGGCAGTCTGCCTGCTCCCCTTGCACGCTCGCTGCTTTGGGATTTGCATTAGCCAGGCAGCACATGGCTGGGAAGTCCTACACATGAGAAGGGGCTTTACACTTGCAGTATATATAATTTGCATCGTATGAGCTGTCCTGTGAATCAGAAAGGCTGTAACCTCTTTATCTCACTTCCCGCCCCCCCCCCCCCCCCCCCCCGGCTCATTTAACGTGCTTCTCCAGGAGCCTGGATTCATGTGGGCTGCACTGTCCGCAGTGAGGACCCGAGCTAGCCCTGAGCACGGAGCCGAACATCCAACAGTGAATTACTGTCTGGTATGCCACTGGCTGCCAGATCTTTGATAGCTTGTTTTTAATGAAGATTCCTCCTGTAATTCCTAGAATATCTTGCAGTGCAAAAAATGAGCTGTGTGTGTATTTTGCTGTGGGCTGAATTTTTCTCCTGCTCTTCACAGTTCCCTCCGTGAAAGGAGACGAAAGGGAGGGGAAACAGCTGACTGCTTTTTGTTGTTGTTGTTTTTCTACTTGACTTCTGTGAAATATGTGGCGATCAATTGCTCGCAACTAACAAAATGTTTTTGTTTCTCTTTGCAAAAGCATATGGGAACTTCAGGAAAAGCATATGGATGTTTTTAGGAAAACATATTGGTGAATGGACAAATTATAGTGGTGCCAATATGTTTTGGATGGCTGGCTAGACCACTACTACTACCACACTTGCTGGCATGCAAACACATCTACAAGATTTTTCAGTGTGTGAGTGGTGTGTAGCTGCTCCTGGGGAAACACAGGCTGTGCTGGATCCGACCCCTCTTAAAACAGTATTGTGATCCGTCTTCGGTGTGCATGACTGCCTCACCATGTCCCAGACTAGGCTCTGGGCTTGTGTTTATGGCAGCATATCCATTCTCTCAGTAGACTGAGCCCAGAGCTCCACTTGCAGCTGGCTGCAAGTAACGATAATGGTAACCATTTTTCTTTCTAAAGCCCTTGACTGCAATCCTAATAACACCTGAGCATCTTGCAAACAGGCTAGGCAGCCTCTGGTTTTCCTCTGCTGCTCTGTCAAAGTCTTTCTGTGTTAGCTGGAGCTATTATTTTTAATTTCTCTATCATACAAGCTGCTTTTGAGGAAATGCAAAACATTTGCTTTATTGCTTCTGGGCCCCATCCTGTTTGCCCGTATGCCAGTGATCCAGGGACAAGGATCTACGAGCTGGGAGGAACTTGGCAGGGAGTGGTAAGGGGATCAAGTGGTCTTGGTTGGTGGGTCAGTTCTGGTGGCTCACAGCTTCCCTGCAGTTTGAATCGCCCTGCTGTGGACCCCTGTGCAAGGAGAAGTCCTGGATAGCTCCGTCTGGGCAGCCCCACCTGCTCGCCCTGGCAGCGAGGAACTGCTGCCTGCCCTGCCTCTGCCTGTGATGGGCTTGGCTGTGCTGGGTGGCAGGGGTTGGTAGCAGCTCTCTGCCCAGGTTTGGGTTTCAGCAGGTCCTAGAGGACTGGCTGAGGTCTCCTTGCACAGGGGTCCTCAAGAGCTCACAGTCTAAATAGACAAAACGGAGCTGCCGGGAAGGATGCAGTGGTTTCTGCGTGTTGTGGGGAGGGAAAGATGGGCAATAACTGAACACAGGGGTGGTTTCATGAGCAGGTTCAACCAGTCTTGAGTTTGTACCATTGCTGGAAGAGGTGGTCCTGCTGTCCGTGTGCCCCCAGTCCTCGTTTCTGCCCATATAGTCTTATTTATCCTTTATAAATGTGAGTGGTGAGACAGAGGAGGGGGCAAAACATGTGGCTAAAGACTGAGGGGATAAACAAGATGCACACTTGGGCAGTCATTTGGGTATCATGTTGTTTATCTTTGTTATGAACCTGCACTCTCCGATATTCTGAGTGGTAATTCAGCACCTTTTAGTGTTCTTCCTCTTATGCCAACTTCAGGATGATTTGCTAGTGAGTAATTTTACATTATTTAATGTAGCCACTTTCCTTATAGCTCTTTTGTTCCGCGAGACAATTCCCTATTTTATTATGCAAACAGTACGTTAAGATCCTTGTGGGCCTGAGTTCCCAGCAGTGCTTGAGATGATGGCAGAGAAGTAGGTTATTTCAGAAATAATGATTCTCTCCTCTAGAAGCTTTCTTGGAGTTCTGCTGTAACTGCTTTTGATGATATCCATTGTTCTGATTTTGGCTGCGATAGTGTTAATTTTCTTCACAGTAGCTAGTATGGGGCTATGTTTTGGATTTGTGCTGAAAAGTGTTGATAATTTGGGGATGATTTAGTTACTGCCCAGCAGCACTTACACAGCGCCAAGGGCTTCTTGTGCCTCTCACACCACCCCACTGCCAGCGAGTGGGCTGGGGGTGCACCGGGAGCTGGGAGGGGACACAGCCGGGACAGCTGACCCCAGCTGACCAAAGGGATATTCCATACCATATGTCGCCATGCTCGGCATATAAAGCTGGGGGAAGAAGAAGGAAGAGGGTATGTTCGGAGTGATGGAGTTTGTCTTCCCAAGTCGCTGTTACATATGATGGAGCCCAGCATTCCTGGGGATGGCTGAACACCTGCCTGCCCACTGGAAGTGGTGAATGAATTCCTTGCTTTGCTTGCGTGTGTGACTTTTGCTTTACCTATTAAACTGTCTTTATCTCAACTCATGAGTTTTCTCACTTTTACTCTTCTGATTCTCTCCCCCATCCCGCTGTGGGGGAGGGAGCAAGCGGTTGTGTGGGGCTTAGTTGCCAGCTGGGGTTAAACGATGACATACGTGCTTTTAAAAAAAATAAAAAAATCCAGTACTTCCTAAATGTTATAGAGCTCAAAAATTACACTGTGTGCCTTGTCACAATATTTAATACAGAGTGCTATTTACAGTAATGAATCAAAATGTCAGTTTTTAAAATATGAACTGTCAGAGTGTTCCTACTTTGCAGAAAACTTTGATATGACAGTTTGTTAATCATATGACTATTACATCAAATGTGTCTCAGAGTACTTTTGCTCAAAAAAGTCTTTTCATATTCCTTCCCCCTTCCTTTTCACTGTTAATTCTGGTAAAGTTGTTTGACTGAATGCATTTTGATAGAGGTCAGAAGAATCCAGAGCTGAATGCTTTTGCATATGGACAGGTGGGGTGTGTCAGTGCCTGCGTTCATGCTGAATGTGGTCACCTAGTCTTAGGTACAGCCTGGTGGATCACCTTTGCCTTGTGTCCCCAGTGTTTGCCCCAAGCCTGCTGTGTGCTGGGGCTCAGGCAGCGGGGCTGCTGGCGGTGAGCCCAGACTGAGCAATGCTGATGCCCCCAGGTAGAACTGTGCATTTTGGGGCAGCTGGGGTAAATCTGTCTCTTGGGTAATAAAAAGCTGGCTTGTACAGTAACATTTCTAATCCCTATAGCTTTAGCATGAAGGGACAAGTAAAATAAAGAACTCGAGGCTGCCTATGCATCCTCAGTGAGCTGAAGGAGTGGTTGCAGGGCAGGGTTGGTGTTGCTCCTAGAGGAGGAGGTAGGGGACTGGAGATGCCAAGGTCCCCTCCCCAGGGGCTTTGGTTACTCTGGACCCAGGTCAAGGAGTGCGTTTGTGCCCTGAACACCCCTCTGTGAATTTAGACCAGGATACTTCCCTTTTTCTGTTCATTTGTTTGCTTATCTGCAAAATGGGAGTAATTAAATGATACTGGTTAACTTACAAGTCTCCTTAAAGCCGATTACTCAAACAACTGCACTTCATAATGAAGAGCTTATGTAGATAACTGTGCTTTAGAAAACATCCCCTGGAAAGGGAGGGTCTGTTACGCTAATACGGAGGTTGGAGGCCAGAGAGGAGTCTCTAGTGTAGCAGAGCCATGTACCTCTGCCAGTGACATCTCTGTGCCACATTGCCTGGGGCTTCAGATGGATTCCCATTGCTTATTAAAACTCGCAGTTACCATTGCATAGGTCTTGCAAGTGCAATATTTCTGATTCAGAGTTCCCAGCACAGCTAAGGGAATAGGAGTCTAGAAGGGCAAAATCTGTGTATCAGCAGTCCAGAAAAGATGAGTGTGGGCAGCGCAAGACAGAATCATAAAATCGGAGAAAGGTTTGGGTTGGAAGGGAACTTTAAAGAGCATCTAGTCCAACCCCCCTGCCATGGGCAGGGACATCTTCCACTAGACCAGGTGGCTCAAAGTCGCATCTGACCTGACCTTGAACCGCCCTAGAGCTGAATGATGGTTAGGGTTGAGTGTTATGGGTAAGAATCAGGGGGAGGGCCAACAAGATGGATATCCTGGTGGGAGTCTGTTATAGACCACCCAGCCAGGTTGAAGAGACAGATGAAACACTCTGCAAGCAGCTGGGAGAAGTCTCCAGATTGCTAGCCCTTGTTCTTGTGGGGGACTTCAACTTACCAGATGTCCACTGGAAATACAACACAGCAGAGAGGAAACAGCCTAGGAAGTTCCTGGAGCATGTGGAAAAGAACTTCCTGAAACAACTGGTGAGTGAGCCAACCAGGAGAGATGCTCCACTGGACCTGCTGTTTACAGCAGAAGGAATGGTGGGTGATGTGGTGGTCAGAAAGCATCTTGGGCACAGTGATCATGTGGTATTAGAGCTTTCGGTTCTTGGAGAAGTAAGGAAGGGGGCTCAGCAGAACTATTGCTTTGGACTTCTAGAGGGCCAGCTTTGGCCTGTTTAAAAGCCTGGTTGACAAAGTCCCTTGGGAGATAGTTCTGAAGGGCCAAGGGGTCCAGGAAGGCTGGACGTTCTTCAGGAAGGTAGTCCTAAAGGCACAGGAGCAGGCTGTGCCCGTGTGCTGAAAGACGAGCCAGCAGGGGAGAAGACCAGCCTGGCTGAAAAGAGGGCTTGGGCTTGAACTCAGAAAAAAGGAGAGTCTACCACCTTTGGAAGAAGAGGCGGGTAACTCAGGAGGACTGTAAGGATGTTGTGAAGTTAGACAGGGTGAAGATTAGAGAGGTGAAAGCTCAGACAGAACTCAGGCTGGCTAGTGCCGTAAAAGATAATAAAAAAATGTTTTTACAAATACTTTAGAAACAAAAGGATATGACTAATCTTCATCCTTTATTGGATGTGGAGAACATTGCCACAAGGGATGAGGAGAAGGCTGAGGTACTTAATGGCTTGTACCTGAAACAGTGTAGCCAGCAGAACCGGGCCAGTGGCCATCCCCATGCACTGGGCACTGGTGGGGCTGCACCTTGAACCCTGGGTTCAGCTTTGGGCCCCTCACTGCAAGAGGGATGGCAGAGGTCCTGGAGTGTGTCCAGAGACGGGCAACGGAGCTGGTGAAGGGTCTGGAGAGCAAGTCTTACAAGGAGCAGCTGAGGGAACTAGGGATGTTTAGCCTGGAGAAAAGAGGAGACTCATGGGGGACCTTATCACTCTCTACAGCCACTTGGAAGGAGGGTGTAGGCAGGTGGGGGTCGGTCTCTTCTTCCAGATAACAACCAACAGGATGAGAGAAAACAGCCTCGAGTTGCACCAGGGGAGGTTTAGATTGGATATGAGGAAAAACTCTTCACTGAAAGGGTGGTCAGGCACTGGAAGAGGCTGTCCAGGGAGGTGGTGTTAAACGCCATCCCTGGAGGTGTTTAAAAAATGCGTCGTCCTGCTGAGGGGCACGGTTTAGTGGTGGACTTGGCAGTGTTGGGGTAATGGTTGGACATGATGATCTCAAAGGTCTTTTCCAACCCAAATGATTCTATGATTCTGTGATTTCCCATGATGGGGCATCCACAGCTTCTTTGGGCAACCTGTTACGGTGTCTCATTGTAAAAAAAAATTCTTCTTTAGGTCAAATCAGATGGTCTTCTTGATTGTGTGTTTCTTGGGGCCTGACTGACTTGGCATTTCAGCTGGGCATGTCTATTAAATAACAGCCTCAACTCTTTCACTGACGTTATTCAAGAGATAATAAAAATGTGTTTTCAGGGATGTAATCACATATTTAAGTGCGCTTTTGAGTAGCACATTAGCCAGCTCTCATGTATGGAAGATACAGGTAAGGGTGCCGAACACGTCTGAAGTGTGGTACACTGAGGCCCGCTGGATCTCACTGTTGGAAGGAGACTTGGGACGGTGGAGGCATTGCTGTAGCATCTCTCACAGGAATATCCTGCTCATAGAGGAGGTGAGGAAAAAACCAGAAAGGAAAGGCAGGGGGGAAGGAGGTGGCTGTTGGTTGAGGTGATGATGGTGTGAGAGGCTGTGCTGGTGGTGGTGCCTGGCGTGGACCACCAGGAAGCCTGAGACAAACAGTCTGGGGAAGCTGGTCCTGGAAAGGCTCTCACACAAAGCACAGCCGGTGGCAGAGGGGCTGCTGGCAGCGAGGGCCACTGGCAAGGCCAATGTGAAGGTGTCGCTTTTCAAACCGTGTCTTTGTCACCTCCACTGAATGGGTGCTGCTGCTTGCTGCATTCCCTCATCCCGTTGAGGAAAATTGATTATTATTCAATTTTCATTTTAGACCAACCACATTGTTAGTGTGCTGATTTTTCTTTCATTACCATCGCTGCAATGGATGGAAGAGGAGCTCTAACAGATGTATGATTAGCAGGGCATGAAATTAAAAATGTTTGTGTACAAGGAAAAGGTTGTTTACTACCAAATTCCTCATTTGAAAATTAAGTGATACTAAGATTGGCCATGTGATTCTGCAGCAGGCATGCAGCCCCCTTCCCTCCCTCTCTCCCAGCATTATGGGCTGAAAAGTAACTGCTTTTTAAATGTTACCTTTATTAAAAAAAGTAGTAATGCAACTGAAAGGTCAGTACCTGCCTTTGGAGGCAGATTATCTAAAGAACTTGTTCTCCTGCTCTGGCACCGACAGTGTCAGTTCAAGAAAATATTTTGACAGATGCTTAAGCCCTATCGATTAGGGAAAACTGAGTATTTTCTATCAGAGTTCTTTTGGGTAGAAAACAAGGTTCTGATTGAACAATTCTGAGTGTGGGTATGTGCCTGGGTGAAAAGTATTGGTTGTCAAAATGCTGAAAAATTTGTATTTGGAGTCACTGCCGCAGCATATGCAGAGGGGTGCGGATCGGTGTGCGGTACAGTCCTGTCCCGCTCTTTGTGGGTCAGTCTTGTAGCCAAAGCACATTTCCTTAGTCTGTGGAGCTTGGGAGTCCTGGTGGTGCCTCCTGGAGTGTGCAGTCTGCATGGGCACTTTAGAAACTGGCAGTCAGCCTTCCGCACCTACTGATGCTGTCAATGCTGGAATGGTAGTGTTGCATGGGAATGCTTTCAGGCTGATAGAAAGCCATCAGCATTCAGATTTTTCTCTTAAAAGTGGCGTGGTTGGTTTTTTCCCCCCATAGAAAATATCTTTTTTTTTCCTATGGTAATGAAATTTTTAGTTTGAGAAAACGATCTATGCTCTTATGAGCTCTACCTGTGATGCACAATGCTCAGCTGCTCTTTCTTGATCTCCTGTAAAAGTCTGGTCATGAATTTTGAAAGAGCTAGGTTAAGAAATGTGCATCAGAAACACTTTGTTTATCTGTGTTACACTGTTGAGACAAGCCTGGTCCTACCCAGGACTGAACATTTCCCAGGTACTTTGAATTTCTCACCTATCTCATTCTGTTCTTTTTGTCCTCTAAAAACTTTGTGGCCAAGTTCAAGGATGGTGGTAGTTGAAGTCTGTAGAGCTACTTGTGTAAAGTTTCACCTGGGTGAGTGTTTGCAGGATCCAGAACTGAGGCGTTGTTGGATGGCTCCTGCCCCTTGAGCCTGGATGGCATTGAGCAGAAAATAGGAAGAGGGCTAAAAGATTGTTCCTGCACTCTGGGAACAATTGAGACAGAAAATTGCTTCCAGGATTTCTTCATTTTTCCGCAGAGGGTAATCAGCCTGTGTAATTCTCTGCCACAGGAAATACTGCCTGAATCTGTTACCCAAAGACAGCAAGCAAAGTTTAGATAGCAGCCTGAATAGCAAAGGTACTGCAGAGCAGGGACTGTCCCTTACTCAGGGTTGTTGGTTTTTTTTTTGGTGTAGTGGCTGCTGTGTATGTCATAGGATGCCACATTGGTGCAACTAATATGATAGATAATTAAGTACTAGCTTAGATATTTGGCATGTTCTGGGTACGCAGACTTTGGTGCCCTAAACAAGGAGGCAAGTTTGTATGCTGTGGTTGTAAACGGAGTTTTGCTTAGCGTGATGCTCAGGTTGTAAGCCTGAGATTGTGGGAGAGGTTAGAGCAATTCCAGTGAGATGATGGGTGGCTGGTAACTTCAGTCCGGTTCTTGGCTCGTTTTTAGTCTGTGCTCCGTAAATGTAAGCAAATCACTATTTCTGCACCTTCATTTGTTCATCTGGAGGATGGGGCAGCACTTGGGCTCCTTGTAGGCGTTTGTGTAAGTTTCAAAAGGCCTTTGAACCACACGTTTTATGGCAACTTTTAGGGGAAATTATTTACATTTTTTTATTTGAGTGAGAGTAGTTGTGGCCAAATCGCTGAGTGAGCATTATACCTGCTGGGCACCAAAATGTGATTCCTAAATTTTCATTGGCAGGTCATACTGGGCCAAAGGACCTTGAGCCGCTAGAATAGAAAAGAATAAAACAGAATGAAGTTGGTGTTTGGTTATGGGCTCTGGATGTCATTGTTCCCGCCTGTTCATCTGGCTAATGTTTGCTTTTGTGTAGTATTTGTCTGTGTCTGTGCTTCTGTGCACATGGGGAAAAGGAGGACAAATATCACTGGGGTGGATTAGCATTAAAAAATAGTTAACTGATCAAAGCCATAAAGCTTGTCCAAGTGAATTCTTCAGAGAAATAGCTTTGAATTTCCCAAGCAGCCGCAGGCCATAAAAGCAAAGCGCTATCATTCAGAGATGCAAAAAATCCCCCTTCTGTTGGAGTGTTGGACCTATTTATTCCTTTTTAGGAGGGCATTCAAAATGTTTTCTTAATTTTCTTCTGAACAACGCACTGCTATCCATCATGAGCCTTTGCCAGCTGAGATAGCTCTGTTCCCCCTCGGTTTTAACCCTCCGCTGAAATCTGTATGCCCGTACTTTGCATTTTGGATGCTTTTCAGCTCTGTACGCTTTGCAGTGGGGTAGCTTTTACAGAGCACTTTTTGTATCTGAGCTCAAACTGTTGTAAAGAGCAGCTAAATGTTTTCCGCGGTGTCTGGGTGTAGGTGACGGGGAAGGGAGGATGCAGGTGGAGAGCGATGCCTGGAAAGATTTCCTACATGGCCCGAAGGGATGGCAGGGGAGCCCTGTTCCCCGATGCAGTGTTCTCTGTTGCCACTGATCCTGCCCCAGCAGGGGCACCAGCCCCACCGGGTCTGCAGAGCAGGTGGGGCAAAGTGGGAGGGAATTTAATTTTACTTACATGAAGGAAAGAAAGCACATTGTTCGGCTGCTCAGAGAAAGTTATTGAAGGCTCATGCTGAAGGTTAGGCAACCAGCCTTTGGGAATTAGGCACATAAATTTGCTTTATGCTTATGAAAGTGTCTCTTTCACAGTGTTTTGCTTTGTTGCTTCTTCTTAAGATGTACAAAGGAGTGAGGTGCTGGTGTATGGTCCATACACAGAACATTTGGATAGCACGATCATTAATAGGAATGAAAATTACACCATGGGGGCTCAGAACTTGCCAAAAAAAAAAAACCAAAAAAAAAAACTCTCAGGAGACACGAGGTGCTTTGTAGCTGGAACTGCCTGTCATTCTGCAAGGACTCAGCTGTCCTCTTCAGTTCCAGTCTTCTCTTACTGAAAATATTTTACTGCCTAATACCTACTGGCTTTTAAATACTGCTTAATTATTCTGCACACCCCCTCAAAAGAAAGCCACACATGTTTTTCTGCTCTTGTAAATGCTCGGCTAATAAAGCTGAGCTCCCAGGGCCCCCAGGGAGGGGGTGTTAATGACTGTGTCCCAGGTGCCTTTCAGGCAGAGAATTCCACTTTTTCTTCCCTTCTGAAACTTGGAGTCTCATTCTCCAGATAACCAAATGTTGATACAACCATATTTAAAGTGCATGTGTATGTGTATGTATGTCTTTTTTTTTTTTTTTTTTCCTGGTGAATTAATGTGAATGAAAGTCCTAAGTAAATTTTCCTAGAGACTGAGGTCATCTTTGTAACAGGTGGGCAATGCATGGAGGGCAAAGCTGTGACTGAGGGACAGGGCTACAGCTTTTGGAAAGGGATTAGATCCTTGCACAGGTGTGGGCACGACATTCGTGTGCACCATGTATACACATCCCGTGCTTGGTTTCTGTGGTAAAGCAGAGATGACTTACCCACATAGCAGAGCCATTTGCTAGGGTGAAGTCATCAGTGTTCAGTTATTAAAGCAATGTAGAGGTGCATCCGCATGTAGGGTAGCGCAAAGTAAGTGTGAAGCTCATCCTCCTACCCCCAAATTTTACTTTGGCCTCTCGTATAGGCCATATCTTACCCTTGGAGGGGAGCAGTGCTCAGCTATGGATAATACGGGCAGAAATTGAATCTGAAGCCTAGGGCCTTTCTGCACAGGGAGAGTATTGCGAAACAAAGCCAGGGTGTGAATTTAAAGTGCAATAGCTGTTCCGAGCGTACTTCTCATGTGGGCAGCCTTATTCTGCTCTGAGAGGGTCTTTGTGCAGTTCTGCTTCATCTGCTGCCAAAGGCACTCTCAGTGCAGAAAGAAGAATGCCCACACAGGGAGCGAATAGCTTTTCCAGGCTATTTCACCATGCTGAGGAGTCCCAGGAGATGCACATGGCTTCATGTCCCCATGAATGTTGCAGGAGCTTATCCTTCAGCTCACTCTTCCACTAGAGCTTTCACGTGGGGGACATGCTTTGTGATGGGCGGTTGGTGGAGTTGTGTCTTCTGGGCCCTGCTAGGTGCAGTGTGCATCGCTCGTTTGCCTGACGTTATGGGGCTGGCCTCAGGGATCCCTGAGATCTTCGGCTTCTCTAGACGTTACTGGTGTTGCAGTTCGGCATTCCCCATCAGTACCATCGGCTCTTGTGCTGTATCCTAGTTGCTGAAGAGAGTTCCTGTGAGATCATGTCTGTGTTCATGTGTTGTTCCTTTTCACATGAAATCATGAAACCTATGATTTTCGTATGAAATTGAGCAAACCTATGCACTGGATATGATTGTTATCTGAATATTGTTGAACAGGACAAAAAAATAAAAAGCCCATCTGTTCTACTAAGAGGCAGTGTAAAGAGCAGGCTCTGTGACTAAATAAATTCACATCTGTTTAGCAGAACCATCAAATGGGGAGCAGAGGGGCCTAATGTGAATCACATGTTGAAACCACAAGTATGAGTGAGATGAGCTGCAAAAGAGAGAGCCCGAAAGTGTTGATCCATGTGAGCAACTGTTGGTTTCTCTCTTTATTCTTTCCCTCTACCAGTTTCCTGAGCAACTGATGTAGAACCAAAGAACAGGGATGTGCACATGTGTGTGCATACATACGTGCATATGTTCATATTCCTTGCATGATTAAATAACCTTGCTGTATCATAGAATCATAGAATGGTTTGGGCTGGGAGGGACTTTAAAGATCATCTAGCCCAAGCCCCCTGCCATGGGCAGGGACACCTTCCACTAGACCAGGTTGCCCAAAGTCCCATCCAGCCTGGCCTTGAACACTGCCAGGGATGGGGCATCCACAGCTTCTCTGGGCAACCTGTGCCAGCGCCTCGCCACCCTCACAGTAAAGTATTTCTTCCTAATATCTGATCTACATCTACCCTCTTTCAGTTTAAAGCCATTACCCTTTGTCCTATCATGACACGACTTTGCAAAAAGTCCCTCTCCAGCTTTCTTGTCTTTACCTGTAGGTACTGGAAGGCCACTATAAGGTCTTCTCGGAGCTGCCTCTTCTCCAGGGTGAACAACCCCAACTCTGTCAGCCTGTTTTCACAGGAGAGGTGCTCCAACCCTCTGAGCATCTTTGTGGCCCTCCTCTGGACTCGTTCTGACAAGGCCATATCCTTCTAATGTTGGGGGCTCCAGAGCTAAACACAGGTGGGGTGTCAGAAAAGCAGAGTAGAGTGGGAAAATCACCTTCCTCAACCTGCTGGCCACACTTCTTTTGATGCAGCCCATGATCCAGTTGTCTTTCTGGGCTGCAAGTGCAAATTGTTGAGCAATGTTGAGCTTTTTGTCCACTCCCACCCCCCCCTCCCAAGTCTTTCTCCTCCGGGCTACTCAATCCATTCTCTGCCCAGCCTGTGTTCGTGCTGGGGATTGCCCTGACCCAGGTTTATGACCTTGCACTTGGCCTTGTTGAACTTCATGAGGGCCCCTCAGGCCTGCTTCTCAAGCCTGTCAGGGTCCCTCTGGATGGCATCTCTTCCCTCCAGCATGTTGCCCACACTACACAGCTTGGTGTCATCGGCAAACTTGCTGAGAGTGTGCTTGATCCCGCTGTCATCTTGAGCCATTAGATCGTAACTTCAGTTGGAAGGGCAATGGATTGTGGAGAGGGCTGCAGAGGAGGGAGGAAAGAGCTGGTATGAAGAGACCAGATGAAGCTGATCCCTGGTGGTGTTGCTTCACAAAAAATGGCCCTGAGGTAGCTTGCTTTTTAAAGAGGCTTGTCGTGGAAGTTGTTCCTCAGGATGATGTCTCCAGCAGTGTCATCTCAAGGAACCTGATGGGAGCAACCTAGAAACTTCAAAGAGTAGGTTATGCCTTCATGTGCTCAAGCTAGTTTCAAAATAGGAGTCTGTATACTAGTCCTGCAGACTGCATTTTTCCATGGATCAATTTAATTTGTTGCTTAGGTTTCCCCCTTAGTGTTTTAAGTCCTGCAGAAACAAAGGGCAGCTCAAGTTTCCGTATTGGTTGCATTTGCAGTTCATTTTTTTTTTTTCTATGCCAAGAACATATCAATACAGTTTCAAAACATAGTATTTTTATGACTTGAGGCAGCAGTTTCTAGCTTAAAAACAAGAAAGCTTTGGGGATGTACACACAACTCGGGTACCTCAGTTAACGTTATTTGGCAGGTCTCCATAGCCCCTTGGAGAGTCCATGCAGAGGAGCAAGCATCTTCTCTCCCACAGGATCTCATGAAAGGAAACATGCAATAATTTCAGTCTCAAAGGTGGTTTCTTGTTGCCGTCTTGCCTTTTGTCCTAGATACTTTGCAGTAAAGGAGGCCAAACTTGCGGGAACAAAGAGTGATGGTAGATAGGCTGTTAGACCTGATTTGCACAGATTCTGATCTCCTGCAGTTCAGTCAGCTTGCTTTAGCTGACAGAGAGCTGTGTCATACAGCTCACCTGGGATGTGAGCTCTGCAGGAGTATGCTGGAGGTAATGAAGCACTTAAGGGGCTGGTGGGGTTGAAGGTCCCTATGGAATGATTAAGGCATTGGCAGCTGTGTTACTTTGAAAGAGAAATATGTGCATTGCACAGCAAAGACATGCTGAAATGCCTTGCAGACGCTTAGTTGTGTGTGGGAACATGCTTTGCCTTAGACCTGTAAGATAGCAGTAGCAACTGTTGGAGGGCATTTGATAAAATAAGCACTGGCTAAAGCACAGCAGTGTATCACTGTCTGTAGACACACTGAAAGTTTGGTTTTCCTTCCCTCCAAAAATTCCCTCTGCTCATGATTCATTTCCTCTCTTCCCCTCTTCTCCCCACCGTCTCCACCCCCCACCCCCACCCCCATCCCCCTTCTTCTGAGAAGGTGCAGTGAAGATATATGAGCACTGTAATCTTTTCCTGGAGATTGTCATGTTTTGAGCCATTTTACATCTAGGGAACCAACGTGCCCAGTCTGGTATGGAAACTTTTGTCACAACAAAACTTCATACTGATTTCTGGGAAGGGGAACAAACAATTAATTTGGATGTTCAAAACCAGAAGACACCACCGTGATAGCAATGGAGCAACGGGAATTGGCTTTTTAGTACAATGAGCTTGTTTAGCAAAATTGCGAGGCTGGTGTGCATGCCTGGCTGGGTTAACTTCATTGCCAGCACCGTGGTTTCCACCAGCTGAGGAATTATCTCCCAGAGCTTTGAGTATCACTGTTCTTGAATGAATGGACACTGAGATAAAAGGAAGAGTGACGGTTTCTTTGGCTGGTGCTTGGTGGTTTTATGAGTTTCAAAGAAGAATTGAAAATCAAATCTCAGGCACTTGACACTTGGGTCACAAGTTTCTATTCAGAGCAGAACTAGTGCCCTATGGTTACTAAAACAGAGTTTTATCTTGATGTGCTCTAGAGCGTCGTGGCAGACTTTGCCTTTGCTCTAATATTCCTCTTCACCCATTTCCCTGTCCTTCCAGAACACCCCTCTTTGAACAGCTGTCTTCTCACTGAGCTCTATGTTGTGTTTATTGCAAATAACATAGGGTTAGCTAACATCACCTTGTGACTTACCCTCCTATCCGTGAAGCCATGGATATTCTGGAGCTCCCCCAGCCTCGGCACCATCTCAAAATATGGCTTTTATTCTTCTTTATTCCTTGGTGATATGACCTGGAGTAGGCAGTGGGCAGCAGGTCAAATACGAGTCCAATGTGTGCTGTCGTTGCCAATAAAGCGGGCTGGATATGGGGTTGCCTCAGGAGAAGCCTGGACAGTAGACTGAGACGAGTTACTGTTCGCCTTTACTCCCTGCTGGTGAGGCTGTTACCCGGTCTTGAGTCTTGCAGTTGAAGAAGGTTATTGAAGAGCTGGAGAGGGTCCAGAGGAGGGAAAGTCAAGGACCTAAAGCACATGGCCTGCAAGAAGAGGCTGAGGGAGCTTTGCCTCCTGATGGAAAGGAAGCAAAGGAGTGATCCAACAGCAGCCTGTGACTTCTGCCGGGAGCGTTACGAAGACAACAGAGCCAAATAATTCTGTCCAGATGGCAAAATAAAATGCCATGGACATGCACCATGGATTGGGAGATTCAGCTGGAGAGTTGGAAAGCTATTTTCATTGGAAAATAGCGCAACACTTGAACAAGTCACCAAGTAGCAGGGGGTTGTCCTCTTTGGAGGTTTTCAAGGACAAAGCCACAGCAAGCCTTATCTACTTGTGGTGATAGTCCATCTCCTGCTAAAAGCAGGACTTGGTTACCTGCAGAGATCCTCTTTCTTTCCTGACAGTACTGCAGGCTTTCAGCTTCTGGAAGGAGGAAGCACTTAAATCTGTATTTTTGCTTTGTGTTCCAAAAGGGAGACAAGAATACTTTGGGGTGCTCATGTCTTGGTGATGTCAAATCACCCATTGTTGTGAAGCTCAAAGAAATTTAGTCTTTTTCTGACTGTTTATATGAGGGGGTCTGTGTACTTCCTCTCCTACATTTTTCATGCACTCAAATATCTTGCTTCCATTAGCAATCTCTTTGCAGCATCACTTCCCAGCCATCTGGCAGCAATCACTCTTCTGTGTGTTAGGATATAGGATTTTCCATAGGAAAAAGGCTATTTCCTCTGATTATTTGCAAGGTTCCATGGGCTGAACTGCCAAAACCGAGGCACATTTGGTGCAGTGCTCAGGAAGGAGAACAGCTCATCCAGGGATTTGTCATAATCAAGACTGTGACTTCCAGGACAGCTTAGGATCTGGGGGAGGAAAAGTTAAGTGGATCAGGTGGGAGGAAAAGAATCAGGGATTGAAGATTTTGATCCTGGACACAGTTCCTGCCCATTAATTGTTTTAATTGCTTCCTTTGTAGGCACTACAGTTGCAAAGTCTGGTTTGTACTGCCAGTCCCTCAAGGTGTCACAAGAAGGTTTTAGTGGCGCTGGTCCCACACTGATGCCACTCTTGAGTGGGGCCCATGCTATGCCCATATTCTGGGCTGCAGCTCCTTTTCCATTCACAGAAATCCTCTCGATAGCTTGGGGTTCAGACTGCCAACAACAGATAGGTTTTCTTCCAGGGATGGCAGCAGCTGATTCTTCCTGAACCACTGCTATTTTAGAAAAGGAGTGCAGGGAACCATCACAAATAAAACCCCCACCTACACCCATGCTAGCCTTGCTGGGTAGGACCTCAAGCTCTACACCGTTTCCTTGTTCACTCAGTATCGGTTTCGCACTGAGCTCAGATCCCCGGTGTTTCTCCCTGGGCTGAGACATGTACACACAGCACTCTGCAAAACTAATACAATTATCTAAGTGTCAACATGCTGCCACGGTCCCGTTTGGGTCCACTGGGGTCATGTTGATATCTCACTGATGAGCTGAATGTTCTGCACGCATCCTTCTTGTTTACAGCCAGCATCAGCATCCAGACAGCCTGGGCTTGCTCTAACAGCTTTAACCTTGCCATCTTATTATGCCCTGATTTCTTTTCTCTTACATGGGACTCTCTTGATAGGCTTGATTCCAGTACATCTCCGTTGGTTGAGAAGTCCAATCCCTTCACAATTTTATCTGACGGATAAGCTCTCTGTTGCTTGGCAGTGCCTAGTTGAAGTAGGAAGCCAAGTACTGAGCTGTGCTATAGGCAAGACAATGAATAAAGAAGGAATAAAGGCAGGTTTTTTTGGCAGAAGGATCTTGAAAATTAATCGTGTGCAGGAAAACAGTATTTGCGTAAGGGACCTCATGGCCTGAGAATCCCAAAATAATCTTTCTACATCATTCTCCTGTTCTTTTGCTGTCCCTATTAATATATTTCCTCTCTCAATTTATACACAAAATTCTGAAACATCCATGTCAAACTTTTCTTTGTGGTGCAGCAACACCCTCACAAACTTGTAGGTCAAGTTATCAGGAAGAGAAGCTTTAAGAATTGGAAGAAGTTTGTCTGGCTCAGAGCTACCTCCTGGCTCAGCTCTTAAGGTTCGACGACAAACTTTGCTGTACTTGAGTAACCGTTTTGGGCCAACCAACAGGTCTATGTCCTCCATTGCAATTGCCCTGGGGTTTGTTGTGACCGCAAGTAGCTGAGGCCTTAGATCAATGTTTTATCCAGTATGATTGCGTTTGGAGTGGCTGAGGATAGTTTCATACCACAGAAGTCAAGAATCAGCCTGCTCTCTGGTGAAATCGTAATGTGGTCATTAGCGTTGTGTTAGATTAGGTAGATCTGTCTATCTCCAGGGAGCCAGTACTCGCTGTTTGTTTCGATGCACATGGGCCAGTCAAGTTCAATTTATCGGGATTTTAAAGCCTAGTTTGTCGTCCAACACCAGGATGGGACGTGTCTGTAAAAGGAAGATCTTGTTCATCAGCTTTTAGGTGTGTGTTTTGTCAAATTCAAATAGCCCACATTTAATCCCAAAACTACTAATGCAGTTATATTAGGAAACAAAAGAAGTTTTATGTTCAGTTTGCCTTTCTGCCATTTCCCCTACTGAAGCTCATACAAGAGAAATGAACTAAGGAGGGAACTTAAGAAAGGGTACGTTTTTGGTTGATGCCAAAATTGTCCCAGCAGCAGGGTTTTGATATAAAAATGAATGTGATATTGGGTTGGTATATGATGAACTGCAATCATGGTGACATGAATCTGTGTCAAACATCTTTGTAGCAGAGAGACCGTTCTTTACCATACTGTCTTTACAGTCTCCGCTATGGACTTGCTGTCTTTCTGTTATGTCTGAGTAATACCATAGAAGTAGTAGCATCTTTAGTACATAAAGGAAAAGTCACATCACAAACTGGCATGGATCTGCTGCCAAAACAAATGTGTGGATGCAGCCATGCTACAAAAAACAAAAAGTTATTTTACAAGTATTAGTTATTTAGTTAAAAGAGTGGACACGTACTGTTTCATTTGTGAACCGTTGCAACTAGAGTATAAGGAATATAATGTTGCATTGCCAGTAGGTGATATTGCTGACATACCTTAAGTAGGATACAGCTATATTGCTACAAACCCTTTCGAGTGCAGATAAAGTCACAGCTGGAAGTCTGGCGTTTTAGAGTCATAGAGTAATTGATTTTGGAAGGGATCTCTGAAGGTCATCTGGGCAAATCCCTTGCTCAAAGCAGGGTGAACTTTGAATTTAAATCAGGTCTTCTGGAGGATCCCATGGAAATTTGTTTGAAGCTGTTAAAGCCAGAGTGAGATACTAGATTATGTCCTTCGAGGAATAATTCAGCACAAGCAGTGCTTTAACAAGGTTTCTTTCTCCTTTAATTCCTGTGATAATACTAGTGATGTCCCACAGTGGGAAACTGGTGAATGCTTTCAGTCCTGTTTAACTGAAGAAGTGACTTGGATTTATTCATTACTTATTTATGTGTCCATTTATTTATTTATTTATTTTTGAGGGGATTGAACTGAAGACACAAAAACCTGCCTTATCCAGGCAATTGGAAGAAAGTCTGGGTCTGGGGGGAGAGGGAGAGTTAAATTTGCTCCAGCTGACACCTGTTGTGAAAGACTAAAGCAAAACATCAAGAAATGTCCATAAACAGTTTAAAATGGGTGCAGGCAAGGAAACCTGATCTCAGGGAGAGATGTGCCGCAAGGAGTCAAAAGTCCATGCGCGTCAAGTTTGCATATGGTCAAGAAGGCAGTCACTGGCGGGTGACAACATGTTCCATTCTTCTTAATCATGTCTCGGAGTCACTTGGTGGCTCAGTTAACTCCTGTTAGCTCTCCACTGCTCACGTCAGCCACATACACAGGATTCCCGGTGCTCGGCAGCACCTGCAGCTTTGTGGTTCCTGGCTGGTGACATGACGTTTGAGGAGCATGAAGGGCCAGAGTCCATTTGCCTCCAGGAGAGTCTTAGGAAATGCTTCTTTGGACTGGTTAACATTATAGCACATAAATTCAGTGAGATGTTATGCAGATCAGCAGTGACTAAGGGAATTCAAAAGGACTCCCAGTTCCCCAAATCACATAATTTCCCATATGATGCAAAATCGATGAGGATAGTAGTACCATATGGGAAGGACATCCAAGGAGAGCTTGGGCTGAGTTTGTAAATACCTGTGGCACTTCCTATGTTTGGTTGAAGACCTCCAATGAGACCAGAATTTTGACATTATATCCTCTTTTCGAAGCCATAAGAAGCAGGAAAGCTTCACAGCTAGACATCATTTGCCATAAACAGAGAAATAAATTCATTTAACTTTCAAAGGGGAACAGTGCCAAGAGAAACAATCAGCTTTGGGAATTTATAAAGAGCAAATCTCTCTGGTCAGCGTCAATTACTGCTTTCGGCTAATAAGTGGAGTGGAGGTGATGAGGACAAAGCAAAGAACTGTATTTTAGCAGGGCATTTGGTTTTGTGCTTTTGGGAATTTCAGGCAAAAAGTGAAGACAAGTAAGCTGAGGAAAGAAACATCCATTCTTGTAGGCTGCGCCTCTGACTGAAAGCCTCACTTGAAAGGGACAGCGTGGCATGACTTTGCATCGTGAAGGGTGTCCCTTAGGTTCATCGCTAGAGCTGATCTTCAGAACTCAGTTGGAAGGTGAAGTCAAGTCAGTAGTTCTGAGTGCTTTTACGTGGATGGAAGAGAAGGGAGAGTGCGGAGGATGCAGTCTGCCTTTCTACACATGGGTCTTGTAAGCCCTTAGAAACAAACTCGTGTTATCCAAGCAAGGGGATGTCTCGATCATGTTCCTGAATAGTGTCAGAGAGAAGCCACAGTCTGGCTTCCAGTTGCATCTACTGTCAGCAAACAGGGTCCTGATTCCCTGTATCTGGTCAGTCCCTTGGCCTTAGGGGTGATGGCTAACTGTGCATGGGTGATACTAGGACAGAACATCAGGGACCTACGTCAAGCCAGTGGATTTAGGAAGGAGTGTGGTGGAAGACAAAGCAGACTGTCTGGAAGCACAGACTGTTGTTGCTCATTTTTTGTTAAACACTGTTGCTACCCTCTACAAAGCATTAGCTTAATTAACTCGGGGACAAGTTCTTCTATTTTGGCAAAGTCCATCAACATCCAAGGAGTATTTGGTCCATGTTATAAATATGAAAATGAAACGAAGATTTATTTGGGTACAATCTAATCACAGAAAAGCTAGCCTGTCTCAGAGATGAATGCGCTAATGATTTCAAGAGTAGACAGATTGCTACTCTACTCTTCCATTGCTTATCTGATGTGAGGCTAAATTGACTTGGAACCCTTTTTGGTTTACCTTTGCTTCTCAAAGGTGAATGACATCCTGTAATTAAAAGCAAAAACAAGCACTTATGCCCACACATTGGGGGAAAAAAAAAAAGGAATAAAAAACCTTGTCAGGCTTTTATTACTGCCTGCTATTATCATCTGTTGATATTCCTGCTCAGACATTTTTAGATAATGTGGTCTCATCTTGGGATTCATGGATTCCAGTTCCTCTGCTGTGGTGTATTCTTTCATGGCTAGAATTTTCTGAACTTACGGCATTAAGATCATCCTAATGATAGAACCAGAGCACACTGTTTTCCTTATTTATGCAGTGCGATTTCGCTCTTTGCTCTTAATGTTATTTATCATGGTTAGTCTGGTCTTATCCTCTGCCTCCAAAAGTAGGTGATGACTAATGCTTCCAAGGAAGGAAGGATAACAGAACCTCAGGCAGCCACAGCTGATTTCAGTTTTGTTTTTGTCTTTGATATTATTCATCATTTTACCCCTTCCATTTTAAGTTAGCCTTCTTGGAAAAATGGTCTTATGCTAGCATCCGCCATTTCATAGCTGAAAAATTGAAGAGAGTTTGAAGTAAATATACGTGAATGAAGCAAGAGAAGTCTGCTCTTTACAGTGAGTTTAATTGATACTTAATTTAAATGTTTTGATTTGATTTGATTTGATTTAACCAGTGACCTGGCTGTGTTCTGAAAGGATCTGCGTAAGGAAGCAAGACAGGTCAGTAATGCAGATGAAAGAAGCGTAACAAAATTCAGTGGCTGGAAGCAGAGCTAGGTATATTTAAAGCCAGACATAGCTAGATTAATTTAAAGCCAGACATAAAGGAGAAACTTTAATTATGGTGCTTAATTGCTTGCCCAAACAATTTACCTAATGCTGTGGTGGATACTCCAATACTTGCATTCTTTCAGTTGAGGATACATGTACTTTATAATAAATAATCTGTAGCTCAATAAAAGCTTTGTGGAGTAGTAGTTGGATAGAGTTCAGTGCCCTGCACAGTGCAGAAGAGCTAGACGTGGTGATCAATGAGAAGGGCTTTCAAAACAGTGAGGTAAAGAAGATTTAGGAGATTTTTGTTTGGGGTGGGGTGGTGAATTTTGGAAAGGGGTGTTGCCAGAGCGGTCAGTGAGTAAGGAGTCACGGGAAAAGCTCGTAGCAGCCCCATCAGGAACGGAGCTGTCGAGTTACTGCTGATCAGGGAGGATGGCAGTGTGAGGGCGGCAGGCAGAAGTGCAGAAGGCTTCAGCCACGAAAGAGGGATGTGTGGCACCGATGAGGAAGCAAGAGGTGGTTCTCCCTCTGGGAGGGTTCCCAGGGGCATGGGCTCTGACGACAGAGGTTGTTCCACCCTGGCTGTGTTAAGTGTTCGGTGGCTGGATTTATTCAGGTTTGCTAGGAAGGGGTGCACTGAGTGCAGGCCATGCCTGATGAATGATTTGCTTGGAGCAGCAATGTGGGGGCAACTGTAGATTTAACCTACAGTTTCATTTTTCAGTGAAAGCTCTGTGGTCCAGTCAGTGACTTGAGCAGCAGAGAGATCAAATGCCCTTTGCATTTAGCATCCAAGGAGCAGCAACAAGCTTGCCCATCAGAAGGGCTGGTGACACTCACCATTCTCCAATGGAGAGGGATTCTTTTTGAAGACCCAAACTGATCAGATTGGGTTTGATGTTTTTTTGGCTCCATCTGCTATTACCCTTGAAGGAGGAGTTTGCGGTATTCACCCTTAGAAGCGGGTAGTGCAGCTATTTTAACAGCTCCATCCCTGACAGCCAAGGTGGGTGGGTGCAGTTCACATTATCCCCTGCCCAGTGTGCATGCTCTCAGGATGTTTTTTCAGGTCCTGCTTCTTGGGTTCCCCCAGCCTAAACATCTTGATGCTCCTTCCATTGTATTTTACCTGTTCCTTGGTTTTCTCAAGCCTGCAGTGTCAAATAGTTTGTTCTTTTTATTCTGAGTTTCTCAATGACTTTAGCCTTCTTGCAACCACTGACTTCTGCAATCCCCCACATCCCACATCTAGCTAGAAACTTCTGAAAACAATACTGTTTACTGTAGAACCGGCAGGAATGACTTGCTTTGGAAGGAAACTCCTCAAAGGCAAAAGTGGAACATGTTTGTTGGTGGTGTCTGCTGGCTAGCCAGGAAAGCACTGCCTTTACCTGTCAGAGGTTCTCCAAGGGCAGGAACCACAACGGCGCTGAGGCAGTAGCACATGTAAGAGTAAGTTTAGAGTAAGAGGACTGGTTATAAGCCCAGGTTTCCCTGTACTGTTTTGATTACTTGTCCACATCACAAAATGTTCATCTCTTTTTCTCCAAAAAAGCTTCTGCTTGAAAACTGGGCACATTGCAGGGAATGGTGAGGGAGCACTGATGGCTTTGTCTGAATTAGCCAGGGTGCTCCACTGTGGGTAACCCTGCAGAGGGAGGTGAGGGGCTGTGCCTATCTGCAAGCCACTCTCTCTTATGTTTTGTGTTGCTCTTGGCATTTTACCAGATGAAAAAATTGGGGGAAAATAACAGCAAACCCAGAAGTTTAGCTTCAGCTGTTAAAAAAGTTTCATTAATTTTCTTTTTTTTTTTTTTTTTTAATGATCTTGCGAAGTAGTTAGACTGAATTTAATTGAGGCTAGGGAGCTGGGGCTGGAACAGACGAGGAAAAGCAAACTTGCTGAAAACACTGTGAAGGCACAGATAGCAAAAACGAGTGGCAGCAAATGCGTAACAGAAAATGAGAAGGGGAGAAAAAGTAAAAGAAAAGGCTAACAGGGAAACAATTAGAAAATACCACCACCGCCAAAACAAATGTCTTGGAGGGTAGCTGAGACAGAGTTGCGTGCCAGCTTACACTCAGCAATTGACTTACAGCAACGTGGTCTTCACGCTCCCAAACTGTCCATAAGAGCAGTCTGCTTTTTAAGCTCATTAGCTGAGATTCACACCCATCTTCAGCCATCCCCAGCACTGTGCAGCCTTGCTACTGAAGCCAGTATTCTTGGTTTGTGCATCATCGCTTAACCCATCCCTGCCATCAGTCTGGAGGACCATGAGAACCCAGTGAGGCCAAGGCATGTTGCCAGGGAAGTGGTTAAGGAACAACTAGGCAGCCACCAGAACAGGTATGACAGTAATCTGGTCAGTACTGGGAATATTTTTTTTCCTGCTTTGAATCAGTATGGACATAGTATCCAGGGCTTCAGGGTGCTTCACTCAGCGGGATGCTCTTTCATATGAGATGTCAAACCAGGGGCTGAAAACCTGTCAGAATAAAACTACAGGATGCTTTTAGCAATGGCTAAGGTATGATCATCTGTGGATGCAGTAACTCTGCAGAGTGCAAAGTTGTTCTGTTTAGCTCTTAAGGCTGAGTGCCGTCATTGCTTTTCTGCTTTTAAAACCTAGATAGTTGCCTGCACTTTATTGCTGTATTTTACATTTTTGAAGGATGTGGGAGGAGGAGGCAGCAGTGCAGGTGAGTCTTGCTGCTCGAGTGGCAGTTGTTTACTAGGTCCATCAGGGCTGGTGACAGGAAGCACCAGGCAGCGGGAGTGCGGTTCGCGTGGCCTCTGCCCCCACCCGCTGCCGCTGGTTTCCTCCCCAGCCCCATGGGGAGGACCTGCCTTTCACTTCTTGCTTTCAGAATGATGCTCCGCGCTGTTAATGTAAGGTCGGACAGCAGGCATATGGGGGAGGAAGTTGGTGCCCTTGCAGCTCAGCTTTGGATACTTGTCCATCTCCAGGGGTGCCCCCGCCATGCTCCTGTCTGCCTCTTTTCTGGCCAGTCCCGGTGGGTTCCTTTCGCTGGTATCAGATGTCTGGTGCACCAGGCTCATTTTCCAGTGGCAGGTATTGCGAAAGGGCTGTGTGCACACTGAGCAGTCAGACTGCAGGATGAGGAAGAGCCTCAAGTGTTGGGGCTGATGTTTGGCGCTTGCTAGTTCCTCTCCCACACCAGAAGCAAAGGAGGTGGAAGATAACCACAAATTGTCTCTCTCCTAGTGTCGGGTCAGACATTGTGATTTTAAGTAGAAATGATTCCTCAAGTAGAAAACCTGTTAACCTAAAGTAAACTTACTGGGCTGGAATAAGCACACATACATACACATCATTTTTAACAGTCGTTGCTCTTAGCTGCAGGTACTGTCCCATAGTACCATGTGGAGACCTTGCTCCTTTCCCCTAGACTGACTCAGCATTGCTAACAGTGGATTGCTAGCACAAGGTTATCCATGCAGCAACCCACAGGACTACTTGCTCTAGTTTATACCCCCCAAAAAAGTTTTCGTTTACGGAATTTGCTCCACCATGAAGCTTGTAGAATGCAGATGCTTTGCCAGCCAGGATGAGTTGGCAAAACAGCTCTGCTCCTAATTCCTGAACAGCTTAATCTTGACATTTCTAGTGATGTGTGAGCCCAAATAAGGAGAAAGGGGAAACGAAGTGTGATTTCTGCTTTGTTTTTAGTAGGTAGACTTAAATATGCTATCAGATGTGCCTTCTTCCTGCCTAAATGTCCCATATAATCCTGGAGGCTGGTTGAAAAGCTCAGTGTGTGTCTCTCTGAGAAGCATGTGTGCATGGGAGTCTTAGCTGTGAGGCACCAAGAGCGCTCAGGTAGGCTAGGAGTAAGCTAGGAGTAGACCCTGTGGCTGCATTCCTGCATGGTATCAACAAGCCGTATGTGGCTGCACTCGTCAGCTTTGGAAATATCGCCTCGTGAGCCATTCAGATAGATTGCTGCACGCATGACCACAGAGCTGTGTCAGAATAATTAGAGAGCTGTAGTACCGTGGACTTCGGTAATGATTTCACTCCAAGGAGGTCTCCACCCTCCAGAGGCCAGAGGTCTGTCCCCTTTCCTCTTCCCAGCCCCAGCTCAGAAGACTGTTTGTACCAGCTAATACAGCCCTTTGCTGCCACACGCAGCGGAGCTACAACTCAGCATCTCAGCCCCGGCAGACTGCGCTTGCTGCTGCCGTTGGGGGCTGCCTCTTTGCGGGTCCAGCAGCCCCTCTGCTTTGTCCCATCGTTCCCAGATGGAAAAGCTTTCCCGCAATGGCAGTCTGCTAATGTCTCCCATGGCCTGGTGCTCTCTCTTGCGCTGATCCTTTTCCCTGTTCAAAACAAATCTTTCCTGATCAGGTCGCAGCTGCCTGCTGGTTTCAGTGGCCTTGAGGAGTCCTGATATCAAAGCAGAGTGTGGCCAGAAGTGACAGGGTGCTCAAGAGCTCCAAAATTAGCATTGAACATTGCATTTCTTGTATTGTGGGATCTTAATTTCTTCATCATACCTCAAATCCAGCTCTATGGGACTATCTGATGGTACTGTAGGACCATCGCCACTACCCAGCGGGTGTGGTTTGTGTGGAGTGAAAAGCACTTGTTCATTGCAACGAACAGTTTTTTTATGGGCAACATTTTCAGCAGCATCTGAGTCCAGTTCTCAAAAGTGATGTAGGCTTTTAAGAGGGCCAAGCCAAGATTTTCATAAATAAGTAATGATTTGGGCTGCCTCTGTTTTCTGTTACACAAGTCAAGATGTCTAAAAGGAGCCTGGTTGTCAGCAGTTGTGGGATTCTGGCGTTTTTTCAAAATTGACATGCTTTTAAAATATCTTAAGCTGGGCATTCAGAAGTGGAGGCATCAAGAATGATTAGCAGCTTTTGAAATACTTTTTCTTAAAAGTTTGAATGAAAATCACTGGGACATGGGAACCTAAATGACATGTGAAAAAGTGCTAAAGGTGTATTTTGGAAGTGTGTCTGCCTGTCTGTGACTACGCTTGCCCCCAGAGCACCTGCACTGTTGTGTGTTAATGTACTCACAAAAGCCTAACAGGGAAAGGCAAAGAAATCAGTACTATGCTAAATGGGTGGTGGGAGTGATGGGCTTCCCCAGGGTGTCAGCCTGCCTCTGCTTTCATTTGAAGAGGAACATAGCAACACTTTTTGCAGGCACCAGCAATGAGCTGATCAGTATTTCTGACCTACTGGGGGAAGAAAAACAAGTTTGTATCTTAAGCCCTATATATTAGGACCAATATGTTTAAAGATAAGCATGCACAAGTTAAACTTGTAAAACGGTTTTGTAGGTTTGATTTTATAAACCAGCAAATTAGTAGGTTTGCAGCTGTTATTCCCCCAGCCTAAGTGCCTGACTTACATGTGACTCTCTTCCCCTCTCCTCTCAGATCTGAACCATGTCCCACCCGTCCTGGCTCCCACCCAAGAGTACCAACGAGCCTGTTGGTCACGTTACTGCAAGGATGGAGACCACACATGCCTTTGGGACTCCCAGCATCTCAGTGTCCACCCAGCAGACACCAAAGAAGTTTGCGCCTGTTGTTGCCCCTAAGCCAAAGTACAACCCATACAAACAACCAGGAGGTGATGGTAAGTGTTCTTTTAGGAAAGAACTGCAACTGTCTAATTCAGAGGCAGCGACTGCTAACATAGGCTGCTCTTGACTTGCTCTTCGTTGATGAGTTTGTGGGAGCCTCCCTGTTTCAAATCATTGAAATCAAGAAGAATGTGAAGGTTTCTCTTACCCTCACTCTGGCTAGCTGTCCTTCTGAGAGGTGCAGGGCTGGGGGAGGGCATGGGGACAGATCTTGGTTTGAATTTGAAGCAGATGTCCTACGCCCAAGACCGGTACTTTTCAAGGGGTTTTGCTTGCTTGGACTCTGCTGGCATGTGTTGATCCAAGGAGATGGGACTTGAACAACCCTCTTCAGTACTGGTTCGTTCATCCCAGCACAACCGGAATCCTTACAAAGGTGGAACCGAGCGGTGGGAGTATGGGTATAACTGGGGTAAGTTTGGCAGAATGGGTCTAGGAGTACTTTCTCTCAGGCCTGCTGGTTCGATTCGGTTTCACTTTTATTCTTTTCCCTCTACTGTGGAACACTCTTGAATATGAACTAATTTAATGATATAATTCTGATTAAAAAAAATTCGAATTTGCCTGACCATTGCAATATCCTCTGGAGCTGTTCTGTCAGTAAAACAAATGCCTGCCAATCACCATATGTTAGCCTTCCTCTACCTCCTGCTATAAAAGTCCTGCTCTCTGCACATAGCTGAGAAGCGAGCAAGGGACTTAGGTTCCCGGCTCGAGGACACATGGAGGGAGAGAGTTCCAGGCAAAGGGAGCGCATGGCTGGGAGCACCTCTGGGGTCTGCAACTGGGAACCTGCCGGTTGGAGCATCCAGGATGCCACTAGCTGACAGTGGAGAGTGTGTGATGGAACCTTAATGCAGCAGAAACAAGGTGGAAGCCAAGGATTTCAGGAGAGACTGCTAGCTGCCTTGGCAGAGTAGTGACTTTTCTATTCCTGCTGATTTACTTTGGTTAGAAACAGGCTGAAAACTCTTTTCTCTCCTTCTCTCCATCCTCCCCACAAAGAAAAAAGTTGTATTCAAGAAAAAGAATACAAATTCAAGAAAAAACAGCTTTTGATTTTTGGTTTTGGATAATCTACTTTGCTCCATCACCACTTTTCACTCTTTTGTGTTCAGTGCAATAAGATAAATATAATGTGTATAATTTTTTTCCTTTTTCTGCTCTATCTTTTGAAAGCATGTGCTTTTTCAGGAAGACTACAGAATAATGGAAAGGAGAAAGAAAAACAAAGCAGCATATTAAATCTTGCAGTTGAACGATTTGCTGAAGTTAAGGATATTTTGTAGGGAAGTTGGAAAAGTCTGACGAGTGTCTCATTTTTTTTCCCTCTGCCGCTCTAACTTTAGCAAATTCAGAACAAAAAAAGAAAATGTGTTGGAGGGGAAAAGCGAAGTCATATGCACCTGTTCTGTTGCCTTCGGTAACAAAACTCAGCGAATAAGAGGAAGACATTTGGAATTAAAAAATTTCTGGAATGCAATGAAAATGTCACCCTCAAGTCAAGTGGGAATTCTTATTTTTCTAATTTCTTAAAATTTAAAATAATGATGGAAAAAAACACTTTTTTTTTTTCTAGGAAAACTGTTGGTGATCAGCCACTATGTTTTTTCATGAAAAATGTCGGTATGCCTTAATTGTTGGTGCTTGAGTGGTTGTAGATCTGCTTGTATGTAACTCAGGAACATTATCACCTTCTAAAAAATTCTCTGCTGCTTGGCATTTGGGGAAGGAGGCTTTCCCGAAGAGCAGAGCAGGCACTGCAGGCTGAGCAGGGGAGACGAGACATGCAAACATTTCTCATGTAACCCTTACTACCCTGTCCTGCAAGCAACTGAGCATTGCCGGGTCTGTTAGAAACTGGGAGACATCGGGAGCTCCCAGGGGGACTTTTTCAGTGCCAGTCCCTTGTGCTGTCTGATGCTGGGCTTTTGGAGAATCCATCATTATCTGACAGGCCTGGAAGACCTAAGGGTTGGCCAAGACCTGGTCAGGGACTGCCTTAGTGATGTGACAGTGTGTCTGCAGCTTAAGCTAATCCACTTTCAGAAGGTGACATGCTGCTGGTTGGTGTCAGCAGCTGGTGCAAAGCCATTAGCCCAGCCATATATAACCCTGAGAACATGAGGCTTCTGAGATCTGGCAGGTGAGAGGGGAACAGTGAGAAAATATTTAGCCCAACGCACTTCATTCACTTTCTGTGGCTCCCTTCTCTCCTCCAGTGTGTTTTCAATTACTTCCATTGTTTTTGCAGCAATCATTCAGCCTGGGAGACAGCTCCATGCCCCACTGCTTTCCTGCATAAAGGGGCACTGTGAGTCATTTTCCTTAAGTTTGTTCTCTGTTGGTCACAGGTCCTTCCCATCTGGTTAGCTGTGAGTCTGTAGGTGGAGGAGCTGCAGCATCCCCTCGCACCCCGGTGTGTTTCATCCCTCCTACCCCACCAGAGCTGCTTTGCTGGAGGCACGTGGGCTTTCTGCCCAGCATGCGGACAGCACGCAGCACAGCATCCTTCTGCTACAGATGAGTGGAGCAGCAGTGTCGCTCCAGGGAAGGGCTGTCCCAGGGCTGGGATGGGGCAGAAAGCATCCGTGCACTTCATGGCCTGGCACAGCCTTGCCTGCCCCAGCCGTGTCACTGGAGCTGGTTCCTTACTACCAGAGGCTGCAGGAATGGTATCAGTAATCTCTCCGGGAAACCAGCAAGTTCTGTTCCCAGCAATTTCTTCACCTCCTTGCCTTTAACATTTGGGAAAATGCATGCTCTGGCCTTGTGTTTCTTTATTATTAATTTGTAGGCATGTTGCTTGCATGTAGCAGGTCTGCCCAGCTGATTGCATTTGTGGTTTTATTTCTTGGTCACGTTGAAAGTGCAGGGGAAAGACACTGCAGTGACAGGCTGTGGAGCAGGTGCTGAGTGCATGGGGGGGGATCAGCTGTACCCCCCTCCTCCTCCCACCAAGGTATTTCCTTGCTCTCACTTTGACTTTGATTTTATTTTTTTTCCCCTGACACCTGCACAGAAAACAGCCAGAAGGTACTGATTAAAAGCAACTCAATGGAACTTTAAAGGAAGTTAGAAATGGTTAAATGACTGAAAAAAAAGTGAAATCACAACAGCCAACAGTTTATAAACCAGCAGCATTTTAATGTGACTTGAAGCACTTAAGACGTGCGTGGTTTAGACCAGCTAAGTGAGCAATTTTCCTAGCGCTGCCAGCCTGCTTCCTTGCTATTTGCCATGCTGACTGGCTGTGACTTGTTTCAAACTAGATTTATCAACTCATCAAAGCACAGACTGTGTCTTGCTGTCACAGGGATCCATTTGAGGGCCCCCAGGTATAACTGCAGTAGTAATAGTAATAATCAGCATCATCATCATCAATAGGACCACAACTCTGATTAACATCCTGCACAGGTCCCTGTTGTGCAGCTAGCTGAAGAGGCAGGCACAGCTGTGTTTTTATAGGTCCTACAAACACCGGACCAGACTTCCACACGCTGTGGTCTCTGCTGGGTTTCTGGACAATTTAGTGCTAGCGTTCCCCACTGTGACGGTTTGTGGGGGATTAACCTTTCCTGATCCTGGGAAGTGTGAGCACCATGGTCCCTGGGATGTGCAGGTGCCCGATGTCTTACACAGCTCTGTGTTTACCCCTTGGAGGGAGGAGAGCTGTTTGAGCTTGGGAAAGATGGTTTTGTAGAAGGTAAACAAGTATGCATGGGGAGGAAGTGTGACTGCTAATGAGTTAGGCTGGAAATCAAAATTAGATGTCCAGACTTTTGAGCAGTAGCTCTAAGAAAGTGGAACCAGGGCCGAGACTGGTCCTTGGATAGAGCTGGATGTGTTTGAAGTTTGAAAGCATCTTTGCTTCGTGCTGGGAGAAGACGGGTCCTGAGATGGATGAGACACCATCCAGTCATGGGTCCTGACAGGCCACTTCTTATATTTGGCTTCTTTCTCTATGCTCACGTTTGGTGCTGCCTGCCTCCTCCCTCTGTTCCTCAGCACACCCTGTCCAACAGCATGTATAATGGGTATATAATGAATAATGTCCTCCGTACTCACTGAGCAAAAAAATCTCTTAAGCAAAATAATGCCTTTTTTCAAGTGGAAGGTATTAATTTTGTTTCCTTTGAAAGCACTGGATTCCCCATCATTGGAAGTACTCAGGTTTGACAGGGCATTGAGCAGCCTGACCTAGTGAAAGATGTCCTGGCAGATGGCAAGGAGTTGGAACTAGGTGGTCTTTGAAGGTCCCTTCCAACCCAGACCTTTCTGTGATTCTGTGGTTGCCCTCCCTCCCTTTCCTGCAGCTTATTTCTCTCCTGCTCTCCAGCTTTTACACTTAAATTGGTATTTCAGCATCTTCAACAGAGCTGGAGCCTTGGGGAAATGCTGCCACGTAGCTGTTCCCATCTATGCTGGACTCAGGAAGATGCAGAGGATTTATAGCTTGCAGATGAAGCAAATTGCCTTTTCTCCTCTTTTCCCTAATCCCAGAAAACAGGGCCTCGCCCTCCAGAGCAGACTAAGGAGGCATCTGCCATGGGGTGAGGTTGGTGATGGTTGATCCACTGGCTTTGAGCATGCTGCTGTGAGCCTGGCGGCAGCAGCACCGGTGACAGCTTGCATGCTGGGTGGCACAGGAGGGAGAGCTGGCAGCTGCTCCCGAGCGAGTGCTGCTGGGACAGGTCAGTTGGGGTGCACTGGGACGGCACCAGGGCTTGTGAAGCCAAAATCAGGGGCTTCAAAAACGTGTAAAAAAAAAATACGCTGTCAGCCTGAGGCACTCAGAAGAGCCTGAGGTGAGTCTCTTCAGGCTGTTGGGTGAGTGGCAAGCTTTGTGGTGTGATTTGCCTTTTGGTTTGGATTCTTCGGGTTTCAAGCTTGTTTCCATAACTGCAGCTCTTTCCCCCTTGTCTTTCCCCCTCCCCTCCAAAGAAAACGCCACAGATGTGAAGAAGCACAAGTCCAGGAGAAACCACACTGTGCTGATGCAGGTGGAGCGCAGCCGGTGAGCCCTGGGAGGCTGCTGCCCAAGCCCAGCTGGATTGCAGGGTTGGGCTTTCCAGTCCATCATTCATGAGCACTGCCACAGCTCCTTCTGGGTCAAATACACCTCCTGTGGCCATCCTGTGTGGTCACCTGAAAAGTGACTTGATGGTGGCAGGGAGGGGAAGGGAAAGGAGCGAGCCCATCCTCGCCTGCTGGGAACTTCTAGATCATTGCTTGGCACCCAGGAGGTCGGTCTCCTGCTCCTGCAAAGATGACCATCTCTGCCTCCAAGAAACCAAATTTCGTTATATTCTTGCAGTGTCTTTCATTCATACGAATCTGACCATGCATGTTTCTCAAGCTGCTCGAGACAGGCCGAGATACTGCAGTGTCAACCCTGGCCAGAAAGGGATGTGCAGACAGCATCCCTCCCCGGGCAGTCGCTTGGCTTACTTGGCTGCACAGCACCTGGACGTGCTTCTCTGTCACCCTCTGAGGCTCTGAGGACACACTTTGCAAAATTTACCACTTTAGTTTATGCTGCTGGGTCCTTCTAAATCCAGTATTTGTTAGAGCTGATGTCTTTTCCTTATAATTGCCACCCTTGGTGAATATTATACCTGCAGAAACAGTTAATATCGATTTAATAATGGAAACTAAGTGAAGGGATGAGAATCAAAGCAAGTTCTTCCCTTCTCCCTTTCCTTGGGCGACTTTCAGATATGGTGAACAACAAGACTAATCCTTTTGAACCGTCTCCTTCCATTTACTTTGGTTGGAGGGCAGGGCAAGTGACTCATGAGACAAGGCACAACAGCAGGGCCAGCTCCAGGGCAAGGTTCTGTGGTTGACACCAATGTGTATGCTTGAATCCAGCTGGTCTGGGTTTCCCAGGGCTTGACTCTCCCTGCCCTCCTCCTCCTCCTCATGTGTGTGGAGGCTTTTGAGCATTGGCAAATTATACTCTGCTGTGTCTGTAGGGGACTGGGAGTGTGAACTATCAGACTGTTTGTTGTTTTGTTTTGGTGGTGTTGGTTTTTTTATAGGCAGATATATCTAGTGGGTTTTGTTTACAGCAGCTGCTATCAGTATCTCTGTCTAGTTTTTGAAGCTTGGGTATGGATTTATTGGACTAGACACTCCGTGTTTTAGCTGTGCTGTTCCCTGCTCTGCAGTCTTTGGTAGTTCATAGAAGCTAACCAGGTCTAGAGTCTATTCATTACTTGGATGAAAGCCCTGAAAAAATAAATTCAGGCTGACTTGGGAGATTCTGTGGGTTTTGTGTTGGTTTTTTTTCTGGTTCTCTCTGCTGGGTCTGCACTATAGCAAGAGGAATCCATGCTGGTGGGAGGGCTGTGTTGGCTGAGAGGCAGGGAGGTGGCATACCTGCTCCTTGGAGCCTCTCATGAGCTTTTGCAGGGCTGTGCTCGTCATCGGAAGGAGGCTGGGGCACAGAGGCAGCAAGCTGTCTCAGCCAGGCTCCCGTGGTGGTTTGTGTGTGCCTCACCCAATGCTAATGTGAGATAACGTGATTTACTCTTTTATCGTGGTGGAAGCAGAGGCTCGCTGCCTTGCTTGTGTTGTGAGTTATGCACGTGGACTGTTGCTGCAGCCCAGATGAGGCATGGAAATAATATGTTGTTAGTCGGTTGATTTGATGCTGAAGTGAATCCTGAGTAACAGGGGTTTTTTTTCCGGTGGGATCTACTGGTCTCTGCCTGCTGCCTCGCTCCTCAGCTCTACCACCAGCTGAAAAAAATCGTTCATGCTCCAGGGAGGAGTCAGCATCTCGGAGATGGGACAAAAAAATAGGCTGAGAAGCGCTCTAACCCCTTTCTGGTCCCATCATTGCGATGAATGCTGTGGTCCCATCCCTCTCAGGACTGAGCTCATGGAGATGAAAAACGTGGTGGGAGTAAAGAGGTGACCTCACTGTTGCAAATCACCCTGACTGTGCTTGAGTGCACCCCCGTGTCGGTGCTTGTTTTTAGAGAAAGCTTTTTTAAAGGGCATATTATAAACCTTTAAAGTCCTTCTTAATCCTTGCTCTCATTCTTCCATGTGTTTCTTGTGGTGAATGAAATGGTGGAGATGAAGCAATACTTTATTCATTAGTGTCAGAACTGCATCATCCACAGGCTCTTACAAAATACAGCCAGTGAAAATGAACTTGAAGCTCCAGGCCTCTTTGTGATGGCTTTGCTACCTTCTACACAAGAGCATTTAAAGCACAAAGCACCCAAACCCTGCAGAACAAGCTGGAAGGCGGGGGTCCCTCATTAAGGGGTAGCTGTGAGCCAGTTCAGAGCAGCCTTTCGGAAGTCTCCATTGATTTTTCTGTAGTGACATCCTCTTCCTCGTTGGTTAAGAACCAAGTGAAACCAGTTGGAAATGAGTGGTGGTTCTCATTTGTATAGTAGTGGGTTTAAACTGCCCCAAGCAAGCTGAGCTGTGTTGAAGAGGCTTGAGACCAAGCTGGTGCCTTTGTGCCCGGGCAGCATCCCTCTCTACTCGATAGCTTATGAGTGATGCAGGCATGGAGTTTTGCCCAGTTGTCCACAGCACAGTGACCCCGATCAGGGCTTGTGATTCTCACCAGTGTAAATAAACTGGCACTGGGTGGGTCCTTCTGTTTTGATTGCAGTCATCCCAAAAGTTGTTACTGCCTGCGTGGAATAATAGTGTCTGCATCTGCTTTTTTTTTTTTCGGTTAGAGACAAATATGTAGGTCTGTGCTCTTGGCTTTGCTCTCAGGATGAACGTTTTCTTTTTCGAAATACCATCTCAGATAATGGCACAGGGAAAAAGGCAACATAAAACAGGTGCATAACAACTATTATTGAACCAGTATACTTACGCGTAGTTCACAAAATGTCAAGTCAAGCCACCAGGTTTTATTAACAGTTCTGTCTGTGTTTTGTTAGAATTACAAATATTAAACTTTCACAGGCTCTGCAACACATTGCCTCTTATTTGGGAACTATCTGAAGTCGTGCCTAGCCTTGTTTTTCGTTCTGGTGAATGAGCTCGTATTTTCTCTTTTACTTGGTATCATAAGACAAACATTACACTCCTCAGCAGGTAGATTTTTAATTTTTTTTTGCCATGCCTATTTTTTTTGCTCATTTTCTTTTTTCCTTCTGTCTGTCTGTTCTTCCAAGATACTATATTTCATTTTTCCACTTCATTATTTCAAACATTGAATAGTGATTCATCTTTGCAGTGGCCTGCTCTGTGAACCACAATAGTTTGGGTAAAATAAAGAAAAAGGGCAAAACGGGAAAGGAAAAAGAAAAAAAGACGATTCTGACATACACTGGAATGGAAAGGAGCCATCTTTTTATAACTTGAATTGCAAACATCTGTCATCGACTATATCAAACTTACTTTTAAAAAGATAATGTTTGTCCTCTATATAGTTTTAAAGGGCTGTGGTGCCCAATCAAAGCGAGAGAGCAATGTTAATGCAGAAATAGCTTGGATTCAAGCAGGCAGCACTTGTCCCTTTTATTTTAATCTGAAATTTTAACATCCTCCAGATGCTAGTCTGTTAAATAATAACAATTGTTATATGACAGTTAACAGTTGAGTAGTATTTTTTAATTTTTTGCCCTTGTTCACACAATACAGCTCTCCTATGCCCTGAAAACTAACTTACAATAAAGGATTATATGTATATTTTTCCTTTTCTCTGCTTAAAGCTTTTTTACTCTGCCAGACAGAGTACTGCTAAGTCAGAGCAACTGATAAATGTCTGTTGGATTATATTACAGGTTGGTCTAATAAAAGGTTAGAAGAATGAATGAGCAACTCTTGAAGCCACAGAAGCTGTACTTGTGGCCAAAGAGCAGGCATTTCTGGCAGCTAACACTACACAATTACAATTTGGACTAAATATACAAGGCCCCAAACGCTTGTTGCTAAGCAAAGTGTGTTGAGATGGACTGGGCTCAAGAGCTGAGGGTCCTTGAGTAGGACTGGAAGTCCTGTGGCTCTGGCTGCCCCACGGAGGGTGGTCATACGGAAGGTGATGAGCAAGGAACTGGTCTAGTTCCTAATAAGCAGACATCACTATATAAAATTCCTCTTTGTCGTCGTCTTTAACCAGCATGCACGCTGTAAAGATGTAGCAGCAGAAGAACGTATAAGCGTGCTGTAGGAGCTCAGCTGGGGATTTGCCCAAACTCTTTGAGGAGCGGTGAAGTGCAAAAGACTCACAGGTCTTTTCTGACTCTTAATTCCTGTGATGACAGTGACGAAGGAAAGGTTTTGGTTTAGTCTAGACATGACCAAACCATAATGCCAAAGGCTGGTGTGAAGAGCTGCTTGGTAAAAATCACACTGGCATGAGAACTGGCATTTGTTTTGCCAAACAATGAGTTTATGGGAAATGCTGTGAAGATGAGGAATAATTGTTTGAGGAAGGACTTGTGCATCTGGACCACCGCTGTTACAAGGTCTATTTGGAAAGATTTAGCAACTGTCTTTTCTAGATACTCTGCAGTGGCATTGGGCTTTGTACAGTCCAAGCACCTGTGTTCTGAGGGTCTGCCCAGGGGTCCTGCTGCGGGAGCTGTCCCTGAATGAGCTGGTGGGAGGAGAGGGGACCCTCGAGAGTAGGAAAATGATATGAAAACAGTACTAGAAAACACAGTGTTTCAAAAGTAGGTTCAAGATAAGAAATTATAGAAATTTGAAATTTATGTTATAAAGAGTGAATGTGATGAGGGTTAAATTCTTACTAAGTGGGAGACTGATGGTCTCTGGGGTTGGTGACCCCATCCTGAGCCACGCCAGCTGGCAGCAGTTCTGTTGTTTGTTGGTAATGACATCAAAAAAACCAAGTTCCCTTAACTTTTTTCTCGATACACCCGTATGCACAAGCTCACAATCTGAGCTTCAAGTTTCTCATCTCGCCCGCTGGCCCCATCACCTAGGGCTCTTCTGCAAAGGACACAGTGCCAGGCTGTGGCTGTTTCTGCACGTACTGGGGGTGCGTTGGGCATCCCGGTGGTTTCTTTGGGACTGCCATGCACCTTAACTGGGGTGCATTTCCAGCTGCTTTCCTCATTCAGAGCAATCCAGCTCAGCTCTTTGCAGAACCAGGTCATCTCTCAGCCCCTGAAGTGTCGAGAACAGCTTTACAATGTGTCATCGAACTCTTCGAGGGAACATGCTAACCTAGTGTGTGTTACGTATTTGCAAAGTTTTTGCAGGAGAGCAAAAAGGAGTAATCGTAGTTCCTGGGCCTTCTCGGGAAGGGTAAGGAGAGGAGGGTTTCTCCATTAACAGCGCTCTGGCTGCAGGCAGTGATACACAGGAGGTAAAAGTCCATTCTTTTCCCTTCCCAGTCCTGCGATTTAAAATGTCTGAACGCACACTTCAGAAGCCGGGGATGTAAAAGCCCCCAGTTGTGCCAGGAGACTCTGCAAAGGCCACGGTGAGCGAAGGGGCTGCGGAGTGTTAATACAGTCCATCATTTTGTAACGAGCCCGATGTTCTTGTATGAGCCGTGTCAGGCTGTTGTCTGCACGCTGTCTTTGCTGATCACAGTAATCGGGTCATAAGAGAGGGAGAAGTAATAGTGCGTCTCTTAGCAACCAGCCCCAGGAGAAAGAGAGAATTACTCAAACAGACTATCCAGCCAGGGAAGTAGAAAGATGAAATTTTCTGAAAGTCTGTTGGAAAGTGCTCAGGGACATAATTCTTTTATGTGTGAGATCCTTGTAGGCTGGATCCAATGATACCAGACACTTTTTGGTTTTGTTTTGGTTTTTTTTTTTCTTTTTTCTTGTCGTCTTCCTGGTAAACCTTTGTTTTTAATTGGCTTCAGAAAAAGGGGGTGGGGGGGCAACCCTCTGAAACAGACATTTGGAAAAATAAGTGGCAGATTTTTGTATTATCTTTAACAATGCCAGGGAGCAGGGAGGGAGGGGGAGGTCAGTGTGTCTCAGGCAGGAGATGAGGGGAGCCTCTTATCTCCGCACAAGTGCTTTGAATGCTTCCCATGTCAGTACTAGCTGAAGCACGTTGCTCTATCTGCCGATGCCAAAGCGGCATGTACAAAACAAACTTGTTGGGTCTCCGTTGCATTGCACAGGGTGTCATGCCCCATGAGTGTCACGGACTGCGTGCTGTGCTGACTGACAGCTTGGCAGAGAGCTGGGCTCCGTGTGCCCTCCCAGCAGCTGTGCCGGGTCTGCCCAGCCGGGAGGTCAAACGGGTCAGGTCCTGGTCGAATTCATGCCGGCAGCCTTTCCCTCGTTACCCTGGGTTTCTGTCCTCTTCCAGGCTACTGGGTTGTGTAAGACATGCGGGGGAACATCTCTGAGGCCTTCTCGAAGACCGTTTGGCCAACGTTGGCCCCAGGGCTCAGGGGGGACGGCAGTGCTGGGAACGTTCTGGAAGTCATATAATAAAATTAGTCATTTGCACTTGGTGTGTGGGATGGGGACAAGTTTGTGTGCTCATAGCTGGTGCTTCTAAAATATTTTTTTTTATTCCAGAAAGTAGTACTTCTGTGGTCAGCTAGTCTACATCCTTCCTGATGGGGTATGCTGGCTGCTTAGGGGACGGGGACCGTGTCTGGGATAGTCTGCCCACCCTCACTAAGCGAGAGTCTAAATCCGTGTGTGTTTAGCGGAAAGGTGCATGCTCTAAGATGGTCGAGCTTCCCCCAGATTTGCGGTTGCATCCTTAAAACTATTGCGGTAACAAAATGTTTCTGAAAGCCTGGCATCGTCCCTGGTTCTGAGGAGACATAAGGAAAGTGTTGCGTGTGTGGAGGGGAACAGACACTTCTACGTGACTGATCCAGCTACTGATCTGTGCCCTTCTCTGCTTTTGTCAGTTCTGTCATGCCAGGGCATGTCTAGGTTGTGCAGAGGGATCAGCTTGGCTACCAATAACAGCTTTGTCTGCAGATTTGTGTGGTTTAATTAAGGCTGCAACCACTCCCCCGAACTGGGATCCTGGGCAGTTGGGTTCAGGCTTACTGCTGGGCTGCTGTGGTTGAGCTGGTGTTGGTACCTGGGTTCACTTGAGTCCCTGCGTGCATGGGCTTGGGTGCAACCTACAGATGGTATTGCAGACATGTTCCAGGAGAGAATTGCAAAAGTTTTTGGAGACAAGACTGACTTCAGCATCTTATCATGGAAATAATCGGTAGAAGAGAGGAGAAAAAAACCCAGCCTTGCAGCTGTGAAGAATTAATAGCTTAGGAGCAACATCTACTACTATCAGGGAAAAGTGAGATAAGTAACAATAATAATTGTAACTGCTTCCAAGCAAATCGTAGAGGCTGCTGCTTTGCCATCTTGTCATAAAGAAGAAGGACTTTCTTCCTTAAAAGTTTAGTAATTGAAGAGTTTCCTTGCTATTTTTGTGAGTAACAGTAAGTGATGTTTCCTGGAAATTTTCCCCCAGCTCTATAAATTCCACCCCAGGGCTTACAACAGTGACTCAGTTTGGGAAGTCAACACCATGCACTTCCTCAACACAGCCAGGCAGCCCTCCCGGCTGGTGCACGCAACTTCTGCAAAACCACTAATTGGTTGTTAAACTGCAATACAATTAGGCTCCTTCTTGAGAACTGAACAAGCTTACCTTCCTGTCACGTCAGAGATGAAGGCACAGGGGGCAGAGGAGGCTGAAGCATAGTTCGGGTCTGAAAAGCTGGGGTTCGTGTTTCAAGGTGCCGCCTTTCCTTTCAGTAATGTGCTCAATGAATGACCCCAACTGACAGACAGATGAGATATTCCTAACTGGCATCCCTCACTGTTCTTGGGACCAAGTTTCTCTCACAGATCTTGGTTTTGTAGCTGGGTCCTTTCCACCTTCCTGTTACGTTTTTGACATCACTTTTTGTACCGGCTGGGCACGAAAGAGCCATTTGTAATTCTTTGTGTAGTGTCCAAGGAGAAGTAGGAGCTGGCTGACTGAATTAATCCTGCAGTTACAAAAAGCAAATTGCACTGAGATCTCAGGTCTGACACAGCTGTCTTACACAAAAATGAATTTATAAAGACAAGAGGCAACATGTGAAAGAAGTGTGAGCTGGGTAAAAATCACAGCTGGCCTGCATCTCCTCTGGTATGAGCGTGGACATGAGACCACACAGTCATAAAGGGTAACGTATGAAGTGTTGCAGTATATTCCTCATTTTCTGCTTAGTCCATTCAATGCCTTAGATTTGGATTAAATTCATAATTGAATTTTCCCCATTAAACTGACCCTGCCAACAGTGGTCCTGCAGAGTTTGAGCCTGTAACCCTTCTCTACAGCAGAAAAGGCAGTTGAGTTTGTAACATGAGAATACTTGACCGACTTCTCTTGGCGCATCAGGCGCTCAGCCTGTGTGCGTAAAAGCAGGACATGTGCCCTCAAGAGGGAGAAATGACCTTGCGGCAGCGGGAGGGGGGTCGGGCCGGTGGATCTCCAGCTGCCAGATCTCTAGGTTTCGTTCAATTGTTCACTTCCTTCATTAGGGATAAGAGTCTTTTAGAGAGCCGCGGGAGCGATGGGTTTGGCTGAGCCTGAAAACTTGATATTTAAAACATTTCTTCATGCCAGTGAATCGCTCTTGTTGGCCAGACAGAAAATACCTTAAATTTAGCAGCTAATCCAAGACAAGAGATGCGATGCATGATCACAGCTGAGCTCTTTCCCTATAATCACAATTGGACTTTTTAGGCAAATAATTGCCGAACCACCATGTTTCCATTCTGAGTGATGGTGCTTTCCTGAGATATTACTGAGACAAGCTAACGGAGATCCATTTGCCTTGTTATGCCTTCTCACGTGGGAAGACTATCAATCTCCTGTTTCTGGTGCACATTTAGCGCTGCCTGTTTGTATGTGTCCAAAAGTGCTCTTGCCCCAGCGAGAATGTGTTGTGTAACTGTGGCAGGGAAACAAATAAAAGAGAAATAAGGTAGTAGGGTAACTATTTTGAGAGATGAGCTTTCACTTGGCGTGTTGATTTTCCCAAGAGATATGGCACGTCCAATACCTTCTGAAAGTTGACCATCCAGCATGGCATGGGTCTCTGGGGTGGGAATATTCCATTTTAAGAATCGGTTGGGTAAGACACGGGTTCGTGTTTGATGGACACCGCCAACTATTTAAACGTTAAAGTGCTATGAATTCCATCTCTGAAACTGGAGGCGGAGGTAACACAAGTTGGAGAATCTGGGCCTAAATGTCAGGGCCTAAAGGTCACTTTTAATCAGTGGAAAGTGCAGTTGTCACCACAAACGTGAGGCTGCAGGAAGGGAATTGTGAGGCTCCCTATGTATTTGATCTCCTAGTACCTGACCAAATACTCATAGTTTACACGAAGTCCAGGGATTGTTTTTTTTTTTCCTAACAAACCTGTCCAGCAAATGTGGTTCTAATCTTAGGACTCAAACTCCCCTTTTCTTGGTTTTCTTTTTTTTTTTTTTTGTGTTGTTGTTGGTTTTTTTCCATCCCCCTTGTGATCCAAGAGCAGTGATGGACGTTCTGGGCATTTGGTCAGTGGCTGGGATGGAGCTGAAATCAGAGCTTTCTCTTGTAGCAGTTCTGGCTCTGTCGTGCCCAGAGTAATGAAAGCTCCTTCTGGGAGGAGCCAGAAAACTCATGAGGCATCAGGAGGAGCAGGAAGGTGCATCTTATTTCTATAAGTATCTAATTGCGAAATCTTTTGGCTGCTTAGGAAAATGATTAGTCAAGTCTATTGGAAGGCAGTGTATGTCTATTTGTGGGGACTAGGGAAGGTCTGATCGTCTCAGATTTCTTGCCTTCTTTGTTTTCCTTCTTCTCTATTGCAAACGGTAAATGATTAAAATGAGGGTGTGTTTTGAAAAGAAGATTTCTAAAGAGAGCTTGGAGGATTCTGTCCTTGTTTGTTAGTTATTTCCTATGGAATAATCACCATTTGCAAGTGGTCAAGAAACAACAAAGCGTTTGTTTGCTGATGCCAACATTTTAGCGTGCTGTTTGAGAATGAAATCTTGGGTTTGCCTGGTTGTCCCTCATGCAGCGGTACCACAGGTCACGTCTCCTGCTGACACTTGCGCAGCCCCGTTGCCGCTAAGTCAGGTCAGCGATGGCTCCGCTGAGTGGGTTTACATAAATGCAGCTGTCTGGACCTTGCAAGTCCATTTGTTATTTATGCGCAAGGAAGACCTGAAGCCAGATACTTCTTGTCAGGGCTGGCCTAGTTGAGCTGAGAGAAGGCACAGCCTGCAAGGACAAAACACTTCCAGCTTTAGCCAGTAGCTTCAGTTCTTATTGGGAACTTATTGGGTGCACATTAAAACAGAATCTGCACCGGAACACAGATGTGTTTACTGTGAAAATGCCAATTTTATATCATCATATCTATGTGCTTTTTTATATTTGGTGGAAAATAAGAGAATGGAATTTTCTGTCTCTGATTAAATATTTTCCTGTTAGGGTTTGGAAGCTGTGTCCCGGCAGGCTCATTCACATACCGTACTTAGCTGTGGGCTTATCTTAGCGTGGAAGGGGTTTGTTTCACAGTTAGCTGGCACATGGAGACTAGGGGCTGGGGAAATCGCAGCTGAAGCTGAGTGTTTGTAGTTCTCATGAGTTGGCAAGTGGACGAAAACTGTAAGCACTGCGTTGTCTTCAGGTCACCCTAATAACTCTGGTGAAAATCACCGATCACAATTTTGCCACCTCCTAGTCATCGTATGTAAGCTGCTAGAGTAAAGAAGGCACCTTTAGCCCTAAGCAGGTCCTTACTGAGCTTTTCAGATCTTACGGCCGGTGGCATGTAGTTACGATGCAAATGGGCTGGTGGATCTGCATTGGTCACCTGGCATATGGTCTTCGGTGGGGTTTGGGATGTTGCTTTGAACACAGTGGTGAAACCTGGTCCATTTCTCATCAGCTTGACATGTTCTTCATCGACATCAGTACCTGATAAGTGAAGTGTCGCTTTTCAGTCTTCTTTGACACATTGTCTGTTGCCTGTCATCTCATAAATCTCCCCATGAAGCTCTAAGTAAACACCCCTGGGTGGAATCAACGTATCGTTTTTGTGGCATTTCTTGTCATCTAAACAGTAATTTATTAAAAATTTAATGACTCTGTTGCTCTAGAGAGGACAAAACAGAGCTGGCGCCTGCCTTTAAAGTTTCTGTTTTGTATTGTTTGGTGATTTTTGTTTTGTTTTGGAGTTTTTTTATTTTATTTTGGAGGAAATCAAGTTGATAAACTGCAGGAAAACCATCTTATTACAAAAAGCTTGAGTGCTTCTGAGAACATTTAAAACAAGGATGACTAGAAATGACCTTTCCATCCTGGAGCGAACTTTGAGTGTTTTCTCCCTTTGGCATTTGCAATGATAGACTTTCCATCTGGTCTTTACTTAAAAGCTAAGATGCAGCTTGGGTTTTTTCACATTAAAACTGTGCGTACTCTAAAATTAATCCTCTTGATCATTTCGCTTCTAGGAGAGGAGTGCAGAAACACTGGGAATATTTGCTTATTTTTAGCAACTCCTTTCAGTCCTCCTGGCAGCAGATTCCTTGTGTCCCAAATCAAGTAGTTTCTGATTTGGGGGAACCCTGGATTTCCATCTGCTTGTGTCTGGGGAGATTATACCCCTTCAGGGAGATTTTAAAAGAAATTGAAGAGGTGTCTGTGGCCATGGTGAAGTGTGTGATCTGGATCAGAGGGAGGGATCTGTGGTTACATTAGCTACCCCTGGTAATACTGTCATTTCTAATGCTGCAAATTCCCTGGTCCCAGGTTCCTATACTGAGTCACCAAAGCTGAATGTGCAAGAGTGAAATCCTAGCAAATGAATGCGTTGGGGAAGAACTGGGGATCTCCTGAGAGGTCCCACTGCAACTGTTCAGCCTCCTTTCAGCAGAATCTTCAGGGAAAGTACGTAAACTGATCCTTTTGATTAGCAAAGCATTTCAACAAATGCCTAATTCGATACATGCTTTCCAAAGGCCAGTGAGATGTAACATTTAAGCATGCACTTGAACTTAAGGATGGAACCGAGTCCGTGCTACATGCAAACATGTGCATGCACGAGGGGAACGTTTCTGTATCACTCCTAGGAACATCAGACACCAGTTTTGTAATTATTTTTTTTTCTTCCCTATAACACTGGTCGCTACTGAATGTGTTTTCTCTCTCTCTTTTTTTCCTTCTTCTTCCTTCTATTCAATGAAGTTCTACAAAATTGTCTGTAGCTGGAAGATTACCGATGAGCCGTCTCAAATGTTGTTCTGGTGGGAACAGCAGAAAGTAAGTCTATTAGCAAAGCCATGTTTTTTATCAGAACTGCATATGGGGCATGCACAGGAAACATATTTTCTGGACGTCGAGAAGGCTCTGCAAAAAAGCAGATGTTGTCTGAGGCTCTTGGCAGGTAGATGCTCTGATGAGGGTATCACTGCTTTTGCTGCAGGTTCTTCTGGTGACCAACTCTATTAAAACAATGGGAGGGAGAAAGGATGTTGCAAATAATGGAAGAGAACAATTCTGGCACACATGGCTTCCTCTTCATAAAGCTGCTTTTCCCTTGAGGCAATATATCTTGCATCTTATGGGAAGGAAATCTTACAGTATAAAAGGAAGTCCAAGCTGCTTACCAATGAATTTAGAAGCCTAGAAGTTGGATTCCTTTTATGAAGAGATAATACGAGTCCTGTTCCAATATATTAGGGAAGCTTTCGTAAGATGCTTCTCCAAAAATAGGGGAACTATGGGAATCACTTCTTTAAAATAATCTCTGTGTGTGGCTTATGTTAATATTCCTGGAACCTTAGGGGGTGTATGCTCAGCAAAATGAAGGTGTTTAGAGAACAAAAGCAGCAGCGAGACAGTGTCTTTAGCCCGAGCTGCTTGGCAGGACAGAACACGGGAGGATGGCTTTATGTTCCTGGGGGTGCCTGTGACGTGGGTTAGAGTGGTCTGAGGGCTGTTCTTGCTTTGCTCTCCTGCAATAGCTCCTGAGAGGCTGTTCTGCCTCCAGGAATAGTCAGCACGTTACAGTGCTCTAATTTTGCTCATTTTCCTGCCACATCTCCTGCACTGGGAACAGCGTGCCTTCTGCAGGCTTTCCTGCCCAAAGGCAGCCTGCCTGCCAGGTTTGCTCCGTGGTGGCCCCGCTGCTGCAGATTTACAGCTCCCTGTTGTGTGTCACAGTAAAATGCGGGGTCTGTCCAAAAGTTTGCAACCTTTTAGCCCCTCCCCAGTGCTCTTCTGTCTTCCCATTCTCCTCAACAAAAGCAGAGGCATGGAGAGATATGAGGGGAAAGACAGCCGAGCTGATTTTCAATGAGTAGCACGAGTGGTAAAGCCCAGGTAACTTCAGTGGGCATATCCAAGGAAGGATGTTCTGTGCAGACTCTAGCAAGCTGAGAAACAACAAAAAGGGGGAAAAAAGCGGCTAGAATTCTTCCAAAGAATTTCTGCGTTTTCTGCAAAGTACATAATTGAAGAGGATTTTTTTGATAAAGACTAAGTTGTGTATGGGCATGAAAAATTCAGCAGGGAATTTAAGCCATTTCCCAACCACATGAAACATTAAACATTTCACTCAAGAATAGCTTGAAGATGGCATGCATCATCCCAAGCTTTAAGCAGTCACCTGATTTTTCTCTTGCAAATGTTAAATATATTGTAAAAAAGAGCCAAAGCAGGTTTTATCTTCTTTCTCGTGATGAGCGGAGAGCCATTGCTTCGGAAGATTTTGCTGGCTGACCTGACACACACCTTTGTTTACCTATCTTGGCTAGATGATTTAGAACAAGGGGAGTCTGTAAGAGCGCTGCAGTCGAAGCGTGCTGTTCTGTGCTTGTGATCAGCTCCAGCCTTGGGCTCTTTTCTGAGTGGCTCTCAAATTAGCCTTTTAAATCCGGTGGAATTAAAGATTTTAATCAAGCAAGATGCTAATCACCATGACATGATGTGATATGTATGGCTCGATTAGGATGTGGAGTAAATCTGTCAGTCTCTTGAAAGCAGACAGTCCCATTCTTTAAATGATCTTCAACATCCACATTTAGGTTTTGCCAAGATGTGGTACTGGATTTTAAAGCTAGGTTATGCCTGTATTTTTAAATTTAAAATTCTCCCTTTGTGTAGAAAGATAAACATCAGCTAATTTCAGATCATTCTCAGGTGTGTTCTTGATTACTACTTCTTGTTTGCTTGACAGCTCAGGTACCCAAACATGCCATGTTTTCTCCTTAAATAAGGTTGTTATTCATTTGGGTGTCTTTCATCAGGGAAATCTGTCTGTGATTGTTTAAGTCCTCTAGGAATGAGTTTTGCTTTTGCATAAAGCAGTCACTGTGGATGACTGCATGCAGCGAGTCACGCACTGTAAAATTGCAATGTGAGTTTTCAAAACCTGCTGTTTGGTTTCATTTAGCAAAGCTGGTTAGTGCTCTCCAAAGGAGGATGGTTCTCTTCTTCTCTAGGCAGATGTTCGGGCCATGACCCTCAGGTTTGCCTCTCTGTGTCAGAGATGGTCCTCCTCTGCATCCCGAAATATCTCCACGTGCACTCTTACCAGGGCAGACAGCATGCTGCCTCGGTATGCTGTAAAAACACCATGTTGGCAAGCAGCAGCACAACCTTCTCACTGTTTCACTTGGGAATGGAAAAAGGCAAGAGAGCAGTGATAGTCCTCAGCTCCAGGGCACCGCTTAGGTTGTGGGGGAGATGTAGACCAGCGGCTGGATGGTGTTGATGCAACTAGTTTGCTACAGAGAGCAGCAATCTTAGAGCAGTGTAGAGGCAAGCCAGTCCAAAGCAGTTCTCACTGCTTTGAAGTGAGACAGAAGACACTTCTCACCTTGCTGTGATTCATGAAGAAAGCAGAGACAGCGGCTGCAAAATTCTCAGCGCTCAGGGAGCCTGGGCTAATAAGCAACTCCAAATGACATGATGAAACATGGAGCCTCAGCACATCAGGCACCTCTGTGCATTGAAATAATTTCCAAGCAAAACGCCTGCCTGGGGTCTCTCTGCCTCTTTGCACTTGCTGGTAATGTCAAATTGGAAGTTGTTCTCCTTCCTGCAGCATCTTCTATCTGATGGAGGAGGTGGTCTACTCTTTCAATCTTGCTGATGGAGGGATTTTTGTTAGAAGGTGAGATGGACCATTTACTCTTTCCCTGTGCTGCTGAGCACTCTCTCCTTCCTACTCACTGCTCCAGGCATGTGCTTGTTGGTAGCATGGGGAGATGCATATGTTACAGTGAATAACCTTTGTATGTCACTGCAGGCATCAGCGGGCCTCAGTATGATAAAGGTTTTTGTTCTCATAGAAGATTTATCCTCATCTCTTCTTCCCTGAGCACATGCTCAAACAATATATCCATTTTAATTGTTTTCTGAGAGGTTATTAATATTGGAGTGGGGATTTAGAATGAAGATCAATCATTAATCTGAAAAGAATGGTTTTGCACTTTGCTGCAGCAAGGCTGGAGAAGAAGTTAGGATGAAAGAAAATCAAGAGAGATTCCCCACCTAGCCTGATTTAATATTTTTATTCCCCTGCAATTGTCCAAGTAACAGCTCTGAATGAAAACCAAACCTCAGAGTGGAGATTTCAGAAGTCCAGCCTAGAAACTGGAGCAATATGTTACTACAATTTGTTACCATTTTTTTTTCCACAGCAGTTTATTTCAAGAATAAAATCTCTGGCTTTTCAAACAAAACCACAATCTTTACAGACGATTTTAATTTTCTTCCGCATTTTTCCTCTTAACAATATCCACAAATATTTCAGTAATTCATTTTCTATTGGTTAAATAGAAAAGTTATACTTCAATCTGAAAACAATCTCACCCAGATTTTTCTACACTAAATAATTGACCCTGCATTTGGTGTGTGTGTTTTAGTGCAAGGGCACCCTCTGTGTTACCCTGGGCTGCTGTCAGACCCCAATACTTTTTCTGTGGAAGGGAGGCACCATATGCTGAGCAGAGACACAGCAAAACTGTATGCTGGACTGCTTTCTCAGAATGGTCAAAAGCTTGAAATGTGGGCTTGGATGGCTACAATATCATGGTCGTTCCTGTTGGGAACGCAAGATGAGCACCACATGTCCCCCGAAACCACACAGGTACCGTGCTGCCACCATTTATCCCTGCTTCTATTCAGACAATAGGCACTCTGCCTGGGTCGGTTCAGGGAGTGAATTTTAATGTCACCAGTATCATGAGCAGGAATATCATTGTCATCCTTGGGAAGTCCTTTTTGTGCTTCTGTTGTGCACCTCTTCCTTGCCTGCTTTAGGATGCTCCTGATGGGAAGCAGTCTCTCTCCTCGTGTGTTCCACACTGTGATGCGCTGGGCTGTGACCAGCAAGGAGAAGGATGGGGACAGTTCTCAGTAGGGGATTTTGTGGAATATGGAAAACATAAATGTAGTTACTTATCTAAAAAGTCAGTTTAACACGTTGTTTCCTAACTAGTTATTTTGAATTATGCAAAAATGTAAAATTTAAATCATTTCTGCTTAAAATACAGTAACAACCGCACATGCGAAGTGTGTATAGTGACTTTGGGGTGTTGGGCAGTGATCCTTGGTACAGAAAGCTTGTACATCAGAGGTTTAGGGTAAAATTAATCTCAAAGAAGAGAAAGCCTGCATCATTCTTTTTCTCCTCTGCTTTCTCTGTTATCCAGAAGTACTATAGAGAGGACGTAGAGCACCTCCAGGTGGGATCTACCCATTGAAAGAAACACACACACCTTTCTTTTTTTAATTTTTTTTGTTTTCTTTTGATTATAAACTCATTTCTCTTCCATGGTCTAGCCAGAACGTATGTGACCTTTCTAATGTGTATCAGTGAAAGAAACCAAACTCCCTCCAAAACCACCGCTCCGTATAAGTATGTATTTCTATAAATTTATGTATGAAGATAGAAACATAGAATTGTTTAGGTTGGAAAAGACCTTTAAGGTTGTTGAGTCTAACCATTAACCTAGCACTGCCAAGTCCACTGCTAAACCATGTCCCTAAAATATGGATATGGAGCAGTAGTTATTTACTTTGAAAGAAGAAGATAGAGGTGAATTCTATTTATCCAACATTTAATTTTATCTTGAATTATCTTCAGGGATTAAGGATGTAAATCATTATTCAACTGTTACAATGGTGAATAAGAAAGCCATGAATTTCATAGCGCAAAGAAAATCTAGCTACTTTTTCTGCTCCCCAGTAGCACTGACTGGTTGCAACAGAAGGAAGAAAGTCAGGGTGTTTTGTATTGGTGAAAACAGTGAACTAAGACACATTTGATAAAGACACGTGTTTTGCTTTAAATCTTTCCAAGTTTGGAAGTTTATAAGAGTTACATAGGGAGGGGTGGGAAAGGGAGAAACTAAATGAGCCAGTTTGAAAACCGGTTTATGGGGGTTTGTTTGATCGGTTCATCTGAGAGCCATACATGCATTTCCCACTCGGTGTTTTGCTCCAGTCTCTCAAGCCAGGAGCAGAAGACTTTGCGAAGGGGACACCTTGCAGGAACATCACCAAGGGAAATGGTCTAGTTACAGCAGTGGGTTTTGTTGTCCCTCTCCTTTGCATGCTGGGCAGGCAGAATGGATCCAGCGCATCCAGATGTTCTGCAGCACAGGCCGCTGCTGGCTCCAAGGCGCAAGGCAAGGCTGCAGCGCATTGGGCTTCCTCTGACAGCTTCGATTGTGATTCACCCCAAAGTGGGAAAACAACACAAAAACAGTTACAAGCAAAGAGTAAGTCCAAGATTGCTTAAAAACTGTGGACTGCAGCTTCCAAGACTTGAGGAAGTCCCTTGGTAGTAAAGAGCTCTGAGAGATACTTCTTGCGATCTGTGCAGTGTTTTGCTATTTCATCACTAGGCACACAGGGGGTTTGGTTGGAGATAAGGAAGGATGTATCTGAAGGATGTGGTCCCCATCTTCCCTAGCTGCCTCCTCAGGGGAGAAAGCTGACCGAAAAACAAGATGCCTTTTGATTGTACCACACAACAACAGCCAGGGAGAATGAGGTCTTAATCCGGTGGTGTAGGTAATGGTTTTTTTCCCCAACTCTTTCACAACAGCCCTCTTTAGTAAATTCATGCGTATGTCAACTCTTGTCAGGAGCTCTTAGAAATGAACAAATGAGTTGAACACCATAATCTAATAAATAGATAACCCATTTCAGTTTTGTTTCGAGGCAGGTTTTTCCCTCATTGAGTTGTTTCATGGACCTTTCGCTCCACAGAGGAGAGTGATGGTGTGTGGGAATGCAGCCCATGTTTCCCCCCAAGAATAGGGCTTGCTCTTCTGCATTAGATGCCCTGATTTCCAGCATATTTCCAGTTGTTTGTGTTGAAATCCTTCCATCTCGGTAGGCTGTTTTCTGTCATTTTTATTTTTTTTTTAAATAATTTGGAACTACTTTTGTTGCCATTATCAGACCTGAGCAGCTGCAATTGAAAGCAGGGTCTCATCATACTAATTGCTGCACAGACCAAGTAAGATGGAAACTGTCCTTACGTCTACAATTACACACTGGAGAGAAGGCACAGGAGAGCTTTGCATGCCCATGGACTCAGGCACAGTGAGGCTGGGTGACATCCCTGAAGTCCTAAAAGAAGTCTGTGACAAGGGACAGTACCTAGAGCTTTTCCATTAGTCTTATGGCTCTTCTTTCTGCTTCTATTTCAGCACATATTTTAATTAAAGTTTTACAGTGCCGTGGGCTGTTTCTTGCATCGGCTTAACTTCAGCTTCGCTAAGCTTTAGTAAAGGACTGATTTGTTTTCTGTAGAGCTGAGTTCTGATACTAGCAGACCTCACCCCTAAGCAGATATCGGCATTACGGAGTTAGCTGTTATGGGTAATGTGATCTGAGTGGGGGCAGAACTGGCTTATTTGCATCGTGTTTACAAAATGGGTTGTTGAGGTGAGCAAAATGTCATCTCTGTTGCAGAGGTTGCTGTGGGACATTAGCTGGAATGCTTTGCCCCACAGTCTTACAGAAAAATAAGCTGAAGAATCGAAATGCAGCCATGTATCGATGCCTTTGTGCATCGTAAATGTATGATGTGTAGGATGTTGGGCTCATGTGCATGGGGGAAACAACCCAGCATGTGGTATACCTGCCTCCACCCTACCCCGTGACCATAGGGGCTGCAGGAGCATCGGTTGCATTTTGCTGGGAAGGATGGCATGGGTAGGTGTCTGCAAACACAACCTAAATAAAAACATAGTCTCACCAAAAAAAAAAAAAAAAAAAGAAAAAAGGCATTCTTTTCACAACAAGGGGCATCCACTGTGGCGAAGCGGCTGAGATTTTGCATAATTTGGGGAACTGAGCCCTTGTTTCCTACCCTCGTGCTAATTACTGTTTTGGGGGTGTTTTGAGAGGGAGGTCAGCGAGTTCTGATGTGAACCAGAGGCGGGTGGGATTTTCCCCGCTGGTGACCAGAGCTGGAGTGACAGATGTGTGCACAGGACACTAAAGATAGCCTCTGTTTGTGCTATAATCAAGTTGGTCAATAAAAGCTGCGCCGCTTGAAGTGAGCCTGGCGTGGCGTGCCCATGCTGCTCCTTTTAGCCATCACAAACTTGTGGGCAAGGCAAGGGCGTCCAGCTCCAGTCCCGCTGAAGTACCTTTAGGTGCTATTACACCGTTAGGCTATGCCTGAATGGTGGTAAAACCCAGTTACCTCGTAAGAGGTGGTAAAAAAAGAAAAAGGCTTTTGAGCTGCTGCCTCAGCTCAGACCCAAATGTCAAAGCAGCTAGTGCTGGATCTCCCCGTTGGCACTTTCCCCTGTTGGTTTCCCTCTGTCCCCATCAGAGTCTCATCTGCTCCTGAAACCTTTAGTACCTTATTCTGACTGTAGTAATGCTGGAAGAAATCTAGAGTGATTCCAGTGGAGCTATTTGGGATTTGCGTTTGCAGGAGGAATTGTACCTGGAGGTTTTAAGTTAATCGGTCATTTTTCCTCTGTATATTTAACCACCGGAGTTAATTAACACTTGGAAGTTTCACAGGCTGCTGCTTTCGTTATCTCAGCTAGCTGTGGTAAAAGGCAGTGTGGCGTGAGGGTGGTAGTCTGGCTGAGGCTGTACAGGTAGGAAAAATGTTGGGAATCAATTCCAATGAATCCCAGGGGTTTGGGTACCTGGATGGTGGGATGAAGGTAGGAAGTGATGATGCATTAGCTGCCATGGTATGCATTGCCTATTGACTTTCCACGTAGTAAACAAAATTATCAGATGATTGTTGGTGTGTGGTGGTGGGTTTTTTTTTTAATTTGAAGAGGATATTTTAAGCAGGACTGCGATTCATAGTCCTGAACTGTAGGAGACTAATGTTCCTGTTCTCCAGCTGGGAGAAACTAATTCAACATCTTGTGTTGTAAACACTCACTCATTTTAACTGATTACACCTCCAATGTTCCTCAAATCACTAAAATTACTAATTGCTATTCCTTACACATCAGAGAGTGAATCCTGAATAATTAACCCCAAATAAAATTAGATGAATTGGCCCTTTTAATTAGAATCCCTGCTGCTGTTTGTTCTGAGCTTCCTTTTCTTACTGTTAAGAGACTTTTAGAATGATTAAAACTGTTTAAGACTTAAACAGCCAGTGACCTTTTAATACAATATAAATCCATAAAAGCAATATTTCAGCTAGCAGGTGGTGAAGTAAATTTTCAGTGCAACTACCTGACAGACTCAGTATTCTTTTTTTTAAATGTTGAGGATGAAATTAGCCAGTGTGGTGGGTTTTTTTTTTTCTTCCCTCCTGCTTGTTAATACAGTAGCTGATTAGCAAAAGTAGTTCAAATGGTGGGATTAGTGATTCGTAAGAGAGTGGTAATTTAAACAGTGCTCTGGGTTGGTGGAGCTGCTTTATTTTAGGAATCACAGGCCGATGTAGTATATTTTGGTAGGTTGTGGAGCTGGTGTGTAACCATGCGATGGTTTCCCCTGCACTGCATGGTGTCAGTGACCTCTCACGACAGGGTTTTGACCAGGGATGCACCAACACAACATGTGATTTTAATTATGTGCTTTCCTTGTCCAGTGGTGTGTGTTAAATACAGATGTTACAGGAAAACGTTCATTTTGGGAAACTTAGTAAGATGCTGTTCACAGCTAAGAGTCACCAGGTCACATCTAGCTGAAGTTTTCTGTACAAATCCTACGGCATCACTGTTGCAGTATGAATTTTCCCAGACCACTTAGTAATACTGCAATATTCTGCAGGTTTTTGCAGTGGTTATTGTGGAATACAGCTTCATGGTAGCCTCGATCAAAAGCCTGGTGCTAAACAAATAAGGGTTTAAGTGTAAATCTTAGCTATTTCAATGTAGATTGCCTTTAAATTGCAAACTTTGGCATTCTGCCTTAGAAGGTGAATACTTGAGTGGGGCAGTGGGAGATGCCTGTATCTGCTCAGTACTTTGCCGAATGGTGTCCATTTGGATCAGAATGGAAACACAGCAAGTGGGGGTTTGCTCCATCACTGTCCTTAGTCTGCTCGGGGAGAGCTTGTGTTTTTCAGGTGATTCAAACTGATTCTGAACCAGCTTCAGAGGCAGAAATTATCAAGATGACAATGAGAAAGGGTTATTTTTGTTTGAAAGGAGAAAAATGAGAAACATCTGGGCATATAGTCTTCAGATGTCAGCCAGAGATCTGGGACAACCAGTGTGAGCCCTGTTTTGTTGGTTGATAGATTTCATTAAGTTATTGTTTCAGGGAAAAATACGATGTTTTGCTTTTTTGTGTTTCTGAGGGTTTTTCCCCCCAAACCGTCTCTTCTTACTGAACGTGTGAGATCATCTTCGTGTCTCGAAGTTTCAAAGCTGCAAATCTTCATGTCTAAACGACTGTGTCAGTCAAGGGGGGAGGCAGTTACTCTGCTGTAATTCCTTTGTTGACTGGCAGATCTATCTCCCTGAAAACAAAGGCTTGAGACATGACCCTGATCCTGCAAAAAACTGAACTGCACTTAAAAATTTAAAGGTTAGACTGCGAGAAAAGTGCTTGCTGCATAAGGCAGAATGTTTTCCTGAGCTTGTATATGTACCCAGAAGGCATCAGGCAAAAATCTTACGAGCTCTTATTCAGCCTGACAGGCTCGTGCTGATGTAGATGTCTGTTAAGGCTTTGAACAGTTTTTTTATTTGTACGTTTGAAAAGTGTAATAATGATATGCCTAAATCTTGGAAAGTACAAGAGGGTGGGGAGGAGAGGGGTAAAACCTTGCAGATGCATCTGCATGGCACAGATTTGATCAGGATCAGAAGCCAGGGCTGGGGCTTGGGAGGCATCCCTTCTGCTTGTGGCTCTGCTTCAGTTTCCCAACGTAGCCGTGATGGACTGGCTTAATCTCTTTCTATTTACTTGTATGTAAAATATGGTGGAAAGCATTACCAGGGCTGATGGTATAATTTCTCATGGTGGCACCGGGTGATGCTGTGGTGCAGGAGCAGGCATGGGTATGAGAGAAGAGCTCAGAGCTGTGGTTTCACGGCACATTGCGCCGCCGTATCTGAAATAACCAAGCTGGCACATGCGTCGCACTGCGCAGCCCCTTCATAAGTCGACTCACGGTCTTCACAGCTGTAATTAGAAGAAACAAATAGCTGGTGCAATGAGGATTGTTTATTTTCTCCTCTAAATGTATGGTAATGGATAGAGATTTCTCGTTGCAAGAGCTGTAGGCAACTGTGCCGTGGTGTGAGGAGGGGCAGGGTGCTGTTCCCTGCCTGCAGACACGCCTGCCCCAGGCTGTCTCCGTGGGGTACTTGCCATCAGAAGGTGATTTCACCTGCCTTGAAGTATAAATTGCCTTCTGGAGGGGCCTTGATGTCTCTCTGTTGACAGAGCTCTGTGCAGTCCCTCTGATAACTGAAGTAATTCCAAGTGTTCAGCCTGATTCCAGGTGAATGTCAACCAAAATGCCAGTCTCGGTGCTGAGCAGCAATCAATACTAACAAGCCCATCTTATCCCTTATTCACGGAGGAGCAGTCAGGAGGGGGTGAGCACTAAGGGTGGGATGTGTCTTCCACCAGCCCGTGGTTAACTCTGGTAGCCTCAGAGCCCCGTTTATTCCGCAGCTGGTGGTGCATCCATGCGGACCAGGGGACGGTCCCTTCCCCAGACAGCCCCCCGCGTAGCTGGCTGGGACTGGAGGTGATCAGCAGTGGGTGGCAGTTATGTGCTCTGCCTGCACATGGACTTCCCTGCCTCCTCCCGCAGCTTGCCCAGCTCTAAGCAATTGAAATCTGTCCAGCTTGGAAAGCTTCAGGGCTGAGGGAAGGTCCCTGAGGTGCATTGTAGGGAGATCCTGATTAAAGAGAGTGTAAGCTTGCTTTCAGCTTTTCTTCCTCCTTTACTCCCTCAAATGTAGACCTGTTTCTTCCACGTGTCATCTAAAACCGTATGCTGCTCAGGACACAGATGTTATAGTCTTTGCATGCTTCCCTCTCTGCCGGAGGGAGACTTCCAACAATGCCAAAAATAATAATACAGTAACAGCTTTCCCTCCTGCATCCGAGGGAATACTCTCCCGCGAGTGCAGTGGGAACAGCATCGGGTCCTATGGCTATGTGTGGGAACGAGGGAAGTGCAGTGGCAGAATAAATAACTAAAGCTGTGAAGGAGAAAAGTCCATCTGTTCACAGAGGACCAGGAAAAGGCCAAACATCTGCAAGGTCCTCCCAGTTCATCAGGCATCTGCTCTCTGCTTCCCAGTCTAAAAAGCTTCCCATTTGTGGGGAGGGTGGAGCCAGGAGCTGATCTGACACAGAGGACGGTCAGCAGAGCTGGGCTGGGATGCACTAGAGCCAGCTGTCTCCTACTGCAAAGAAAAGTATTTTCTTCCAGTCTCCAGAAAAGGGCTCTTCTCTGTTTCTGTCCTTTGCTCCTTTTCTGAAAAATCTTGCCAATGTTTTTTTCTTTCGGGAGGAATGGATCTTCCAAAGGGGCAAAATGGTATTTGTTTAGTGTTTGTTCTAGCAGTCGTTGTTTCCCCCTTCTGTTATGGCAATTGTTTTTTTTCCTTTCTCTTTATGCACAAACCCTGCCCCTTTCCCGGTCTCATCCCCTTTAACACATTCTCTGCCTTGATTTTGCTTAGGTGTTTTGACAGGTTGCAATAAAACACGAGTGTCTGACTAATGTGCTGTGCAGGGAGATGAGGTTTTGGCATTGGAGCAGGGACTAACTGGAGAAACTTCATCTGAAGTGTATTCTTTGGGAAGTTATGTGTGCGCTGGAGTTGAATTTGTTTGCAAAATCACGTTGGTTGGTTGGAAGGTCATTTTCAGAGCAAAGGAGAAAAGTTTACTTAGCACTCAAACATCCCAGCATTTTTTAGAACTAACCACCAAGATATTAGTTTCAGAATATTGCTTCTTTTCTTTTTACTCTGTATTGTATTTCATATGATTTGAAATAGAAGATCGGATTAGTTATAGGGCAAAGAGGAGGATACTGCAGATGTTATTGGACATAATTTTTTTTTTTTAAATCAATCTTAAATTCTATAATATCGTGAGCCAGTAGGTTTTATGGAATTATATGTATTGGAGCAACACGGTTGTCTTAAATTAGTTTTCAGTGTGTTGTTTTTGAACTGTCTTCATGCATCTGTATTTAGGATGATACTTTGTTGGGGATTCAGAGGGGTTTTTTGAGTCCTATCCATGCACACTTTGGGGAAAATGGGAAGAAATGTCTTTCCTGGGAAACAGGATCCCTAAAAGCCCTAGGGGGAGTTTGTGCCTTTCAAAGAGTGATTTGAAATCGGACAGCAAAGCTTTCTAGGGCTGCAGACCCACCTGCTTCCCACAGCAAGCAGCATGAAGGTGCCGTGCCAGTAGTGGTGCCCAGCTGGTGCCCATGCCTGCGGCCGGCTGAGCCCGGGGCTTTGCCCCTGGGCACGGCTGGCCCGGAGGGCTGCAGGTCACCGGCATTCGGCTCAGCACCTCTCCGAGCGGCTCGGAGCCTGCTCCTTGGTGTTTGAGGATAGTGCTGAGGGCCTGCAGTTGGGCGGTGGCGCGGCACTGCATGGAGATACGGAAGTTCGAGGAGGGAGCCCATGGTTTGTACCAAAAGGGTTAAAACCCTCCAAAAGCAACAGTGCCTATATACGTGAAATATCACACTGCTATTCATCTTGAACTTCCATCCCAGATACTGCACACGGGAGAGCCAACAGCAAACAGCTTTATTTGCAGCATCAAGCTTTATGAGAAGAAATAAAAATATACCGAAGTGATCCAAATTACAGCCAGCTGCCTCTCTGGGAGCCAAATCCAGTGCTAATGGCACATGCCCGTTTTTCCATCCCTAGGAGGTGCTTTCAGAGCCTGGTGTCCTGCTGCCTGCAGCCTGTGCTGCTCTGTCCTTGTTTTCTCCTTTGTGCTCCCACCTCCCATGAAGTTCTCAAGGAGAGGTCTCCCATCTCTACACAAAGCTGGATGGCTTCACAGCCAGTATGTTGTTTTGTCTTCACATCAGCACTTTTGGAAGTTTTAAATGAGCAAAATAAAGTGTAGATGTCGTGTACATCAGTCCCGTGTAAAAAGCTTCGTCAGAGTTAAAAGGGTGGATGCTTCTGAGCTTGCAGCTGGCCCATCATGTGGCTGTTGTCACTGAGAAGATACTGTGGTCTTCCCAGTGGTCCTTTATGTGAAGTTATGAAGTCCCTGTAGGAAGAGGAGATGTGAAGAGCATGGCTGCCTGCCAGCAGTAGGGATGCAGGAGATGGGCTGGTCTAGAGTTTGGGCTCCAGCCCTCTGTGTGTCCTCTGCAACAGGGAATTCCTGCTTTTAGACAGGATCCGATGCTGAATTTATAGTGATCAAGAAGTGCTGACATAATTTAGCACAAAAGGGGGTTGCATTGCATGAGATCCATTGCAAGGCTGAATGAGGGGTGTTCATTGCAAGTTTTGTAGTTGTCTGCGGCAGGTTTGAGACCCAAACTTTGATCTGTGGAGCTGGTTGTTGGTGGCTTCAGACTTGGTTGCAAGTCAGCTTCTGCTGCAGGGTCTGAGCACCTCCAAGTGATTTGCCAACGTTACTGAGCTGTCGCAGCCATCTCCTGAAGCAGTGAGGGCTTCAGCTAAGCGTTTGATGGATAAATGATGTGTGACTTCCTGTGCTACAAAACCGATGGCAGGGTTCTGAGTATTGCTGGGTTCATTCTGATCATCTGTGTCATGATGTGGGGAAATGCTGGTTAGTCTTAAGTTCTCCCATTCTCTCTCCTAGGGGACTTCCTTCCTCCACCCCCACCTCCTGTGGATGACCTCGGGAATATCACATCACAAGGTGCCTTTCCCCCTCCACCCCCTCTGGATGATGTTACTTTCAACGTGCAGGTAAGAAGACAAGGATTTTATTGTTTGTGCAGAACTGATCAAAAAATTGTGGAAATGAATGGATGATAATAAAACAAGGTGGCAAAGTGCTGTGGTTAGAGATCATGTGTCAGGAGCAACCAATTCAGCTTTAGCAAGCTGTGTTTCCCAAGTGGGGAATATTTCCATTCAAAACTTGCTGGGCTATTAAAGGATTTTTCCCATCCGGCTTGAATTAGAAGACTAATTGCCTTCTGTCCTTGTGATGGCGGATGGGAGTGAAACCTTCCCAGAATGAATTGTTTTCTGGAAGGGCCATCTCCTTCCATGGACTGTGGAGAGACTCAGGGCAGTAATCTGATCCTAAAAGGGCTTTGTTTAGATGCCTAAATTAAGTGAAGCAAATAAGCCCTGGCCCAGGCTCCCGTGATGTCACTGAGACCCTTTTCACCCGCTTTTTGCTGGCTTGTATCTGCAAGATTTGCCATCTGGATGAAAAGGCAACTTCTAAGATGCATCAGGTGATGACGGCATGTCCTGTGTGGACAGGGACGTACTTTGAATACCTTTGAAAGGTATGAACACCTTTGTGCAGACATCGCCAGCTCGCCTGGAGTGCCGGGTACTTAGGCACGTTCAGGAGAGATGTATTCAGACTGCAGGGACGGGCTGTCAAGGTGATCAAAGGATGAGGAGCTGATCTTGCCAGTGGAGACCGGAAGAGTTTGGCTTGTTAGCTGAGCAAAAGGAAGGCTGAGAAGTGAGTATGGTTGCAAATTTGAAATACCTTCAGAGGATAAGCACCAGAGAAGAACAACTTTTCAGCGCTGGGTGAATGTTGGTGCAGGAACAGGAGAGGCTGAGCTTGCCAGACGTGCGTTCGTGCTGGTGTTTAGGAAGTTTTTAAACACTGAGACTGCAAAGGTCTGGAAGAGCCTTTCAGGAGGAGTAGTGAGAGCAAAGCGAGTGTGATCTAGGCTTGAGGCTGGTGAGAGTTGTGTAGCCACATATCCACAGCCATGGGGCTGCCCTTGATGACCCTGGAAGGCTGTGGCAGTCCTGTGCCCCTCGATGGATTTGAACCTGAGAATAAGCTAGCAGGCAGACGTGAAACAGGATTCAAGAGACCTGACTTAGTTCCTGACCCCGCCACAAACTCTAGAGTCAATTCATCTACTTTGTGCCTCTGTAGAAAGAAAACATTTTCCTCCCTCGAGGGCGTCCTGTGATCTCTTGCCTGTGGCGAGATGTTCGGATGCTATCACAGTCTCCGCATGTTCCCACAATGGGTTCAGGGTTATGAGCAGCCTTCAAGAGGGAAGGGGTTAATGAGGATTGCGTTTTCCCTTGCCAGGAAAGTCTGCAGCCGTCAGGGATATTAGCCAAGTGTGGAGCATGGCTTTTCCCAGCCTTGGGGGAATGAAGTAATTCCCCAGCAAGTGTTGTTCTGTCTTTTTATCTCTCCAAGAAGAGTGGACCCCGTGGGAGCAGGGAGCTTCCAGACTGCCCTGGGAAGCAGCGGAGCAGCAGGCTCCTGGCAAGGGCAGGGCGCTGCCTGCACGGCTGCCTGCGCAGGAGCCTGGGCAGTGGGAAGGGGTCCTGGCACCTCACGTGCTTCTCCGGGGTCAGGGGTCAGGCTTCCCTCTTGCCAGGTCGCCCAAGGAGGGACCTCATCATGTTTATTGGAAGGGGCTCGTGTCTTCAGCTCCTCACGCCTCCCTCCTGCCCTGGGTCCAAAGACGTGCCTGGGCTGCTGGGGGCTGTCACTGGGATGTGCCCTATGGTAGAACCACCCAGCAGGCTGGCTCTTCCCCATGGCGCTCATGAAATTGCTGTTTGTCACACCCTTTCTCACTGGCTTGGGGAAGCTGGGGCTGGAGCCGCGTTTACAGCATTGGCTTTTGGCAGGACCTTGGTTAGAGTGAGATCCCTTCGCACAGCATCCCGTTTGGAGGATGGGGAGCCTACCAGTTGTACCCCAGCACTGCTGCCTGTCACCACCCCGAGATGTGCTCTGTGCAGCAAACGGGTCCCTGCCTTTAATCTGTGCTCTCTTGTCACCTTCCTTCCCTTTCTTTTCCCTTCCATCCTCTGAAGGAGATCGGAAGGAGACAAAAGACAAGGCTAAGTCAGGAGCTGGCGGGGTCTTATGTTGCAAGATCAGCTCCTTATCTTGCAGCAGCAGCAAAAGCCATGCTGAAGCAGGATGTAAAGCCCGAGAGATGAGGGAAAAGGGCAGGTGGCAATAAAGCAAGCTGCTCAGTGCCTTTGTGCACTGAACACAATCATTTCCACAACTCCAGACGGAGGTTGCGATGCTGAAGGAGCAAAACCAGTGGTGGCTGTGTTCCTTCTGCTGTGAATCCTTTCTCAGCCCTCAGGACATGGTTGCCTGAAGGCTGGGAGCTCATGAGCTTGTGTTGGATTGGGCTCCAAGCCAAGCCTGATTCTGCTCTCTGCTGCCAGGCCACTTCATTTCCATGCCTCAGTTTCCCCATTGCTAAATTAAAGTGCTGAGGCAGATGACCCATTCCTGAGTGTGGACCAGATCTGAGGCTGCTACCTGGGGTTGGTTTGGCCCTCGCAGACCTGACGTGAGCCCTCCAGATTATTCCAGAGTTTGAAATTTATCTGCTCCAGCAAATCAGCCCCTTTACAACAGTAATTTCTCTCTGGATGGCAGAGTGCTGATGACAGCTTGTGAAACGTGTGTGCTGTGGCTCCAGGTAAAGCTTGTTATACTAGGTGTTAAGCTGACGAAGGCTGCAGAATATATATGTTTAGTTTATTATCATTTCATGCGTTACTGTTAGCAGGTGGCTAAAAGCTGCACAGATTATTACAGTTTAAGTTGCAGCTTAAGAGCAGCATTTAAAATAGTAATGCCCAGTTTTTGTAGGGCTGTTTATCTCTGGTTCTCTATTTGGACAGTGGAGCTGGCCACTTAGGATCAGGTCCAAAAGGCTACTTCAGTATCTTGGAAATCAAAGGAGGTCATGAAATACCTTTACAACAGATCGGGTGTTTTCTTGTAATTTCTGTTTTTCCATCTAGATCTGTCATATTTGTATTCGCAGCAGGGCTGGGGAGGAAAAGGGAAGGAAATTTCAACTTTTTTCTTATGAACTGTAATGCTTTTAAAGGAAAAATAAAAAAGGAAATGTTTATTTTTTTAAAAAAAGAGAGCATTGGGGCTGGGGGAGAGCTGTGTTGGGAAGTTCCCCTTTGGCTGCAGTCAGCCGGCGAAGGCGAGGGCTTGTTCCCAGAATGGTGGCGAGGGCGCGGCGATGGCGTCTGACAAATACGGACATGAGCAAAGAGCTTTTTGCCACGTTGGCTTGGGCTCAGTTTAAAAGAGAAAAAAAAAAAAAAATCCTGGACGGGAAGAAAAATGAAATCACTGTTTGTCAAAGGGAAATAGATAGATCTGGGAGGGAGGCAGGCACATTTTTATTAGGTTGGGGTTGTTTTTTTTTTGCCCTCTAGTTTCAAAAGAGGCATTCTGCCCAGGCCAGGGGAAGCAAAAGTGAAAAATTCTCATCAGCACCCTCCTGGGTACCGTTTGCCCGCAGAGGGGGACCCTCGCTCATGGCACCAGCAGTGTCCCCCTCACCAGGCAGGGTTGCTCAGGGATGAGGACTGTGCACAGCGTCGTGAAAAGCCTGTCCCTGCCCTGCATCCCGTGGCCCTGGAGCCACGCATGCTGTGGGGCAGCTCGGTGAGCCGCGTCACAGGAGCTCCACATCTCCGCTGTCTTTGAAATGAGCAGTTCTCCTCATGGTGGAGGCTCAGAGCCCGGTGTTCCGTGCCGGGGCAGGACCCCGGTGGCTCAGAGCAGATGTGACCCTCAGCTGCAGACCCGCCGAGGGCCACCTTGGAAAGACATGCATTTATGGGTTGCCAAAAGAAATACGGATTACCTGCAGGTGCTGCATCTGCAGTGTGGGTCTGATTTTCATTTGGGACCCTCAATACTGAGCGAACTGGGGGGGTTCTTTAGCTTGGAGAAGAGGAGGCTCCGGGGGGACCTTACTGCTCTCTACAGCCACTTGAAGGGAGGCTGTAGGCAAGTGGGGGTTGTTGGTCTCTTCTCCCAGATAACAAGAGCAAACGGCCTGAAGTCACGCCGGGGGAGGTTTGGATTGGATATTAGGAAAAATTTCTTCACTGAAATGGTAGTCAAGCATTGGAACAGGCTGCCCAGGGATGTATGGAATCACCATCCCTGGAAGTATTTTAAAAATGCATAGATGTGTTGCCTAATGACATGGTTTAGTGATGGACTTGGCAGTCTTGGGTTAATGGTTGGACTTGATGATCTCAAAGGCCTTTTCCAACCTAAATGATTCTGTGATTCTGTGCTACTGCAACATGGAAAGGAGAGGGTTGTGTTCAGTTGGGAGATCACCTCTTCCCCAGCAACCCCTGGCTGTTATCAGTGTGGGTTTTATTGACCGGCCACAAAACACTTTACAAAAGAAATACCAGTCTCTCCCTGATAAGGAAGCTGAAGCAGGGAAAATGCTTTGCCTAGGTCACCAGCCTGACCTGCAGCCGTCTAAAAATAGGACCTAAATCTCCTGCATCCCAGAGCAATTCTGTCTGCTACATCGCACCACCTCATTACTGTAAAAACTGCAGATTAATGAGTGAACACCATCAGCAGCTGAAAACAGAAATAATTAAAGAATTTGGAATATACCAAAGAGGATGTGCGGAAGTGGTTTAGGACAGGGGTTAGAGTGAGGAAACAATTAGACTTAGAACACTTGCATGAGGAGCAATATAAAACATTGTTATAAGCATCTATGAATGGAGGGGCTACAGTGCTGCAGCTATGTGGGCAGGGAACTATTCCCCTGTTCAGACCTACTTGCGATACGCAGAAAATGAGCTGAAGGGCTCAAGTTCCTCTTGCCAAGGAATTTTGGAAGGAGAGATGCTGATAGGCGTATGTGCCTTCCTTTGCAAGGCTGTTCAGAGGAGACCCGGCTCGCTTCTACCTAGTGCTCACGCCCAGGAGAAAGTGGGAACGTGTCGGTAGATGTGAGCAGTGTGTCTCACCCGCGTTACGGAGGAGGCTGCCTGGCATTTCGCTGTCTGACTCCCTCCCAGTTCGCCGCTGTGGCGGTGCCTCTTTGTGGGCTCTGACTCACTGGTTAAGGAGACAGCCGGCATGGAGGACATTTTTTTTTTTTTTCTTTCTTTCTTTTTTTAATTTTGGGTGCACATGTTGACAAATAGTTGGGGAGGGAAGAGTGTGATTTTTGCCTTCAGGGGGTGCTGCCTTAAATAACACATCTCCTGCTCAGCAGCGTGGTGGCTGGGCTCTGCCTGGGTGCCGGGCTTGCTTTAAATTGCCTGCCTTTTAATGTTTGGAGAAGCCGAAAAGGCCAAAGAGAGCAGAACGTGTGTTCAGCCTCCCTCTAGTGCTAGATTTTGTTAATCATCGGGATTATTGGCCTGGGTGCAGGTGCTCGCTGGCGAGGAACATCAGTAAGGCAGCACAGCTCTAGCTGCCGGCAGGGTCGCCTGGCTCTGGGCAAGCAGCAGTAGCTCCCGGTGACTCTGTAAATAAAGCCATAGTCTGTGTGTATTGCTTGCCACTCAAGATCCAGCTTTTGCAGATTTCTGGGACTCATAACCTGATTTATTAAAATCCATGCAATAAGCAACTGCCTTTTATCTAACTTGAAGCCGTGTCCAACAGTATAAATAAATTACCTGGTAATGTTAAACCTCTTACTCAAACCTTGGCTTTGCAGGAATGCTTTTGATCTGTCTCCCTTCTTCTGCCTTCCGTGTGTGTTTGAGAAACAGGAGTGCTCTGAATTAGTCGTGAACAAATAACATGTATGCTTTCTGCATGTTTAAACGCTCACTGGGTCTCTACAGATCAATATATGTTTGCTTTATAATAGTTTCTAGGCACTGAAGTGAGAAAAATCAGTAATACAAAGTCTGTATATGTTGATGAATATCTGGATGCATGATAGATAATGCTTGTTTTTCTCATACGCTTATAAATATACACTATATTTGTGTATGAGAAATGCGTAATGCGTGGGGATATAGAGCAGACCGCCACATTATTGGGGAGCAAGCATTGCACGTTTTATCCTTTCTGCTTTTTTATCCCTTTCAGCGGGTAGCATGACCAAAAGATCCAGGATGACAAGAGAAAAGGAACACTGAGCACTTCTTTCAGGCAGCTCTTGATGCAACCCATCTTACACGCATGTTTGTTTTACAATGCCAAACCACATTCTATTTTAAATCTTTAATGAACCTCTGTTCCCATCTATGTAACTTTCCAATCCTTACTCTCTTCAGAATAGACAAAGATGCTTATTATAAACCACAGATTTTACTGAAAGGGTAAACTGGAAAAGTTTTAATTGTACAGCGTAAGCCTGCCATTCATCTCTCTGCCTGGCTATTAATATCTTGGCAGTGCTATAATGCAATACAGCCTTTAATAGCTAAACCTCTCGGCAAGGACTACAAAAGAAGCAAGGATCCAAACAGTTAACTGTGCTCATTATTTTCATCACGCTTATTACTGTGCTATTTAATGTATTTGTTATGTTATTGTTTAGTAACACAGCGCACACAGGATGCGCCGGGACCTGCACTGGTGCACACTCGTGCCTTCTTTGGGAGGAGGGATGTGACTGAGGCTTGGGAGATGCCTTCGGAGATGGAACAGAACGGCTTTTGATAATCTGCCATACAGCGGGTGATGAGGTGAGGGAGGAGAAGAAAGTAAAAGCCTAATACACGTCATATGTAAATAAGAGTATGAGACCATCCAAAAAGTTGTGAGAGGAAACAGGAAGGTCAGAAATGTTACTGATTGTGATGGTCAGAGATCATCAAGCTAAAACCATCGCAGGGTGAGACACAGGGCAGTGTTATACACATGTGCCAGCTTGGGTCCAAACAGCGGGCTGTGGTTCCCCAGAGCTGTGCCCAAGGTTACAAGCCCTGGTGGGCATCTCCTGGCTCTTGTGGGTATGTCTTTGTGGGACACTGTCACAGTGCCGGCGCTGGAGTTGGGTTCACTGCACCTGCAGAGAGGTTAATATGTAACCTGGATTATCCACCCGTGGATAATAGAGACGTGAATGTGGAAAGTAATAGGGGAGGCATGAAGAGCATGCAGAAAAAGCAAGCGATTTTATTCTGTCAGAGCTAGTATCAGCTTGTGACAGACAAAAAAGAAGCAATAACATCATTATATCCAAGGTAGAATTATTTAAGCAGAGGGAAAATAAAAAGATAATGAAGATGTGGGAATTCTCCCATCAAAGCAGATGAGCTGAGTGGTGGAAGAGAGTGAGATAACATGATCGGTATTGAAGAAATTTCCATTCTTCTCATTTCTGAGTGCTGTTCAAGTCTTCTGTTGGATTAGCAGGTCCTAGAAATGATGTCTTGCAAGATCAGTTGCTCCTGTGTCAAATCCTGGGTAGGTGCATTGCATTAGGGAACTGTAATGCAGCGACAAGACTCAGGCAAACTGTCAATAGCAAGAAGGAATTCTAAAAATTGCAGCAGACAAATTATTTTGCCTTTTCTATGAAGCTGTCTGGGATTGGAAGATGTGGTTTAGAAGGTCAGAGCCTTTCCATGCAGCTCGGGCGTGGTGGTAGGCTGGAACGTGACAGAGCAGACAGTCAGATTGCCACCTTGGTTTTGGTGCTTTAAGTACTATGATGCTGCACAATACAGAAATGAGCTTTGGTCAAACAAGATGAAAGGAAATACAGCTGTACTGACTGGAGGATCCACTGTCTGTCTAAATTCAGTTTTGCAGACCTGGAGTAGTTCAAAGAGTAAGGCAAACTTCATCCTATTTTTGATGCAAATTTTGCTGAAAGTATTCGGAGGTGGATATGGAGAAGCTGTGAGAGTATCTTATTTCCAAGAATGGAAGTGGCTCAAACGCAGGTTCCTGTCTCTGTTTTTTCAGTTTCTATCACTGGGGAAAAACAGCTTCAGCTGCCATGAAGGATGGTTTTGTTGTCAGAAAGTGTTGCCTCTGCAAAGAGAGTGTGACACAGTGACTGTGCAAGCTAAAAGGTGGTAGAAATACCAATGTGAAATGTTGTTGTAGCCAGTCCTGGAGAAATTTGTTCCAGAACAAGAGGACAGGCATGATTTTAAGTGTCTGCTGCCATTAAACTCCATCCTTGCAGGACCATTCCCCACAATTGTATTTTTCAGTTTTGATCTGTTGATGAAAATGCAGGATGTTGATTGGCTTTAACACACAAGGAGCAGGTAAGGAAGAGCATCTGGAAAACATCGTCTGATATTTTTAGTGGTGTGAGGAGTAAAATAGAAATGTTTGGGAAAGCTGTAGCAACTCCAAGTGTGGCTGAAGCCAGCAAGTGACAGCTCTGCCAGAGGTGCTGTACAAACTCCTCTCATTCAACAGTCCCAAGCTACAGCTCCTTCTCTCTCCATCCTCTCATTTCTGCATCTCTCTCTTGCCATGGAAACAACCTTGTGTCTTGTGGCATCCCAGGCTGAGCCTTCCTCTTCAGCTCTATTACTCCACTCACTCCTGAGTCGCTTTCCCCCTTGCCCCCCTGTCTCTGGCTCTGCAAACTGCCCTGCTTCTGCCCTGCAATACCCCTCTGCATCTTCCCGAAAGATGCCGCTGCCGAGGCCTGTGCAGACGTTCGGGTGTCCATGCTTCCCGCGGGCTGTGGTGGGGCTGCCCCTGGGAGTGACGTTTGCTTGGTGCTAAGGTCAGGTGAGCCTCTTGAAGACATTTAGGAGGAATACACGCTCTGCGCAGAAGCAAAGGTGTTTGGCTTCTGTGGCTGTGTTGGTCCTAAACAGAAATGCAGTTAAAAGAGATTTTCCTGAGGTCTAACATGTACTGGGGACAACATGTTTTCTGATGCTTTAATTCTTACTGAAAAATAACAACTTACATTCATTTATCTGCGCATGGACAGTATCCAAATAAACCTTGGAGCTCACCCGGGAGGGATCTGCACGCTGGTGTTTCTCCGCAGGGTTTTGCGGTGGTCTCTGGGCAGCGCAAGTTACTTCTTGTTCAGCGTTCTGTGTAATTCAGGTCCTTTTTCTGCAGCTGAGGTTCTCACTTAAGGCATGTGTAGAAGGCAAGGTGTCCAAATGAGGAGGTGGTTGTTAAAAAAGAAAGAAAACCCATGGTCATCCAGCCAAATCAAATACCAGACGCACATCTGGCAGCCTTGAAGGGAAGGTAAAAGTGGACCTAATGGTTCAGAAAATGAGATTGCAAACTTCTTGAAGGCAAGGACCTTCCTTCCTCTGTGGATCGGAACTGCAGGGTCTGTGCAGCTGGGCTTGCCCACCCCGTGGACTGCGGCCATCGACCGCCCTGAAAACGTGCGGACTGAGACAGAGTCCAGATTTTCCTCTTCCTCATTTTGAGAGACATATAGTAGATTTTTAGCGTGACTCATTTCTGCAGAAGCCAAACACAAGCCGTTGACTTTCATGTCATTTTATACATTGATTTTGCTGTCACTTTGCCAGACTCACTGGAAGATTCTTGAATCCTTGCAAACTTTTTGGCGCACACCCCTTCCTATTAGAGCAAAACAAGCAAACAAATTCCGAAGTATGTTACATGTTTAACTTCTGGACCTGGAGCTTATTGAGTCTGTGAAAGTTGAGTGGCCAATTCTAATTTTACTTTTTTTTTTTTGGTGGTGATTTCCTAATAGCTTCACGGCCGATATTCAGGAATGCTTTCTGAAATTCAGAGAAGCTTGACTGTGTGCTTAAACTTCATTAAAGTTGATAGTACTTAGGCACACATGTAAAATTAAGCATATGCTTATGTTTTATACAGCCTTTTGCAGGTGACACGAGCAGCTGCATATGGGTTTCCAACGTGTGATTAAGTTCCAAAAGGAGTTTTTAAAAACAGTTTTAGTCAACCTTAATTTTCTGAAATTGGTAGCTTTAACAAAACCTATCTTTTTTGATTAAAATTGCCTGAGACGTGTCCCTTTTAAAAAGCTCTTCATTTAACTGTCACAATACACAGTCTTGTGTGGGATAGAGTTTGTTCATGTAAATTTGATTTCCACTTAAAGTGGTACAGACACGAAATGATTTCAATAGATCTTTATGAAAGCGGCGGTGCTGTTGCTTTCTCACCTCTGTCGATGTGGGGGCCAGGCAGAGGCATTAAATTGTCAGCTGTGCCGTTCTGCATATCGCAGATCATAAAGCTGGTCACCCAGGGAGACCAAAGGCATCCAGCCTTGATCTGCAGACATCAAGAGATGGGGGGATCTTGGAAGTTTGTTCTAGCATTTAATTACCTGCAATATCATGCATAAGTGAATATCTCTGTTATTTTTAAATAGAATTTCCCTGGCTTCGGCTTTCCAGCTGCTGTGTGTTTTTTCTATTTTGCTTGATTGGACGGCCTTGTGGTATTTGGCACTTTCATTCTGTGAAGCTGTTTAGATATTGCTGTCGAGCTACTCTATCTCCTTCATAAGTGAAACCAAGTGAGCTCTCTATGTGTCTCCTCGTCAGCTGTTTCTGCTTTTCTGGGGCATCTCTCAAGTTTTGAAAATGCCGTCTTCAACAGTGGACATGGTATTTCAGCACGAGACTCAGCAGAAGTGTTGAAAGGAGTAAAATCACCTTCAGCTCTCTGCTTTCCTTGCTCCAGGATGGTGCGGCACTGGGCAAGAGCTCGTGTTTGGTGTGGTTTTTCCCTATGGAATATAAATTTAGAGTCGAGGGGCTGGGTATGACAGCTTACCCTGTGTGTAGGCGTGTGTAATTCATGGCTTGTCAGACATGTCCTGTGCCATCGGAGGCATCCTCCTCTACCCTCTTCTCTTACACCAGAAAAGGAAAGAGGAAGATCATGACTTGGCGAGGATGCGGAGATGAAGGGAGTCTTTGCTCTTGGACATCACCATGGGATCTTTTATAAACATAACGTTCACGTCGTGTGAGTCAGCAGGAAGGTCTTCCTTTATTGCAGCAGACACTTAATGAGCTATTTGGTTTCTACATTGATTAAACTTTGCAACTGTATTGGGGTAGTTGGTTACTCTTCGGTTATGGTTCCCCTTGGAGGCAGATGATGAGATATCCGATATCTGCTCTTAGTTTTCAGTTTTTCTGCAAGCAGCAATACTCTGCGGGGAACATCAGTTCTGCTTGATGGCTAATTAAACATTACTTTGTGACAATATTGGAGCAGATTTTAAGTTGGTGGGGGAGTGGGCAAAGAAAGGGGAAACTTTTAACAGTCACTATAATTATCAATAACAAGTCCTAATGTAATTGCATTAATTAAAAGAAAAAGGATATATTCCCTGCTGCTGTAAACTTAGTTAAAGTCGGTGAAAGTCATGCTGTGTCAAAAGGATTTCATGGCCAGCGTTCTTGCCCCGTGAACAGAGAGGTAGTGCTGTCCTGCAGAAGGCATAAAGAAAAAATTGATATATTCCACTTTATATTGTATATTCTGGTGATGAACAGCAGCGTTGCACTAATTCAATTTAATTCCCAAGGACGAGTGATTGTAACTCCACCCGGAGAATATTAAATTGCCTTAATGGAAAAATAAACTGGTTTTATTCTCCCCCTTCTCTCCCCATCTTCCCCATTCAGTTTTCAAATAACTTTATGTGCCTCCTTAGTTTATTAATACACTTCTCATCTTGCTGCTGATTTTGCATCTGGTAACACTTAACACAGACAAGACTCCCAAAGCTTTTGATCAGACATGTTAAGTAAACTATCAGGACCATCAGGTCTGCTGCTCTGGCAGATGTTGGCTCGTGGGACAACTCCTCTCTCTTCATACCCTGACTGTTCCTTATCAAATCCATCCTGTTGATTTCATGTGCTTGAGGACCACAGTGCCTCTTCCCCATGTACGAGCTGGCCACGTACGAAGATCCTCTGACCGGCTGAACAGCATTTATTGTTTTGCTGTTTTCAGTAGCAGTGCAGTTTTGAGAGCACCATTTAGCCAGCCTTGAAACTTCCAGGACTTCCTTCCATGAACAAAGCATAGCAGTCAGAAACCCCAAAAAGACAGGTGCAGGTTTGAGTGCTCGAGGTAGGGGTGTCAGTCTGGGATACAGGGAGCTGGATAACGCTGCCTGGGACAGAGCAGATGGGGGCTGGGGGGACCAGGCAGCACAGGACCTTTGTCTTGGCGTCTCCAGCTTCAGGGCACCTACAAGCGCATCCCTGGGCTGCAAGGCAGATCTTGTTGAGTGGTTTGACCTATTTGCTGCATCCTCTTTACTCCTGTCGCACAATTGCCTTCTGTTCTCCTAAAAGGGTGGCAATGGGACAGGGAGTGTTGCAAATCTCCTCCTGGGCTGTTGTCCATAGGTCACCCATGCTGGCCTTGGACCCAGTGCTTCAGCAGAGCGTGCCCCAAATCACGGAGCCTCTTGGCTAAACTTCTGTGATGCAGCTTCATCCTTTTGTGGTTTTGCTCACTCATCTAATATCCAGAGCCAGATCCTCTTCTGTGGTCTTGAGAAGTCTGGACAAACTGTGGGTCTTTGTGGCAAAACTTCTCTCCAGCATTAGAGGCAGGAGCCGTTCGGAAGGGAATGTAGTCCTGGGCTCTGCTGTGGCGTTACTGGTGCCCATGGACTCTGATGACACGCCGCCCCCAAGCAGAGCCAAGGTGCTGGTTTCAGATTGGGGGCCCTCAGGATGTGCAGGGGGCAATGGCTTATTAAATGTTGATGGAAGAAGGACCGCTGGCCACAAACTGGTGCTCAGCATGGTGGTGGCTTGGATCCAGCCCCCTCTGATTGTGTGAAATCAGGACCATCCTGCAGTGAAATTGCAGCTGGATCTTGGATGGCTTTGACAGTGGTCTGTTGTCTTCTGGCATGTTTTGTCAGGGCTAGTACACCAAATACAGAGAATGAAATGTCCATTAAGGACCTGGGCTGGCCCACTGGGTTAGTGTCTTCATGGCCAAAAAGAGCTTGTTTGTGTCTGTCCGAGTTGCAGCACCTCGCTCCCACCCCTCTACCTGCTTTCCCTACCTGGGGCTGGTATCCAGTTGACAATAAGCTCCTTGGGACAAGGATATTTCCTAACTATTGTTTTTGAGCAGTGCCTGTCACACTAATCTCTAGGGAAATATAAACCTTTATTGTCATACACATTCATAACTGCAACAGTCGTTGCTGTCTTTCATATGTGTCCCAGGAGTCTGAGTGCAATTGGCTGTGATTTCTGTTGTGTCGGCTACAAGGAGGGGACAAGTGGGTTTCCAGGTGTTTGTCCAAGCACTGGCACTAAGGAGATGGTCAGTTATTAACCTGCAGAGACTGACATGTACCCACCAGCAGAAGTGGTTCCTGGCTGGTGTTGACTGGTGGATAGAAAGTACAAGTGGGGGCTTCAAGTAAATGACTATGGAGAGCCAAATCCCATCACCAGTGGTCAGTACTGAGTGTCCAGAGAAAAACGTAAAAGGAGAAGCAGAGAATTTTTAAGGATTTTGGTGTTTTCTTCCACGTGTTTCTCCGGTGGCTTTTGAAACCCATGAACTCATAACCACAGCATCTTGCAGCAGAAGTGGCTCTGCAGTTCAGCAGCATGTTGTGTGATGGAACACCTACTGCCTTTTCTTTGTTTCGAGACTGATGCCTTCTACTTTCATGCTTTCTTCTTCTGTTATCTGCTTTCTCTGTTTTGGCTTTTAAAAATAGTTTTATTATTTGTCATTTTTATAAGCCTCCTACACTACACTGAGTTTATAAATTGGTTGTTAAGGTTTTGCAAGATGTCTCCTAGCAGTGCTTAACAGATAACTTTTCTTCATCTGTTGGTTCATTTGCCCCAGCTGTAAGCCCGTGCAGCTCTTCACAACACCTTGTTGCTTCAGAGATAGTATCAATTAATCCTCGGGATACGTGGTGCTGTTTGTATTTTCCATGAGTGGAGAAGTTACGTGTGGGACTGCGGCGATGCTGGACCCGTGCCATAGGTCTGGGGCTGGGCTGAGCTCGGACCTCAGCCCCCTTCACCCTGCTGTGTCTCCTGCGGTTTGCTGTGGCACAACTGCTGGTGTAAACTTTGACAAGGGAAGATATTTGGCGCATGTATTGACCCTTTTTGGGGCAGTTAGGTAGGTAGGCTGGTGTTTAGTGGATGGTTGCCCCCCACCCCATTTAAGTCCCATTCCAGATAGGCCCACCTGCCTTATGGGTTGATCTTCAAAAGTGGCCGGAGTTGTAAAAATGTTGCTCAGTTAAATGACAGCGGCATCTGAGAGACACCAAATGATGCCTTTGAACAGGCTACTTTAAACTTTTGAAGTGTTTTCCTTTGGTCCTGCTAATATCCCGCAACACAAACCAGGTAAAACTATTCTGTGCCTGAAAAAAAGAAAGAACAGGGGAAAAAATAAATCAAAACCTAACTTCCCTTTGGCTTTTATCCTTGATGTCATCAAAAGACTAAAAAGGATATTTCAGGCCTGGCTTCAGCCTGATGGAACAGCAGGGAAGTTCTTTTCTATTAGATCCTTGATACAATCACGTCTGGTGAAATCACTGCGGTCACATCTGCTGAAATCTTCCATCATTTCGGATTTGTTTCAAAAGACTCAATCTTTCTGTTTTCAAAGGGCATGACTACTTTTCTAGCCCCTCCTTGGTGCCTGGAACAGTGATTAGGCATCAATCAAGCATCTTAGGTCCCTCTCGCCCAAATGCTGCAATCAGCTCTTGTCTCCTTGTGCGTGCTTGGTGGGGCAGCCGCTTGGGACCGTTTTAGTTTACATTGAGGAATTTGAAAGAAAATGTTTGCACTTGCCTTTAGGCTCAGGGGAGAATAGACACAGCAGCTCATCTTCAGGGTGCATTATTTTCATGATAGATACCCTTGAGGGTGCATCTTTTTGCCACTGCAGTGTCTTTTGGGGCTTTAGATGGCTTTTGTGACCTTTAAAAGAAGACTGGGAAATTCTACAGTGAGAGAGATAGGGTAGCAAGGGTGTATGTCTGGAAAAGGATCTTGCCTCTGGCAGTGGTATTGCTGGAGAAAGTGCAAAAAAAGGGGGCTTTTGAGGAAAAATAAATGCCAAACCCCAGCCTGAAGTATATCAAGACTGAATCACTTCTTTCCTTCTTCCTTGTTAACTTTTCTCACAGTCTCTTCTTGTACGTGTAGTGCTTGCCATCAAAAATCAAACATCTTTCCCTCCTCTCCCCCACCTGCCCCTAGCTAAAACGGGGCGTAAGAGCCCCGTCCTTCTTTCTCTGTCTGTGGCTCTGTCTAAGCCCAGTGCCCAAGGCCACAGAGTAGAAATGCTAACTCCTTGTTTGGAGAGCTGTTTCATTTGCTCTTCCTACCACCTCAGTGCCTACCCAAGGGTTCTGACAGCCTGCAGAGCGTGGCAGGCGGCTGCTGCGGCTGCAGCCTGGTGGAAACAGGCAGCGGTCACTGAATTTATGAGCTCTGCCGCCTCGCCTGCGGCTCAGTCGCGTTTACCGGAGGAAAAGACAATGAAGTCTTTCAGGGCAAAAGTCCTTATTTACTATCTGCTGGCTCACAAGCCCTGAATTGCCTAAATTTGCCTCTTCCTTGCTCCTCTCGTTACTTTAGTCCTCCCTTTCCATGATTACCTTTGCTGCAGAGGGCTTTTCTGCTCCCTGCTTTGCCTGATTCTCAGATCTGTAAATGCAAACACTGTTGATTTGTTGCAGCCCAAAGAGAGCTCCCCAGGCACCTCGGGCTCCCAGTAAAACCAAGGTGCCGGGAGCAGAAGACACCAGGGGGAGGGGAGGCAGCTTGTTTGTTCCAAGTCATTAGCTATGACCTTTCTTAATATCCGTGGTGTTCATCTCCATTCTTCCACTTGTGAGTTACGAGGTTATCAGTGACTTGCGATAGCAGAGTGTGCAGAGTGAGCTGCTGCTAGAAGGAAGGTTGTGTGTCTAGCTGGAGCTCTGCTGTCTTGGATGTGTCTGTGCATATATAACAGCGCTGCATTTCCCAATGACAACAGCTTGCATTCCTGGGGCACAGCTCGGAGGACGAGCTGGCCACAACGCTCGTGAAAGCCACTCAGCTCAGCCTGCTTTAGAGAAGACTTGAGCAAGGCTGAGGTGAAAGGGGAGAAGGTGGATCTCGATGCTGGAAAATTGCGCTGCGGCAAGCAAAGTCTTGATGCTCTGAAATTGTTCAGGAGTCTGGTTGTTGCTTTATGTTGGTAGAAAATAAACACCCGGGCTCTGGAGTTACTTCTAACCTGCTGTCCATGTAAGTCAGCAGGTCGCTACTGCAGAGTCACCCTCCATCCTTCCCAAAAGAGCAACACCGATGGGCATCAGTGTGATTTTCCGTAGAGGCTCAGAGGCCAGCCTGGCAGCCCACATCACATCTCTCATGCCAGGAGCTAATTACTGTCCCAAGCTGCAGCACTGCGTGGCAGCAAACAGGGCATGGAGAGAGGGGAAAACAGAATAAAAGAGAGGTGGCTGGGTCTGGGTAGGGAAAGGAATTTGGAGCAGGAGCTAGGAAGGACATCTGGGAGCCAGATTCTTCTCTTTGAGCCCGTGGCAAGGAGCTGGCTTAGACAAACAAGAAGTGTTCTTGTTTCTCTGCTCTAACCTGCAAAATGTGGTAAGGTGATCTAGGTTGTAGGAAAAGGTGGCATCTAGGGAAATCAGCATGCTTTTCATGTCTCCTAGCTCAGTGAATAGTCTTACAGCCTTTTTAGCAGTGAAGCAAACTTTGATGCTGTGCATTGCCCTCTGCATGGCATGTTCTGTAATGAATGTCCCTTGGGGTGGTGCAGGGGGACCTGTGGCACTGACTGGTGTTGGGTGGTAGGATTAGCAAAATTAAAGCCAGTTTTCATCAGAACACAGTGAGCTGAGAGGGCTCAGGAGTGGATTACCATCGCAGCTACTCTGAGCTGCACACCAGGAGTTCAGGGGTGGACAAACAAGCCAAGCAGTGAAGCTCTCTGCTGCTTTTCTCTCTTTTGCCTCGCAGCAGGGACTGAGCCAGGGGATAGGAGTGTAGGCATTGCAGAAGTTCACGTGAGTCTCTGGCATGAGTAATTTGTTGGACTGGGTTGGCTTATGTTTGCTTTTTGTCGAACTCACATTGGCCGGGCCAAAGATAGCATCCTTTTTTTTTCTAAACCCATTTTTCCATATTCTGTTGGCTGAAAGGGAGGGCGCACAAGCGACATGTCTGCAACAATGCTGTAAATCCAGACAGAAATAGAATTAGTGGTTCTTTCTGGTTCCGGTGTTTGTATCTGCGAGGTCGTGAGCTTAAACAGTCTGGGCTCCTCGGAGTAGAGCCGTGTCTGTGTGAACCTGTTGTGCCTTGGGACCTGGCGCTTGGATTTTGTTCCAGAGCGATATCGTAAAACTTTTATAGCAATGTCATGATGAAGACCATGAGAAGAGAAATAACTTAACCCTCTCTTGCTAAAGTTAGCGTTGCAAATTCTTCTCCTGTTTCCACATGCAGCATCCCCTCAGTTGAATCTGGAGCACTGTGGGGATAAAAATGCAAGAGTCATGGAGATAGGGAAGAGACAGCAAGCAGAAACCTGTCTTTGCAAGGATTACCATCTCTTACATGTACATAAAGTCCAGTCCTCTCCCAGTAGGCCCTTACAGAAATCGGTAGTGTTATTTGTTGGCACTGTCGTACTGTATTGTGCTCCAGCATTTGTAGAATTGGGCTCTTAATCTATGTTGATTATGTTTTAATTGAATAAATAAATCTTTTACAGAGCCCAGAATCAATAGAGATGTTTCCATGCTATTTTATTTTATTTTTCTAGGTTTCCTAAGGACATTTAACTTTTACAACCTTACAACTTGCTCTGCAGCATTTGCTAGTCAGCTATTGCGTAATTGTTCTGGGGAATGAGAACCTGGGAATAATATGGCCCAGAAATGCTAAGAAGCAGAAATGAAATCGGCTGCTCTTCTCATCTGCCACCATCCCTCCTCTTCAGGGTCAGGGTACCAAACAGGCCAGGGCTCCAGTTTTATGCCTCGGTCTGCCATTGACTCGATCTATCACCTCAAATGTCAGGGCTTTGGGTGCCCTTTGCATCCCTGGCCCTCTCCCCACCCCCATTTCCAGGCTTTTGGCTGCTTAGCTTAAAAGTTCTCTGGAGTGGAGCAATCACAGTTTTTGTGTCTGGGAAGCCTGTGCCTGCCCTGTAGTTACAGGCCAACAACTGGAGGATGGAGAAAAACCGAACAAGAGCCATGAAATGCACTAATAGTGGAAAGGAAATTGTACTTTAGCAGTTTTAAAAATCCAGGTGCCTACAGCTAGCCAGGAGTAACAGTCTGGGGTAATTCCTGTGAAAGGTTTTTCTTTTTTTTTTTTTTTTTCTTTTTTAACAATAGTTTGACTAGAAAAACTTTGGCTCTATAGTAAAATTAGGCAAGAAGAATTGAGTTTGTAAGTAGTTTCTGTCCTGACTCTCAGCCTTTTAAATGATGTGTTCTTGCATAAAGCACATTGGAGCTTCCATTTTCTTGTTAGTCAAGCCAAATTTATTGTAATCCAATAAGATTTAATAATCATTAGGAACTAATGAATGCCTCAGCACATATAAGCTTGGCAGATCAGAACCTGCCTGCTTTGCATAGTCTGTCTCTTTGACCAATATGCCATTTATGTGTTGGATTGATGACTGGGGAGTTCTGTAAAACAGGTAATGATTGAATGCTCCTGAGATTAAATTTAAATAAAAACTCTCTGGAACAGCCAGTGAGCCAAAGGAAAAGGTGAATTCTTGGCTTGGAAAATTGAAGTAACTTGGTGAGAGTGAAGGCAAACAGAGCTGGATTGTCTGTGGGGAGGTGCTGGTATGGTCTGAACAGGCTTTACACTTGAAATTAGGTGAGTTGATAGGTAATTCTTTAGTATTTTTGTTACTGTAGTAGTCGAGCTGCAGATGAGTCCTTTTGCACTGAGCTCAGTACGTCGAGAGACTCTGTCTGGGGGATTTGCAGATAAGTCAGTCATGGAAGGACGGAAAATATTGACTATGACTCAGGTTGAGAAAGGACTTTCAATATGTAATATTCCACTTGACTCAAGAACTCAGTTTCTGCGCACAAGCTGGCTCCGTTGGGCTAGCTCCTGGCACCAGCTTCACGTGTGATAGGGTTCCTTAGCTGATTTTCTTGAACTTATTCCTGACAGAGCTGCCTAATTTCCACAGCACTGAAAACATTGAGGGGGGAGACATCTCCTAGCTTGTACCTGCCATTGCGCACTGCTGGGAGGTACTGCTCTTGGGTCGGACTGTACAGCACAGAGGTCCTTCCCTGAGGTTTTGGACTAGGTTGATTTTTCAAAAGCAGAGTGTGTGAATAAGTCCTCTTTTAAAACGCTTATTCTAACAGGGATTGCGCTGCAGCCCTTGAACAGTGGCTTGGGGATCACATACTCTCCTGCAGTGGTGAGACCTGGGTTTTACTTTGAGAGGTGCATGCTGGTGGTGAAAATTCATATCTCTTCCCTTCCAAGTGAGCATCCCTACCAGCCTGGATACGAGTGGGGCTTGGCTGTTTTGAAAGCAGAGAGAAAGCAAGATGTATTGAATCAGAAAGGGTCCTCGATGTAGGCTGGTATTTGCTGTGGCCCTGGGCTTGCCTGTGTAATAGGCCTTTTCACAAGGACCTGATTTATGTTATTTTGTGACCGCTTATTGAAAATCATGCCCTTCACCTTGAATCTGCTAGAAATGAATTGAACTTTTTCACTGCTCCTTGAAGGAACTAATTTTTTAGATGGAAATTGTGAAGTGTTGAATCGGACAGGTACAGCTACCGTAAACTGATGTAAAATAAATACGGATGCAGGTGGCCAGTCGCTGGCCACTGTGGCTTGCAGATCTGCTCTGTTTGTGCTTTGCTTGGCATGGGAATGTGGCAGAAGAGATGCTCTCAGGATCCAGGTGCTCCAAGCTTGTCCCCAGCTCTGGCTGCCCAGCCAGGCATCCTTGTAAAATGCGTCTTCTCCATCTGTGGGAGCAGGAATTGTCCTGCTTCCACCTCAGCGGCAGATTGCACATGGAGTTGTGTAATCCTCTCAGTCAGTTTAACACAATGGCACTACTGTTGGAAATACATGAAGAAAAAACCCCAAAGCAGCCTAAATCCTTGTGAGATGGAGGCTTGCTGCTGGTTCTGGGAGAGAGCTATAGCATTTCAGCATGTTTGTCCCTGCAACCCGAGAGTTATGCTGGGCATGGTAGCAGCTCTATGAGGACAGTAAGAAACCATATGCCAGGCCAAGTGGTTTGAATAACTGGAAATCTTCTTTCTTCTTCAAGGTGAATCCTGGTGGCAAGACACTTGAGGAGAGGCGGTCCAGTTTGGATGCAGAAATTGACTCTCTGACCAGCATCCTGGCCGACCTAGAGAGCAGCTCTCCTTACAAACCTCGGACTCAACAGGTTAGTGGCACACTGTGTAAACAGAGAGTGGGAGAGTGGCCAGCATCAACTGCTGGAGTCAATTTGCTAACCACTTGGTATTTGTTGCAAGCAGGCGTGCCAGTTCCTCCTGATAGCATCCAGATGTGGCTGTCAGTGGGGAGAAGGGTGCCGTGCTCTGAAGGGGGCACCGGCTCAAAAGCTGCCGTACCTCTGAGCAAAGGGCCTCTGATCCTGATTGTTAGATTGCCACAGAGATTGTTAGAAAAATACTTGCAAAAAATGGCATTTCATTTGCCTCCACTTTCCACCAACAATAGCTTGTGAATTAAAACCTGCTCAGCTCACAAGCACTTCTACGCTTTTATTTTCTCGTTGTTTTTCTGTTTTGTTAACTTTTATCTGTCACACTGCCAGAAGGATCCAGATATCCGTGTCTCAAGTTGTTTTCTTTTGTTTTTTGTCATCTAATCAGTGGCGACGAAGTGGCTTGGATCATAGCTCAGCTGTCAGGGTGGCTGTAGCCCAGCGAGGCAGACTGGAATTTGCACTTACTCTGCTGTGTCTAGACAAGGACTGCAGGGGTGACAGCAGCTCAGCTAATTTTTGTCACTCATCTAGGTAGTGCTTGAGTGGAACTATTTAAGTTCTGGTGAGATGTCATCTATTTATCAGAGGAAGTGGTGACACCCCAGTGGCACTTTAAAAAGGGCAGTTCTTGAGACCTCGCAAAATCATCCCACGTGTTTGTGCCCAGTTGTGCCCTGCCTTTGCTTCCTAACCTCATGACTGGTCTCGTTTCTTACATGTATATGGGTGTGTAGGCACGTATGCAGCTATATGCATGCCATGTTTGTCTTACCAATGTCATCCTTGAATAAAACCCCAAAAGTAAAAATTATCAAAGGAATAGCTGAGTGATGCGGTGCGCTCCCGTTACCAGACCTTCTCTTTGCTTTGTGGTTTTTTGGTTCTTTTCATTGCTGCATTTGTTTTCAGCAATTAAAAAACCGATACCCTTGGATCAAGAACTGAAGTAGTGATCAGAGTTCATTTAGATTTGCTCTTGTTTAAGTATGTGAACTTAGAAAAAGCAGAAATAAATCAGATTTGTGTGCTTTTGAAAGCATCCATCGGCCAGAGCACAGAGGCTCTGGCACAGTGACCTGTGTGGTTTCTGTCCCTTATTCAGGGACCTCCCAATAAATTCTTCTTTCATTCTAGCAGCATGTACATGGTTATTGCATAAACTCACAGACTTGTCCTTGAAAAACAGTCTGATTTAGGTCAGTCAGTCAAAAAGAGCAACAATACGATTCAGTGCTTTTCCCAGCGGGTTTTTTTTGTTGTGATAAATGAGACAAGTGTTAACAGTGACAGTGCTTAGGCACCGTGTCAAATAACCCGTATTCATTTTGTTCGTGTGGGCCAAACACATGCGAATACACAGTTATGGGAAATGCTTTATAGTGTCAAAACACTGCAAGAGTTCGCTGGAAGAGGTTTGAAGCCACCATTTTCCTTGGAAGTACCGGCGGTCAGCTCCAGCATCTTTGTAGAGACGTTTAACTTCTGTAACCTCTTCACTGAGTGTGTGTAGTTTGCTGGCAGTACTGCAGACTGTCTCCTGATACTTCTTCTGTTGGGATCTGGTGTTCCGTGAGTAGGTAGGGTTTTCACTTTTATTTTGTACCTATGCCATTAAAAAAAAAGTTAATAAAAATAATTATTTTGTGGCATTCAAATGCAAAATGCTGCAGGTGTATTTTGAGTTTCTGGAGGATCAGAAGGCATAGCCCAAGTTTTGGATTTGATCTGGCTGCTTAAGTTCATCATCCTCCAAGATGGCTTGCGCTGCCCAGTGCATGTGCTTGTTCCCCTGCCCTTTTGCCCACAGTTCAGGTAGGGGCTCCAAAGACTTGTCCGCAGTGCCTAGGAGCAAGAGGATGCTGCTGCTTCCTGGAGCGTTACAATCACTATGTGTGATCCAGTGGGCAGAAGAAGCTGAATTTCATTTCTGGGACCAAATCCCAACTTTCTTTGTTCAGTTTATCAGACTTTTCAAGATTTATTGGTTAAGGTAATGATGTCCTGTGAAAAGTACAGCTACAGCAACTTCTAACTATAGCTGTTAGAGTTGAATGTGTCATCTGATGTAATTAAAAAGTACTCGAACAAGTCCTTGAAAGGTGGAACTAGAACGTAAAGCTTTGATATTTTCCTTTGTTTGATCTGTACTAAGTATTAAAACTGGTGAGTCATTTGATGGTCTTATAGTAGGATAATAGATTAGGCTGCAAATTGTGAGGTGCTTAGAACATCAGCACATTTATTGGATTACACCTTAGCTGACCTTTCCAAATTTATCAGGATAATGGCTGCAGATAGGAAAATAGAGTTACAACTTGTTTTCGGAGAAGACGTTTCCAGTTGTGCTTATGTGGTTAAAGCATTATAATAATTTTATAGGTATACCTTGCCCTTGGGGATACTCCTGTTCTGGTATAAAAGAAATTTTATTGTTAGGTTTCTTTTTTTATATTATCTTGAAGATAGTTTTAAAGCAACATAGACTAAACTGTAACATCTCACTGGAGTAGGAGTGATAGCAGGATAATGACAAGCAGTTCATTTGACGTGCCCTACCTATTGGCATAAATTCACACAGAGGGAAGCTCTTTCAATCCTTGGTACGAGTTCAGGATCGCAGTGAGATGCGCTACGCCGTGAGGTGCTTCTGAAGCAGAGGGATCTGTACCCTCCGCGGTAGGTTTGGAAAGTCCATAGTACTTCTCAGAATGGATGGGCCAGTGTCAACCCCGGACGATTCCCCTTGGCCAGCAGACCTGCTGCTGAGGGCATGGGGAAGTATGAATCTCTGCACCACCCCTGCCTTGTTTACCTGGGCACTCTGGTAATGTTTTCTGTGTGCCAGGCAGGTGACAAGGACATTGGCCTGAGCTAAAAATGACCACCATTAGTAGAAGGCAGGGAGAGAGTTCTGACACCTGCAGTCAGCAGCACCTTCCTTGTACCCAGTGGTCCTGCCTAATTCAAGGCAGCTGAGCAGGAAAGTGAAGGTGGAAGGGTCGGTCACCCAGGTCCTACTGGCTGCTCCCCATGCTTCAGGCAGAGGTGGTAGGGTGCTGTTGTCCTTCAGAGCTGCGTTGATCTCTCCTCAGAAGCGATGAGTTTGAAAAGCATTTTCTCAATATAAATCCTTTATGGAGCAGAGATCTTTCCTCTCCATAGCAGCAGGTTTGGTGGGAGGAGGTCCTTCTACAGGTCTGGTACCCCAATGTCAGTCAACCCTGACGTTGCTAAACCTCAAAGTGAAAGATTCTCTCAGGCTTCATTTCTGGTTAATTCTTGTCTCTGTCTTGAGGCAGTTGGGAGAGTCCCCCACAGCAGAGGTTTTCTAGGTACTGATAGCTTACTTCATATTGGCCATCAGCAACATGAGGGTGAGAAGCAGCTTTCAATTGCCATCACATCAGCCCCGGGCTGAGCCCAAGACTTGCAAGTGAAAGTCTTTCTGACTGAGTCACAGAAGCATTCAAAAGTGATTAAAATGCTAGGTTTTTTTCTTTATAAATTGCACATATCAAAAAGAGGAGAAAATTACAAGACTTAAATCATCATCTTTAAATGATGCTGTGTTGCAGCTAAGGATGCCTTCTGTTATGTGAGGTGGTGTAGGAGAGACCCTATTTCCAGAATTCAGCTGGAGCTGGAGTTTTAGAAAGAACCAAACATGACCTGAGCTTGAGAGGTTTCTGTGTGACCTTCACCAGAATGGTGAAGCCTTCTGGTGAGTGAATTGGAGGAGACCAACATGATCTCAACATTACTGAGATGAGCTTGCCTTAGGTATTGTTTGAAGAACTGCAGATGTATTATGAAAGCATCTGATTAATATTTTCCTCCCGTTTGGTAAAGTTTAAAAATGCTGGTGTCATGAGTAAGGTGCTGCTCTGGTGTAGCTGCGATGTGGTTTTTGTTTACACATCACACCTTCTAAATTGCAGTGGCCCATTGGAAAGTTCAGAGGTAGAAAATCCGCTGTGCCTCTCATTAGGAAGAGGAGGTTATATAGCCAAAGCATTGAGGTGCATAACTTCCGTGGATGGGAGCAGGGGGTATTCCTAAATTGGGTGAACCCCGACTAGGGGGCCTGGTGAATGCTGAGATTGTCTGGCTCCTTTATTAAAAGGTATCTTCCCCAATTTTTACCAGTTCTGCATAAATTCTTCCCTAAGAGATGAGTGCAGCAAGGCCTTAAGCAAAAAAATGTGCCAAACTTCAGCCCATAAAATAAATGTTTCATTTTTTTAAAAAACAAGAAAACTTTGTGACTCTGGAGAGAGGGCTTCCAGCAGAGGCTGTGAAAATGAAATATTAGAAACAGCAGCATACAAAAGCTCAGGATTTTTTGTTCCTGCTGTGAATTGTGTATTGAATGCTGCTTGCTTTGTACAGAATTGGACACCTACCTTCTGAAACTCTTGAGTTTTACCCCAAATTTCCAACAGACAGTCTGTTTGGCAAAACAGGACTTTGTGGTAGGTGTACCAGGCAGGTAGTAAGATGTACCTGGCCCAAAGGTAATTAGCCTTTTTTAAAAAGCAAATACTGGGTGGCCAAACTTTATGGAGTATTTAAATAGCAAAAAAACCCATGCTTTGATGGTCAAGATCAAATCTACTGGTGTGCAGCTCTCGGAGGCAGCTTGATCCAAAGGGGACTGGGCTGACATGCTGGTGACCTGTTTCATTCCCAGGTACCACCACTGTGCTAAGTGACCTTGAATGTAGCATTTCTGCCCTGCTTCCTCTCAAAACCTCTTCTGTGCTTGTAGCTTGACAGTCTCTTCAATGTGATTTGCCTCTTTCAGTGTGATTTGAAACCTTGGTCTGGTTGAAGGCCTTTAGGTGATGTGTATCATTGTCCCCAGTATTAGACATTTGACACTATCCGACACCATCAGCCTAAGTGAGTAATATTTTGAGGGAAAAGCAGCTCATTCTCAGAGTGAGCTGCAGAACAGTAAAAAGTAAAGAAAATTAAATTTAAAAATCATGATACATTTTCATTAAGTTCCAAACATACTGGGAAATAAAGTCTTCTAATGACTGGAATTTAAAAGGGATTTAAATGTTTGAGAGTGTTGGTTGTTATTCCATCACTTCTTTTGACAATCATCTGGGGATAACAAAAGCAGTGAAAAGGCAATGGACATGTTTTCTTGCAGAGTGATGGGACAGGATTGAGCACTTTCAGCTGCAGGATGGTAAACCACAAAACAAGGCAAAATGTTGAGCGCTGAAGATTCCTAGGAGCACTCTTCCATGTGCGTTTCTAATTTTAGTGCCCCACTTATAGCTGTGCCAGGAATGCACGGCTAAGAGTTCAGGAGTTTTATCTTTGTTTACATGGAGCTGTATCTCCAACCGTGAATAAAGCCTCCTACTCAGCAAAGAGCAGCACATTCCCCTGGCATCAAAAAAGAGCTTTATGATTGCTCTTGGTTTGGGCTGTGAGATTGACATACGGATCTGTGAAAACCAGCTCGCTGAATCTGTATTCAACGCAGCGCATGCAAATTTGCTAGTCCAGGCTCAGTCTGGTTTCCTTGTTCCTGTTATTTGCCTGTGCCTGGCTTCTTAGGTTGGTACGCACCGAAAAGATCTTGCAAGCACAGTCTGCGGAGTATTTGATAGCATCCCAGTTGTTGTCAGGAAGGTTTTTCTTTCTTTTAAGAGTGAAAATTTAGGGGTACAAGCAAATTAAGATTAATTAAGTGGTTTCCGAACTAATTCGCTCCCTCCTGTAGCATTTATGTGACAGAGAGTTTGTGGTTCCTCAGTTATAGGACTTGGTGGGATTCGGCTGTTTCAGATGTTCAGAGTGGTGCTGAGTCTTTTCTCAGTGCAATTTGGGCTGAAATCAATGGCTACACTTCTGCTGTCTTCAGATGTGATATATGAGGTAAATAAAAGTGCCCAGGCCTCTTTCTGCTGGTCTGAGCACATCTGATCTGTGGGCATCTGTGCAGCTTTCCAAAGAGACTTCTGAGCCTAGCAGCACAGTGTGGTAGCCACACAGTGCTTTCCCAGTGGCTCTCTGCATTTGTTCTCTTCAGGTCTGTGCATTTTGGGTTTTGTGGGCTTTTTTAATCTCCTTGGTTGTGGGACAGAAGGTCTTGTTTGGAATGAGCCCAACTGCTGAAACTGAGAAGCATCCCCCATCCATACTAAAATGTTGATGACCTTTTAGTGGGAACATCCAGCTACTCCAGAGCTACGTCTGCTACACAACACTTTTTATGAAGGTTGTGAGTTGCCACCATCTCCCCGCTGACTTGGATGGCTCATGTGGACACAGAGGGATGACTTCCCCATAGAATTGTGCCCAAGGTGGTGTTGAGCTGGTGAGCTCCAGCAGTCGTAGCAGCACTGGAGGGCTCATCCAGGCTCACTGCAGGGCTAGCTGGCAAGAGCTGTTCTCAGCAGGCTGTGACACTTTTGCCATAGTCACAGACATCAGGAATTGCATGGGCTGTTTTAAAGATGGGGTCACATTTGAGACCTGCTCCTGCTTCTGGCTGCACCACGCTGGCTTTGCACCGTTTGGAAAATCTGGGTGGGTGACTTACAGTAGAAAAGGAGGTGTCCCGTCTGGAGCAATTTCAGTGGGTTCCTCCCAGCACTCGAGAAGCAAAGCCACTATGTCCAGGAAACTCTTCCTTCTATTCCCACACCCCATGGGTGGTGGCTGAGGTGGTCCTGAGGTTGAAGATTTCTAGGAGCACTGCTGTGGGCGTGCTGGCTGCCAGCCACACGTATCTGACGTGCCTGAGGGCAGAGGAGCGTGCACAGGGCGGGGGATGTTCCCCCACCTGTGTGTGAGTGGGGAGGCACAGCCAACAGATGATTTCATAGAATCATCGGGTCATTTAGGTTGGAAAAGACCCTTAAGATCATCAAATCCAACCGTTAACCCAGGACTGCCCAGTCCACCGCTAAACCATGTTCCTGAGCGCCACATCTACACATCTTTTAAGTACGTCCAGGGAAGTTTGGGTTTGGCCTTTCTCTACAAGAAGGGAAAACCTTCCTGTGCTCATCAGCTCCAGCCGGTGCATGCAGCAAACTGACACTGCTCTGATTGGCAGATGCTTGAATCGGTTGCATCTGCTGGTACGTATTAAATCTTAATCCTTTTGATAAGAGCATGTCCATGAAGATTTTTAAAGAAAGTTTTCTGAGATCCCAGATTATCAGCTTGTCACAGATGAACAGGATAAGAGTGACCTTTGCAGGGTATTATTTCTTCCTCTTCTACTATCATCAGAGTGAAAATAAAGCAGCACTACTCCTGCTGTTTCTTTTTTCTGATATATAATCAAGTTCACAGAAATCTTGGTAAGGTTTACTCTTCCCCATTCTCCTTTCTCTTTTTTTTACATCCATTTGGGTTTTCTGCCTACATGCTTGGCTACAGCTTCAGATGATGACTAGTGTTGGATATATTGGACTTTAAAATCTGTGCAGGCATCTCAAATTTGCGTGTGGATAAAGATAAACATTTACTTTCGCAACTGTGGTAAAAAGCAAATAGTACCTCATAATTTGGTCTTTTTTTCATTCTGCATTTGTGATTATTTTGTTGTGAGTGGTTGAGAGCGGGACCCTTACTCTCTAAAGCTGTTCAAGGCCTTCTATCTGTTGTTACGGTTTGTTTTCTTTTTCCCCGCAACGGGACCAAGCTGCTCTATACCATCATCTCAGGAAGCCTGTCATCATTTCCCCATCCTTGGGTTTTGGCACTCGCTGTGGTTTGGCACTCATCTCAAAGGGACCCGGCGCACTTCACAAGCTCTCCATGTGTCTAGCCAGCAAAGAGCAGCCACCTCTAGGGCAGAGCCCTGTGTTTCACTGGGACACAGTCTCTGGTTGCATCCTTGCACGGGTCGATGCATCTGAGTGCTTTGGCAGCAGTAGAGTCACCACCATGACAGCAGCCCTGTGAAATACGGAAGCGTGCTTGCTGTTCCATGGGCGAGGGAGGAGCCGAGGCACTGGGAGATTAGATGACTTGGTTTGTGCATGGGTCATCAGTGGAGCTTAGGCCAGACCATGGGCACCCCATGACAGGTTTAACCTTCTCATGTAGCACATGTGAATGGGTGGGCAGAGCGTACATGAGAACGTCGCCTGTCAGGAGGATTTGGAGAGGTCTCAGGTGTGGGGAGATGCATCCACCTCTGCCTTGGAGCGTGTGAACTGAGCAGGGAAAGTACGAAAGACTTTTTTCTTCTGTGGAGGAGTTTTGCTTGAAACTCGGCTATGGTTTTGTAATTTGCAGCCAACAGGCTTCTTGATACAATGTCTTGGCAGTAAAACCTGAAGGATTCAAACCCTCAGGCTCAGAAAGTTGTGGTGTCCTGGACCTGTGTCATCACCCTGATGTGCCCAGCATTCTAGAAGTGTTTTCCCCACCTGCCTACCCCTGGAAGTTGAAGTTAGTCCTCTAAGGTGGTGATTTCCCCACATGTGTGGCAGCAACTCTCCTGCACGATGTCTTCCAATTAAACAGCTGGCACAACTTGAAATGGAAGCATAGCCGGTTAATTCTTCCCATCGGTGTCCAGCAGTTGGCTGCTCCCGACGTACGTTGAATCCAGCAGCCACTCTGAAGTGGGTCAGAGAGGGGCGCATGTATGCGGAACGCAGTGGCTGGAGAGGACGGACCCAGAGCCGTGTCTCGGGGAGCTGCGGCGTGGTGCTGGCTGTCCTTGCCGTGGCACAGGGGCTGGCCCACCCGCCCACGTGCACAGCGAGCTCTGAGCCTGCTGGCTCTCTTGCCGGCAACCTAAACTTTTGCTCTTCCAGGCTGCGCTGTAACGAGAATCTCTGACCTGAAACGTGGATTGTTTGGCTGACATACACAGATAAATGCCGCGGCTTAATACTAGGGGGACAAGGGAAGCAGGAGAGGTGACAGGAGAACAGGAAGGGTCAGAGTCTGCTCGAGATGTAAGACACAAGTCCATAGGAAATCAGGCTTCCTTTGCTCTGCTCTTTATTCTGTTCCTTTTGTGTTGAGTATTTCTCTTCTGCACGCACTAGGAACCAGCTGTGTTTCCCTCCCTGTTAGGGAAATAGTTCAGAGCCAAGGGAACAGCACAGCAACTTACAGCAACACCTGCGTGGCAATGCATCACTTGGGACTTTGCTCCCACTGTGGCCTTGCTCTGGAAGTCTTCCTCAGGCCATTTCCATCAAAGTGGGAACAGCGACTTTGTGATTCGTCCCTTACACTCACAGCAAGGAGAGCATTGCCTTGACATGCCTTCAAATTGTCTCAAATCTACCCAGAGACCATGGAAGGGCAGGTGCAGATCCTGCTGACGTGAGTTACTGTTGAGTCGGGCTCTTTAAAAAAGGAGGGCAACTAGCTTCTGCGGTTGCAGTTTCTAAATACATTTGAAAGGTGAAGGTTAAAGCATGCAAGGGAGCCCTAGCATTTACAGTAAGGCCTTCACAAGTTTGTCATGAAGTACGGTTACGTACTGGTGCCTCTTTGTGTGAGCACATGCAGCTTTTCACGTGTTTATCCTTGTAATCCCCTGAGGAAGAAGTTTGATTCTTTTCTTCTGCAAATGGGGAGCTGAGGCACAGAGAGACTGTGCAGGTTGTGGTAAAACAGGGCTTTGGACACACATCACTGACGTTCTGGAATAGTTTTGTCATACGCTTGTCCGTGCTGTCTTTCATGGTCTGTTTTTACAAGGGTCTGTCCTACTGGGCAGAGAGGCTCTCTCCCTGGAGCCCTTGCTGGGCAGTCCATGTCAGAGCAGCTCTATTCCCAGCCCCATTTCAGGTAGGGCCACCTGGAAGAATCTAGAGCCCTACAGAAAAGTGAGAGTTGGCCATGCAGTTTCTACATGAGACCCTGCTACCAGTGCATAAATAAACATGATACATTTATAGCCTGAACATATCTGAGGATTGTTGCAAGATGTTCCTAGTTCAAAACCATTAACCATTAAAGTAAGAGGCAGATGCATCTGTGAACAGTTTAAGGGGCTGTGTCTATATTTTCTCGTATCGATTGCCTTTTGCCTTCCTGTCTGGAACCTTTTGAGAGATGACTGTGATGCTGAGATGCATTGTCTCCTGTATATTAAAGCAGCATAAGCTAAAAAAAACCCAGCCCACACCCAGCCTGTATCTGAAAGCTATGAATTGATAGATCCTTGCTATAGCTCTTCAAATAACTGTAAATTACTCCAGGCTGTTACAGTTTCATTGTAAGGAAGTTCCTTCCTTGACTCAGACTTTTTTGCATCATAGTAAAATGCAATTAGGTGACGTACATATTGTGGCTTGGAAGCACTTACAATTTTCTCAGCCTTATGTTGTCAACTTCTTCTCAATAGCAGGCTTGTGGACTGTGTCACTGTGTCTGTGTTAGCATATATTATCACCATATGGTGTTTCAATAGTGAATAGGAAACTTCTATGAGTATTTAAAAGAGGATGAAATGGAAAAAAATATTACAGCAAGATAAACCTGACATGCTGCTTCACGGTTGGACTTGATGATCTTAATGGTTGGACTTGGTGATCTCAAAGGTCTTTTCCAGCCTAAATGATTCTGTGATTCTATGATTCAGTGATTCACAGCTGAAAGTGAACACTCCAGCTGCTGTTTCTATGGGAAATCAATAACGCATTGGTCCAATGAGTATTACTGTCTTCTCCCACAGATTAAAAAGACCCACCAAAACCTAAACTAAAAAACAAACAAACAAAAAATGGACCTGGCCAGAAAAATGAGATTTTGATGCAGTTGTATAAATATTTCTGCCAACATTTGCAGTCTGAGACTGATTCCTCCCTACCCAAGCAAAACATTTGAAGTCTTACAATGAATTCTTTGCTTGGAAAGAAGTTTCATGTGCATAAGTATAGCAAGAACGAGGGCAAGTTGTGCAGTTTTTCTGGCATTATGTGTAAAGACAGATAGAATTGTTGCGATCATCTAACCTGGTTGTTAGCATCACCCAGGTCAGAGATTTTGCTGTCTTGTCATAAGTAGCACTGTTGTTTGTCTTTGGGTTGATGAGAGACTGGGTACATTACCCCCTCTGGAGTGATTTGTAAGAAGTTGATGAGAGCCCATTGCTGTTCCAAGAAGCTCAGAGCCATGAAAAATTGCCATCTTGCATACCAGCAATCACTCCAGCCATCCTGGGGGCTCAGGCAATTCTGATTCCCTCTTCCAAAACCATTAACTCTCGATCCAAGGAGAATTCAAGAAAGATGGGAAGCACAATTCTGTTTCCATCTAGCAGAAAGCCAGGATGCACATGCAGTTTCAAGCTGTGATTATCAAGAGGGGAAGAGAAGGTGTCAGGGTTGATTACTGTGCTGGTTTGCAGAAAGACCAACTGTGCATTACATGAGATATTTGTGCAGTTAAGACCATTTTGCAGTCTTAAAAAGTGATGGATAAGCCACTGTTGTTCAGCTGGGATTTTTTGAGCACTGTACAGTTCAGCAGGGAGATAGTACAAGTATTGTATTGAACTCTATGTAATCTTTTTCTGAAAACATTTTGACTGGAGTCCACATCAGTGGCTAATGTCCCGAGTGCAAGACGGGGGATCTGGCTGAGGAAGAGGGTGGCCACGAAGGTCACGGTGTTTTATGAGGCCCTAGTGAGAGAGAGCAGCTACCGTGCTCAAGGCAGTGCTCTCCACTTTGCACGAAAAGCCGTGGAGATACCATGCAGAGGATGCAATCATTAAGTGCTTCTTCAGGGTAGATGTAGATCACTGTTAGGTTTTGGAGGTATCTGGAAGAGCCAGCACCCAAAAGCAGAGATGTATAACACTGGAAATCATCAAGCTTTTTAGCTTTTTGGCAAGACTTGCCTTTGACAAGACTTGGCTTTGACACTGAGTAATGTGGTCATTTCTAACTAATGGCAATAAAACTTTACGGAACACCTGCTGTTTCTATACTGAACATATGTGTGCATGCTCATGTGAAATCACAAATGCATGCAGGTCTAAAAAATACAATTTATATTTGGCATCTTTCCTACAAATTGTATTTTAGAACACCTTAAAGTTTTCCTGTAAATAAAAGAATTTCAGAATTAAGCTCATTACTGAAGAGAAGGAGATGAGGTAAGGTGCAAAGGCAAAGGAGGGAAAAGGGGGTTTTAGGTTTTCTTGTGGGTTTTTTAAAGGCAAAACAACCATTTGGTGAATTTGATCATTTGCTGAGTGTACTTAGTGATTTTTCAGGAGGACATATGGACATTCTCAGGAGGCTGTCTGCATGATAGAAACTGTTTGAAACCAAAAACTAAACGATGGGCTGATCACTTAGAAAGTGTAAATGGAGGGAACATCTGAGGATCTCTGACTCTTTCGCTTATGAGCCACTGCTGGATTATCCCCTATAATCAGTGCTTTCGCCAGCCCAGTTTTAAGTAAATTAAATGTAAATATCTCATTGCTTTCTTTGGGTGATTATTCCAGACTGAAATGTATACAGCTGCTAAGAGCTGTTTGACTTAAGCATTTCCATGCTTAATTTAATCTCTTTGTTCTGAGTGACACATATATGTGTCTGTGCATGTGTGCTCCTACCATGTGGATGCATACCACATCTCTACATACAGAGTACAAGGAGGCAGAAATTCCCTAGTACAAAGTTGTAATAAAAGGACTGACAGACTGGGTCTGTAATATGCCTGACCTGACAATTAAGCAAACTTATTACTGTGTCAGCCTGCCAGATGGATCATCTACTCATGATGTAACGTGTATTGCTTCTGAATGTATTGGAGCGCAGTTTCCTATTTTATGTTTGTAGAGCTGAGAAAGGGAGAGGGAAGAGACAGTTTTATTTGAACTAAACCCACTCGTTTCAAGTGTGTTTAATGATAGCAATATGTGACAGATAAAATCCTAGGCCCTGGTCCATGTTTATTTTAATTTGAAGCAATGGGGAAAGATGGAAGAGATAAAATTACAGGCTAAAAATGTCTTTTGTTGTAAAACAGCAGCTTGAGTCCTGAAAGGGCTTTCCTTGCTGCACTCTGCAGGACTTTCAGGTGTGTCCATCAGTGCTTTGCCAGGTAGGAATCTGGGGCTTTGGCCGGGGAAAGGTCAGGTTGGACTGTTTGGCATCAGCTTTTCTAATTGTTTCATCTAAGCTTATTAAAGATAGTAAGGCTATAGTGAAAGCACGTGTGTGTGTGTGTAAAGAAATGCTCAGTCTGAAGCATGTGTTACTATCCTGAACTTTCTTTTAAGGTAGCCCCACCCTGAACCTGAGAAGGAGGAGAATTCTTCTCAGACCTGTGTGGTGGATGCATCCCTGAGACTCCCAGGCCTCTCACCTGCTGTTGTGTAACCTTGGCTGAGCCATCTTGTGCCTCTGGGCTGCACTTCTTCTGTTAAATAGGGATAAACCCATTTCTTTGCCCACCTGCTCCACGTAAGGTGTTTGGGTGAGTGTTCACTACCTGGTGCAGTGAGGATGCATAGGTGATGTGCTGTTTGTGACCTGTAGTATTTGCATCTGGACCTCTGAGGCTTTCTTCTCTCCAGTCTTCTGTGATTGCAGCATGGGTGGACTGGGATAAATTGTCCCATAAATTGACCCTCTCCAAGGCTGATGTTGAGAACAACCTTCCAAATTTGAGCTGCTGTTTCAATTTTCTTTGTGGCTAAGCTGGCACAGTCCAACACCAAAGCAGGTGTCTGTCTGTCTTTGAAATACTTACCAAGGTGCTGCTCTCCATTCTAAGCTGTTCTCTGCTTGAACATCTTAAGAACTCCTGTACGTCCTAACCAGGTCCCTCAATCTGCTAATACACCTCTGAGAAGCTGTAAGCTCACGACTCAAGGAAATTTGAAGGAGATCCTCTTGTTCTGCAGAGATGCTTGAGCTTGCTACCTAAGTGGGAGGTGGTACCCAACAACTGGGAATTTTTCCTGCAGACAAGTGCAGTATGGTATGAGAGAGGCAACAGAGCTTTGTGCTCAGGACTGCCATCTCCCTTGCAAATGACTCGTTTGTAGATGAACCAGTGCATCCATCACATGCTGTTGATTGGCCCTCCGTTAATTGGACTTCTCACATGCAGAAGAGACTGCAGTTCCACTGTGCTGGAAGACCATCCCCTGGGGAATTTTTCATATCTTATTTACCTGCCAAGTTTTCTTGAGCATCTTAAATGCTGGCTGTCATGTAGACCTGGCTTCAGCTCTGGCTTGGCTCATTTGATGAAAGCATAGGTATCCTGCTCCCTGGACTCAGATAAGTGCTTGTGTAATGTTGTGGGATCATGTAGCCTGCAAGTCACATCTTGAGCATACTCCATCAAGTACATTTTGTCCCAGCTCCTACCTTTATAATGTTGGTCTACTGCCTTTTTTTTTTTTAAAAAAAAAAAAAAGAGAAGTAGCCCAGGTCTGGTTTCTAGAGAAAGAACCTGCCTGTATCAGAGTGTAGACTTCAACCCTTGACTTTTCAGTATCTTTCTGTCAAGTGTCAGTGTATACAGGCCTGAAATTAAGAACCTAAGATTGTCCATCCTGCATCAGATGAATAGTCGCTTCCAGCTCAGTGTCCTTCTCAGTAAATACCAAAGGAAGAAGACAAGAGCAGTGAAAAATCATAGCAATACTGCCCCAGAGTATTTTCCTTTGTCTTAGAGTTTGCTGTTCACAGAGGTTGGCTTGATAAAAATCATGTCTTCCATATTACTCTGTCAGGGGGGTTTCCTCCATCAGATCATCCAGTTGCTTTATGAACTGACATAAATCTCTGGAATTTAGAGCATCCCATGGCAAAGGAGTCCAGTGGAGGTGGGGCAGACCCGACGCTTTCTTTATATTCTCCGTTTGTCTCCCACTAGCGTGGTTTCGTGTTGTTTCTTTCTGGTGCTGGAAGAGACAAATAATTTCTTCTGTTTGTACCACTCAGAGTTTTAGCTGTCTTTTTTCAAGGCTCAAGGTTCCTAGTGTGCTTAGTTGTTTCAGAGGAACTGGAAAAAGTTAAGTGCGGTATCTCTTTGTTTCTGACCAGGTATTGCTGTCTAACTGCGAACTGGTGAGACTGAATTGCAAAAAAAATGGAAGTGGCTTCTGAACCTGTGTTATTCCCTTTGTTATTTGGTATTGACTTACTCTGAAGCAATGGATTAACTGTGGATTTTGATTGTTAGAAGTGAAGCTTGTGATTCAGCTGTGGGACTTTCTTTCCAAAGCAACTTCCCTAGCACCCTGTTTCTTCAAAATTTTTTTCCCCCAGTCATTGCAGGATTAAACAATTTGACTAGACTTCGACTTCTTTGCCAAGGTTTTTGCATGATAGTTTCCAAAGGCAGTATCCATGGGCACTTTGATGCTCACAAATACAAAGTGATAGGAGATATGTAGCGTGACTGATCTGGGAGATGTCCGATGCAGCCACAGTACTTTGGAATCGAACAGGATCTGCTGTTTTTCCTTTCCTCCCAGATCTCTTGACATGTCCCTGTATTTTCAGTAAGATTTTGAACTGTTTGAGCTTGAAGTTTCCCATCTGTAAAACAGAAATGGTAATAATCACGTATGCCACCTGGCTGTCTGACTTGCGAAGGGATTTTCAGATCTTCAGCTGAAAATTCTTTTACAAGCACAGAATATTATGGTTTTGCCAATTTAGTTAAAAAAATGTTTCTTACAGTGAAAAATCAGTGTATCAAATAAGTACTTTTATTATCTGTAAGGGAATTCAACATCAGACTCTTCCAAATGTGTTAGGTAATGTTTCACATTATGGATTGTATGCTGTTAATTTAATTTCAAGTTCTACGCAGAGAAGAAAATGTTGAGTGTACTTTAGTGATTTATATTACAGTTTGATCAGTGTGTTAGTAGTCTGGCAGATCTCACCTTTCAGGAACATCTAAGTGTTCAATACATTAGAGATGATTAAGATATGTACATGAACATGTGTACTTTTATTGCTAAAGCTAAATTAAAACTTGAGCCCTTTTGGGCTGAAATAGCTAGCACTTTTCCAGCTCTTTTTCTGTCTTCAGAAACTCCTCTGCACAACCAGTATGACTCTAATGGGCTCGGCATTATTTTGCTGCTTTAACATGGGGACCTGTAGAGAAAGTGAAAGCTCTGTATAGAAAGTCTTGTAAAGTGAGGGAGGGAGCCCAACAAAGCTAATTATACAGACCCTCCCACTCTATTACCCTTTAGAGAAATTGAACCTAACATTCTGCTCTGAAGCTTGTTAAACTATTCTTTTTGGGTGCAAGGACCTTATTGAGGGAATGAAATAGCTACACTGTGTAATCAGAATGGGAATTGGAGCAGATCATTATATTTACTCATTTGATTAGCCATAAAATAGCTACTGAAGTCCCCATTTTAAATCTGCTTAGCAATTGTGCAGCAGGGCAAATTGGGTGTTTTAATTAGAAAAGAAAAGAGATTGCGGTATGTTTTTATAAGTAATAAATATATAAACACACGCACATTGTGATCCTGTTTATGTAAATAACCTCTTCCCTGTGGGTGTTCTTGCTTCCTAATTGTTCAGGGTCTGTCTACTTCCAGATGCAAAGAAAAGGGGAATGAAAGGTTCTGCACGTGTACTTTGGAAAGTGCAGTGTCTGGGACTTAAAATCCAGCCAAAGAGATTTAGATTAGCCAGTAGGGTAAAATTGCTTTAGAAGGGATAGGTAACCCCAGAAGAAGACGGTGTGGAGAAACGGTAGGTCCTCAGCTACTGGAAAGGCTGTAGGTCAGGTTGTGCAAAGGTCTGTCAGGAACAGTTTAGGCAGGGTCAGTCCTGCCTTAGTGGAGAGGACTGGACTGAACAACCTCCTGAGGTCCCTTTCAACCTGGAAGATGTGCTTACGAAAAGTGAGGCCGTAGTACATCATCAGGGGTTGCCTTTGGCCAGCGGCCGTTCCCCGAGGGAGTTGGAGTCTGGGGTGCAGTCGGGCAGGGGCAGCGCATGGTCTCCCCCGATGCCTCTCAGACCTGCAGGTCCCCGGCTGCCTTTGTGCACAGCGAACAGCTGAGGATGCCCTGCTTTCTCTCTAAGAATAATTCAATGTCCTGCCACTGATCTCTCCACAAAGGCTTGGAAGTGATCCATTACTGAAGGTTTCATTTTCTGGCTTCCTTTGCAATCCAAGGGACCTGCAAATCAGAGCAGATGTTCCAAAGGCAGCGAGCTCTGTAGCCACTGGTTTCTCAGTTCAAGATGGTCACTGTCTTAATGTTCCATAAGTCTATAATATGCCTTTAGTAAACTCAACAGCTGCAAAAATATTTCAGCTACATTTATTTGGTTGGTTTTAAGACAACCTGAAACAGTGAAATGAGCTTGGTTACAGAGAGCAGAGTTGTTTTTTAAAGGCATTAGACTTACATGCTGAGTGATGACTGTTGGCGTGCGTTCTGCTGCTCTGTTTGTGGGTCACTAAAAAACTCATGTTATTAATGACAGTAACAAAATCATTCTTGTGATGTGGCCTGTGGATGACAAGGTCTTTTGGGCAGCAGGAAAGGGGCACAGTAGCACTTTAGCATTACAGTTGTAAGGGGTGAAATAAGTATTTGGCCTAGTGACTTTTTTCATGGACAGATTCTCCAGTATTTCCTTTTTGGTCATTGATTTAACTGGTGCTCAGCATTAGGACCCAGTCACAAATGGCCAGAAATCCTACTGTGTTGAGAAGTGATCTCCAGAGAGGCTCGGAGCAATCCCTCCCTGATGTGCTGTGGGGACCTAAAAGGAGCCACCTCAGGGAACGAAATGCCAGCACTGGCTGTTCTGCATCTGCCAAGGAAGACATTGGTGTCTGGGGCTGTAACCCTGGCATCGTTCCACAGCGCTAAATTGTATAAGCAGAACACTGGGCAGGTGAAAAAAAAATATCAAAAAAGAGCCATTATTAGGCTCCGTATACAATCAGGTATAAATTCATGGCCAAGAAAGCAAGCACCTAACTGTAAAGGTTAGAAGTGTACTGTAAATTTTAATGAACAGCTAATTCTCTCTTTAATGTGGCTGGGACACCTGCAGTCAGATGGGGCTATTCTGCATTGCCCTACATCACTGTAAGCACCCCAGGGCCCACCTAGCTGGCAGGAGGAGCAAGGTCTAAGGGGAAAAAAGGAAGCTGCATGGTTCAGTTTTCACTTGATCGTTGCAGCAAAGGTAAAGGACTTTGTCTGAAGTGCTGCACACCTGTAGCTCCCACTGAAATTAATGGAACACTCGACATAGATACCGATTCTTCTCCTTTTCTTTCCATCCATCAGTCTTTGGTCAGATAATTTCTGTGCCTCAAGGATGGAGGCAGCCCCAGTCCAGTCTCACAAGCACGGTACATGCAGAATAACTGGCCAAGTGACCATCCTCGAGCAGCATTTCTAATGTTACATCCCCTGTTTTGATATGTGCCTTTCCCAGGTGGTCAGCTGCTTTGCATCCAGGGAAGCAGGGTTTGTGGTTAGAGCAGGTCTGCAGACTGTGATTGTTGGACTGGCTCAAGCTGTCGCTGTGTCACTTAAATGTTACCAGCTCTCAAGCTGTCACAATGCCTTTTAGATTGAAGCAAAGGTGATGGCTTCTTTTTCACATCAACAGTTGTGCCATTTCCAGAGCTGTGCATTCTGGCACTGCCATCTGCCTTTTGGTGTCAGGATTTTTATCCCCCAGACCCCCTTTCCTTGGGGTTATTCACGGCTCACCTGCCTGGCTGCCATGAGGGCATGGTTAGATCAGGACACACAACTCTGCGCTTTCAGCCAGTCAGGTGTTCCCAGCCAAAAGCGTAACTTTTCATAGTAATTTGGTGTCATTTGCATAGGATTCCCTCCCTTCCAGGGAAAAGTGTACTCATGTAATCTGATCTAAAAGGGCTCCTAAAGGAACTATTTAACTATTTCTCTAGAAGTATGTAATAAATTTCCCAGGAGGACTGGTGCTCTTCTGCGTGGTGGAGGAGTGAGAAAGTATTTAGTGAGATTTCCCAAGAGATGAGCCTGAATGCATCTGTTCTATAGACAAATCTGATATTATTACTCATTGCAGGGACATGCAGCAGTGCACAGAAGCAGCTCGGGCTTTGCTGGTGTTCTGCCACTTCAGAAAGGGCTTTCTCTTCTGGAAGAGCTCGCTTCACTAATGCTTATTTTGGGTCCAAACACTCAGGTAGCTCTGCTCAGTGAAAAAGTGCTGGGTTGGCTTGCTGGGATGGTCTCCTGTAGGTGAAATGAGCTATTCTCACTCAATCCCACCACACACACAAAGAGCTTTGATCGTTGAAATTAAGACAGGGGCACTGCCATTTCTGTACATGTCCAGTTGTAAATGTTGGGAAGTCTCTGTGGATTTTCTTCCAAAGGCTGCGTGAGCTGTGTTTTGGCATTTGCAAAGGAACAAGATTGATGCATGCGTTTATGTGACAGGCAATCGAGAATTCATTGCTGTCCTGGTGAATCCATCAAAAGTTATTGGTCTCATGCTAATCCCTTAAGACCCTGCCTGGACTGGAGCAATACCCACCAGGAGCCTGATGAACCCGAGGTACACACTCCTGCTCCTGATCCAGTTGTATTGTTTGGTGTTTTCAAGTGAAGCATTGGTAAGTGAGGAGGTGGTGGCTTGCACTAGGGGCAGGTGAAACGCCTGAGCTGCTCTGGCAGCTGGGCACGTAGATGGTGGTGTTTGAGGTCATAGTTGCTGAGATTTGGGGTAGGAGGAAAGAAAATCAAATGCTAAAAGATAGGGGAAATTTGGTCTTTGGCATCTGAGTAGGAAAATAATGTGGCTTTCCAGCACCCACAGGGAGCTTTGTGCTCAGTAAGGCTAAGGGCTGGAGGAGCTGAAGAGTATGATCTTCTGTCCATTTTAAAGCAGGGATATCACTGCCTTTTAGACCACTGAGGCTAGTGCTTTGCAGCGGATGTCCTTTCCCAGGCTAAGCTGGGAGGTGAGTGGGCTGCTGGTTTTACAGAGCTCTCCAAACGCAGGAAAGCCCAGAGCCCCAGTTCAGCGCCCCCTGCAAAGGACCCAGCCACCGCTGCTTCTGGGTTGGTGACGTTGCAGTTGCGGTTCTCCCTGGCCTTTGGGCTGTCCACTCCTGGGTCGCCTCCAGTTCTGGATGAGCAGGAGGTGATGTAGAAATGCCCCGCTCCCGGCAGGGGTGGGCAGCGACTAAATGCACTGTTGCAGTCAGCTTTTGGCCCAGGTACTCCATGGGTGTAATTAATGCTGCACGGGGGGTGTAATGACTTCTGTGAAGCCCTTTGCAGGCTCTTTGGAGTCTGCCCATGCGGCATTTCTGTCTGTGTCCCTCTCCTGTTCGGGGTTGGTGGAATGACTAAGTAGTGCTGACGGCATTAGTTGTTGGCCTGTATTAATTATTTCCGCGGGTTCTATTTACTTGCGTATTCCCTATGGGAATGCTGTGCATACAGATCACAGCAGCACTTAATTTTATTGCAGTAAGTGGCTGGGGTTGAGGAAGGGGAGGGGGAAGAGGAGAGAAAGGGTCGTGTATGCGTCAGCCCCGTCAGGCTTTTCCTTCTGTTTCATTTGTGCTGAGGTTTTTATTATCATTAAGCCGATTGTATCTGTGGCACAAAGGGCTGAGTTACCTCGGTAACCACACTAGCTGGGATGGTAATCCATTTATAGCATCACTGCTCAGGTCTGATTAAATTAGCATGCTGATGACGTAAATGCTTGGCTGGGTGATGCTGATGAGGCTGCTCCTAATAGGAACTCTCGCCCTTACATTTATTCTCATTTATTTCATGAGACCCCTGCAGGAAATGTACAGAAATAAGGCTACAGATGATTGACTCTTGTTTTCAGAACAACTTGTGCTGCTAGCAACAGACAGCGCTTTATCTGAATGCAGACGGCAGCCTGCACATTTCGCCTTGTTTCCTCCCGCTGCAGAATTCCCCACGCAGCCCTGCCGAAGCAGAGCCCCGGTCCCGAGCCCTGCTTGCCATCTGCCACAGCAGCAGCTCCTCTGTCTGATGGTTTATTTCCAGACACGCTACAAAAGAAATAAAAAGGGTAATAATAAAAGAAAAGGAACACCCTGGTTCTTTACTCCCTCTTGTGAGTTTCCTGCAAACACAGACATCCTTTTACTTACTCGAAACAAGCCAGTTATTTATGTCTGAATTTTCATCATTGAACAATAACATTCAGTGCTAGCATTTAATACCATGTGGATCAACTGCTTTCAGCATCTTCTGTCCAGCCCCCTTGAGGGAAAACACTGACAACGGCATGATCACATAGCTGTGCCTGTTGTTTGATGAAGTGGTGAGAACAAGAGGACTGAGAGTTGCTGAAACTCCTGGCTTCCCTTCCCAGCCCTGCCTCTGATTTACTGGATAAGCAGTCTTTGGGGCAAGCGGCTTCCTAGCAGGCTGTTTAGGCCCCCAGGACTTTGGTTTTTCATCTGTGAAAAGAGAATTAAAAAGGATACTTCCCCCCCGCCCCCCCCTCCCTTTTTTGCAAGAGGCATGGGAGTGATTAAGTGCTTTTAAGTTCCAAAAGTATTTCGAGATCCTCAGGTGGAAATTCTGAGGTTCTGAACAATTTACCATTTTAATTGTCAGATTTGATTTATCCAGTCGACATAGAAGGATTTAAAAGGAATTTTTGAACAAAAGCAGTTTCGGGATGGAGGACTAAAAATGCAGTAAATTTTAAGTAGCAATAAATAGTTTGGTGTTTGCCCTGGAGCGTGAGCAGATTTGGCTGCACAGAAACCGCTGGAGCTACACCTGCTTTGAGTGGGATTTGGATGCAGAAATCTGTTATTAGTGAAATAAAGAGCACGGGTTTGAGGCACGAAAGTGAAGGGGCCAGTGCTGTTGCTTTCTGGGCCTGCGGATTCTCATCTAGAGCTTACAGGGCTTTTTTGGAACGCTGGGAGAAAGGGGTGGTGCTGGGGTGCATGGGAGCCTTCTCCCAGCTCTGGTCGCTCTCTTTGGGAAGTGTCCAATGCTCGGGGACCCTGCCCAAAATTTCAAGACGTTGTTCTGTAAAGGTGGGGAGCACTGAATTTGTCAGTGGCAGAGCTTCACCCACCTGGCAGCCAGCTGAGCCAGAGCGTCCAGGCGCCGCTCCGTTTGCTCAGTGCTCCCTGCGCAGCAATGGGGAGCAGCCAGGGTGGGCATGCCCCTGCCCGCTCCCTGCTCGGTGTGGGACACACGTGTGCTCCAGCCATGGCCCTGCCAGCACCACGCTGAGACGTTGGCGCTGCTCACCAGCCTCTTGCCAGAGCAGGTGCACTCTATTAATGAAGGTATTTCAAAGGGTTTGCTTCTACCTTTGGCTCATTTCAAAGCATCCCTCCATCAAGAAGTCCAGCACCCACGGCCCAGGATTCCTTACCCTGGGGCTTTTCTTTAAATTTAAACTTTAATGTCTAATACCATTAATTTACAACTTACAGTGTAAAAAAATGTAAAAGCCACCGGCAGCATCATGTTCAGGAGGGGCTGTGGTACTCCTTGACTAGACTCTTGCTTCCTCCAGAGGTGATAGGCACAAGCAACATTTTGCTGCTTTGTTTAATTGATAATTTTCAGCTCCTGGTAGAGTGAGCTGCCTCCGAGGGACATGGTTATCCACCCAGCACATGAGATGATTGGAAGCTCTTAGCAGAAATGTCCATCACTCAGCAAGGGGGAACTCCAGACTGTACCAGGGCTTAAGAAGTCACCCCTTTCCTCCTCAGGTCCACAGCATCTCTGCTTATTAATGAGTAAATAATCAGCCCTCTCTTAATTTACCACCCTTTGTTTACTTAACCTGTGGGCTGGGGCTGACAAGAGTGTATGGAGAGGAGGTGGCTGTCTCTGTTCCAGCAGTATTTGCAAGCTGACTGGCAATATTTCATCATCGAGACCATGTCTGTTCATTTCAAGGACATCATAAGAGCCTGGCTGAGGTCTGAAGTCCCTCCTTTTCAGCATTTTCTCTTTGAAGATTTGTCCAAAATAAGAGTCGTATTTTGGTCTGAAGGGTCTGCCCCCGACTTGGTTTGCTGAAGGAGAAGTTGCTCTGATTCTAACGAGCTCAAGTCAGACAGTGACAGCAGGGCAGGAGGGAAAGTCCCACTGAAATTCCCCTCCCTTCCCCGCAGGTTTCTGTGATTTTTGGCATGAATGCGTTGCCTTAGAGTGCCTGGAAATTTTCATTATAGGTGAGCAAAATTTTAACTCATTTGTCTACCAAATTAGAGCAAGGCAAGGGATGAACAGTAATGAAATTCCTCTTTGTTGAAGCAGACCCATTCTTGCTCATTTGGAGAAAAAGAAAAGCCTCTCGTGTTTGCATGTGTTTTGATTTTGATGCTGCTTGAGCCTGGTCCCTCTCGCCTCTGACCTCCTTGGGATATTTGTATTTTATTCCATTGGGAGAGGAATCCTTTGGCAGAATGTAACACCATGGGGACTTATTTTTTTTTTAATCGGGGGTGGCGGCGGGGGGGGGGGGGGGAGCAACAGTTGGTTTTTTAGCCATTGTTATTGTTCTAAAGGAAAGTTTGCTGCTTGTTATCTCACAAGCTTTTATCTGATGCTGAGTCATGGAAGTGAGAGAATGTGTAGGCGTCTTAGCATAAGAGAGAGTAATTCTGTCATTTACATTTACAGACAGTTATGCTTTCCAGAAAACTTTTTTTTTTTTTTGTGGGTTGCAAAAGTGATTAATCTGCTGCTGAAACTGTCAAAAGAGGTTTTCTGTTTAAGAATTTTTTGAAAGAGAGAAAAATCTGTTTCTACTTATAGGAAATAATAAGGTAGAAGTTGAAATAAAAAAAAAAAGCGTACTGAAAGAACAGACAAGAAAATGTTCCCTTTCCTAATGATATTTTTCCTTTTTCTTTTTATGTATCTATCCATCTGTCTATCAGCCTACATATCTATCTGTCTCATGGAAAAGTCATGTGGATTTTGATAGATACAAAACTAAATATAGTAGAATTATGGCTGAGTTCAGCATTATCAATTCCAGCTGTTAAAGATATCAGGGGTTCAGTTTGAAATAATTTGTATTTGCTCTTTTAAAAAAACCCCTTATTTCAGTTTCTTTTTAGTTTTCCCTCAGGCTGTTTAGCTTTTATCATGTTTTAAGCTTTTCTGCAATCCTGAAAACTACTTTTTTTTAATGAAGTCCAAAATCCTCAATTAAATATTTCTTTGTAGCCTTAGAAGGATAAACTATTTCTTCTATTTTCCATCTTCCTTTTTTCCTTCCCCCACCCCTTTTTTCCTTTTCCATCTTTTCCTTTTTCAAAAAATGCTTTTTGAAAGGTGGTAAGTTTTTGTGTTATTGTTAGAAAAAGAGTTAATTACAGCTGAGGCAAAACCTTTCCTCCTTAGGGTACATTCTCCATGGTGCAAACTGTAGTGCTGTTGGAAGGTTAAAGAGAGTCACCAGTTTCAACCGAAGTTGTATAGATCTATCGATCTCAATGGCATGATGTGCTGTGATTTTTGTTTGTTGTACCCATTCCTAAGGACAAACTGGATGTGAAATATATAGGCTGGAAATTTAAGTGTTTTTTCTAACGAACTAGGCAGTGATGTTTTCAAAAGATCTTTCATCAGAAGAGGAGTGGGGGTACAAAAACTTGAACTACGTTCTGCATAGTTTATCCCTTTATGAAGAGTACAATATGCTGTGTCAGCCCTGCAAAACCTTTTCTTTTTGGGGTTCCAGTGTAGCTGGTACTGTGTGGTTACTTAGAGGCAAGGTAGCTAAAGCAGGATGCTGTGCTGCAAGCTGTAGTTGTCACAAGTACCCTTGGTCAAAGAGAACGAGTAGCCATCACCTCACCTCCCACCGAGGAGAGTGTGCAGGGCAGAGGTGATGTCCTCTCCATGTCCCACCTAGCTGAAGCCCTGAGCCCAACCCCAAATGCCATGTCTGCTCACTTTTTTTGGTCAGAAGGGTTGTTTTTGGTGTCTCCCTTGCCCCTCCTCTGGTTAAAGTATCTGCTCTGCTCATCCCCCATTTCTTACAGCTGCCCTTTCCCCCTCCCTAACCATAGTAGCTTCAACTATGGTCCTTTGGCCTTCAGCAGAAAGTTTTTTGTGCCACATACGAGAAATATTGATTTTTACATCACATGGCCCATGAGGCTTTGGAAATCACATTTTTTTCCCTGTTAGTGTGGCTTGTCTCAAGCTTTTAGGAAAAGGTGAACTTTGGGCCCCATGAGAGGTGAATGGGCTCTGCATTTAGATCTTTTCACTGGAAAGCCACACGCTGCAGCTGGACTTCTAAATTTAAGGGGGGAGGGAATTAACCTGGCTTAACCTAAGTTTTGACAATTCCGTTGAGAGGCCAGTGACTCATTTAGAGAATTCAGCAAGTCCACAAGGGCTAGAATGATACTTCTGAAAGCTTATAGAATGTCATTGCTTTGTGTTTTAACAATTGGGTCCTGCAGTGAATTCTTGTGGGTTGTTATGGAAAAGAGATTTATTGATGACTTGTGATGCCAGGGTGCTTGCTCCGTGCATAATTTTTTTTTTCTTAAAATACAAATATGTCGTGAACCACAAAAAAAAAAAAAAAAAAAAAAAAAAAAAGCGTTGCAAGCTAGAAACGAAATACAATTTAATCCCACTGTAAATTCAGACTCAGACCTGAATTCTCCCCACTCCTTTTGAGTTCAGGTCTGGAGCTTAATTTGACCTGTGACAAACAAGAACGAAAGCCACGAAACTCCGGTTTGGATCCAAAATTCCTTGCAGTTTTTGGGCGTCCACTGCTGAGTTTTGGAGAGCATTGAGCCCTTGTTAGAACATTGTTGAAGCCAAGTTGCTCAGAAGGACTAAATTAATACTCCCTAGTCCCGAAGTTTTTAGCATTTAGCACTCCTGCCCCAGGGCTAGAAAGTCACTGTTTCAAATTCTGCAGTTAAAAATGTCAAAATCAGTTAGGCTATAAATCCCAGTAGCCATCAGTATGCATTTATACATCCACCACAAGGAAAGAAGTGAGGAGAGAGGGAGGATATGTCTGTTTGTTTTGAATTAGCGTGCTTGATTTTAATTCCTAATGCAAAAGTGTTTTGTGGAAGGGTGCACAGGTCGGGGTGCACAGCTGGCCTGGGAGCTGGCCTGATCCGTGCTCAGCTGGGTGCTTGGAGGTGTTGAGGTTTAGTCCAATGCAAGCTATACTTAGCCTCATTTATAAATTTAGTTTACTTTTGTTCAGGTTGCAGCGGTATGAATTGCCAAGATCTCCTTATACGTTGAGTTTTAAGCAAAGCTAGATGATTATTACCTGGAGAAGGTTAGATGCTTAGGGTTCGTTACAGTTTGCATGGAAACCTCTGCTGTGTTGCTGGTGGGGAGGAGAACCCTCCAAATTCAGAGGCAGTAGGAGGCCAAATCCCAGTCTGCAACAGTTAGTCTATTTGGAGTAAACTAGTATATGGGACTAAGCTGCACCAAGAAGAGTTGACGGTTTTGGACAAAATATATAACCTATTCAGCAGTATCAGTCATTAAAAACACAGCTCTTGCGTTCTGGTTAAGAATGAAGAGATTTTTTTTGTTGTTTTTCTTTGGGGTTGGGTTTTTCTTGGGTTTTTTTTTTTTTTATATTAAAACTTACAATGGCTATTTGTGGTTTTGTTTCCTCAAGGCATATTTAGGAAAACTGGATTAATTTATAATGCCATTTGCAACAGAATCAAGCCTGGTGAGGCAATGGATTTGACATTACTTTACACAGGCTTTTTAGAGTGATACTGTTAAGATTCTAAATTTTTATTTATGTGTCTTTTGGGTAAACATTTTATTAGCCATACATTTAATGTAATTATATGTTCTCTATGAAGAGAGGAAGCAGTGAAGAAACAGTGATTATTCTGAGTTAATGCTTTAAAAATATTCTAACTTTATGTATTGTTTTATATTCTAGTATTTCTGTGGTACAGATGGCATGGGTTTTTTCTGCTATAAATTAATGTTCTCTCTTTTGCTTTCTTGACTTGTTGCAGTACTGTCCTGGTGTTTTGACTAGACACGTTGCAGTGGGTAGATTCTATGTATCTTGGTGTATGTATTTATATACCTATAGAATAATTTAAAAAACCACAGCAGGTGAAAGGAAACCATTCCAGTGGGATAGATTTCTCAACATCGCACTTGGAGTCTGTGATACTGTGGAAAGACTAAGGTATTTCAGGCAGTGCTGATAACCCAGGCAGACGGATAAGTGAGGGAACGTTCCACTCCACTTCCCAGAAGGAGCCATCTGGGAAAACAGTTAAATTTGACCTGTTGTTGGAGCTCATCAGCCTTTTGGAAAGGTGTGCATTGGAACTAATAGGAAAGTAACCTCTCTGTCACATCTGTCTGTCTTTTATGGGGTTTTTTGGTTGAGCTGTTATTTTTTTGGTGAGGCTCTATAGTTTCTCTCTGCTGCTAACCACTCAAGTTACTAACTTTAATCATTTTGTAGCCCTGTAAAAATATTGGCAGATGACGGTGGGTTCTGGACCTCAAGTGAACCATAAGAAAGCAGATGTTGTATGAACACGGAATTGTTCACTGATGCTTCTGCTCTTCTGTACTACTTACTGTTTGCCCAGGCCTTAAAATGTGGGGAAAAGAATAAAAACACATGGTCTTCACAGGAAATAGAGACAATACTAACATTTGAAAATGTTTATGCCCTCTGGTAGGATAATTTTTTTAATCTGGTTTAACAGAGTTTTGGAATTTGAAAAGATAAATAGGTTATAAATGCAAGCAATGCAACAAATAAATGGGATTGTAAATAAATAACAAATAACACAAAGTAAACCGAGTAATGTCTGAGTGCATGTGTATTTCATATTATTTTAAGTGTGCATATGCACAGTCTTTCAGTGTTCTCTAGAATTAATAAAGGAGAAAAGCTTGCATACTCTATAAACACTCTAAAACTCCTTTGCAATTTAGTAGGAAATAAGCTTTTATAGTTTTTGGACTGTTCTTTAAATCCATTGTTTAACACACAATTGAAAATGGTAACTTTTCCATGTAAGTTGTAGAATACTTCTCTAGGAGACTTCATGAATACATGTATTTCATCCTGTCACTCACAGGTGCACATCCTTTCCCCTCACTCACGCATCTTTATTATACCTTTTTAATCCATTTTTCAAATCATGATACAGATCCATGGATAGCGGCGTAATCATCTGTATAATCCTCCAACCTGCCCATATTTATCACGCACATGAGCTTCTTTGCCATTACAAATAGCAAGTTATAAAAGGAAGAAAAAAAACGTTTTTAAGTCTGTGGACAGTGTAATTATGATACTTCAAGCTTCACTAGCTTAGTAATAGCAAAAGTCATAAAAATACTTTGCTTACCCAAAGTTCTTATTTATAGGGGGGTGGGGGCTTCCCCATTGTCAGGCAGGGTAACATTTTGCCTAAATTAAGCAAGGAGACTTGTTCAGCCCGTTAGAAGGGCCACCGAGTTTGCTGAATGGAAGTGCTGTGGACATTCCTGTGTTGCTAACCCTTAGAGAATGTGCTCCTTAAGGAGCTCAGTTTCACTGCTCCATGCACATAGTGACTTGTCTTCCCACGGCACTGCTCTACCTTTTTCGTGCCAGGATTGTATTCAGTAGTTCTGTGTTTTCGTGTAACCAAAAGGCTGTGATGTACAGCTCCTTACGTAATTTATTGCTGAGTTGATGTGCCAAATGGTTCAGCCAGGGCAGGGGGCTGCTATTGCATGTTCCTGATGTCCAGATTGGCGCAGGTTTGTCATTTTAGTGTTGTCAAGAGTGGGAAATTACAGAAATTATAGAAATATCCCAAGGTGAATTCAGATATTTCTCATGCTGATACCATATGTTCATGTAGATGGAGTTGCTGAAGACCAGCGTTTGAACTGGTCAAGTGGAATTACTTAAATAGGAAAGTCTTAATCATAACTGTCCCTTTCAAGGAATTAAGCTAAAATTATGGCCTTTGACTGTCCACCAGAGCTAGAAGTATTTAGGTCAATTGTTTGCAGATCTTTTTAAACTGGTCTCTCACATAGTCCTCATAAATACCAGATGATCACTCATCAGAAAGGGAAAAATGAATAAAAAAGCTCATAGTAGTCATCATAGTGATAGTATTGGGGTAAACAAATAAAAAAGTAAATATGAAACCAAGAAGGAAAAGCAAATTTTTTCCCTGGCATAACTGTTGTGTTTTGGAGACCAAACTTTTCAGATGTGTTCAGGCTCTTTGGAATTAATGGAGTGTTGGGAAGTGGAAACCCAGATTGCCTAAAACACTTCACACCCGTTCTGAAAGCTGAACCAACGTGTGTGTCTATAACTGTGCCCATCAGTTGTGAAAGGCAGTTTTCCATGATAAAATATTGGAGGTCAACTACATATCACCTTTTCTTTTGTGCACCCTGTTCTCCCTTGTGGTTCAAGCTGGGCCATCACAAGGAGTACAAAAGAGGTTGTGAACAGAAACATTAACAACTAGGTTGAATCCTTTTCCACCCGTGGTAGCAGCTGAAAAACAGATCAAAGCTCAGAGGCAGTTGTTCTTGTAACACTTTATGGCATCTGTAAGGTATTCTCTTCATTTGAGAACCAGAGATGAGCACTTTATTAGATTTCTCCTCTTCTTCTTTTGGTATAATGCCTGGGAGCAATTCATTCAAATACCTTGATAGCTTCTGGTGATGAAGCCAACAAGCTAAATTCCATATAAACGCATCTGGGAAGTATGAGTGTGGCTGCTGATCCACGCACGACCTGTGCCTCTGTGACACTTGCTTGTCAGCTGTAAACTAGAAATGAGAGAATGATGGCACTAACAAAAAGCCTCATCTGATTACAAACGTGTTTTGGCTGAGGGTTTTAAGGTTTTGGACAAGACTTCAAAATTTGGACTCGATTCTAAGGGTATTTTGATGCCTAAAGAAATCTGTGTTAGCAGCTGGGCTGTGGACACCACAATGTCACTGCAGTGCAAAGGGGGCTGACGTCCTCAGCGTGCTTGGCCTACTATCTGGGCGTTAAAAAGGCCAGAAAATCCTGTATATTGAAAACGCATCAGGTATGCTGAATGGGAACAGTGCATCTGCCCAGGATCTCTGGACATTCAGCAACCCAGCTGGAGCTTTACTAGGACTCCAGGCATCTGCAAGTCCCAAACGAAAGGCCAGATTTCTCTTTTTCACCCAGATGTTATTTCAGAGAGGAAAGAGGATATGTTCAGGGGAACCTAGCCATACATTACCACTAGCAAGGCAGCTTGTTCAAATACATAATGTGAATTCAGCAGGAGTTAGATGTGTCTGTCCATCAGGAAACCCCATAAAATGCCTGCTCACATTTTCAGGTACCTAAAGGCCCAGGTTTCAAAGCAGAGTATTTGATTTTTCTCTGGGGTTATCCTTCCCAAACTGAGGGGGAGCTAGCATTTGCTATCTCTGGCAGGAGGGAGGTGCAGCCCAGCCGCTGCTCCTGGCAAGGCAGCAGCTCCAGCTCCAGTGGGAGCCCCTGTTCAGCCTGGAGGTGGAAAAGGAGCTGGGAGAGGGTGGCTGACCGACGTCACCCCCCTTCATACGCTGGGCTGGAATTGCCTTTGCAGCCCAGCTCTTGGCCTTGCGCTGGCTGCACGCCATGGCAAGGTCCTGACTGATCACCTGAGCTGCTGGCACTCACAAGTCCCCTTGGTGTGTGGCACTAGCTGAGCTCGAGTGGCAGTGCACTCAGTGCGGGGAAGAGGTATCTGTGCTTCTTACAGTCACGTCAAAATTACCTGCTTATTGTGGAATTTTTCTCCACTAACTTGTGCTGTCTAAATACTCAGTGACTTGTCTTGGCTGTTTTTATGCTGCTTTTACAGTCGGTGAAGTAGACTTCCCCCAGTGGATGATTCATCTCCCCTGTTCTAGGCTTCAGTATTAGAATGGGATAAATGACCCCGTGGAGATGCATTTCGCAGAGAGGGCTTTAAGCACCTCCAGCTAGCTGAGGTGAATGCCAATCCGCAGCACTAGGAGAAGCCAAGTTAATTTTCCACCCATCGCTGCCTTTCCCACCCAGGCCTTCAACCACCACTGCTGAGCGATACCTAAAATGTTTCAGCTGGCGCATGCCTGAGCTGGCCCCGTGTGTCAGTCCAGCTTGTGTCGGTGGACTATGCAGAAGAGTGGCTGAGTTAGAGGGATGCTGAGCCGGCGCTGTGAACTGGCAGCCCCCCGAGAATGCTGCATCCTGGGTTCAACCCGCTGGCAGTTGCCAGGTTTCAGCCTTTCGAGGAAGAAAGGTTGTTTCATTCCTATCCTGAAGTAAATAGTACTGAAATGCTCGAAAAAGGCAGCCCCAGCTAGAGCCGTGGTTCTCAACCTGTGCTCTGCAAACCCTGGGGGTCCGTGGATCACTCCTAAGGTAACTAAGAAGAATTCAGTGAAAGGTAACTTAAAAAAACATGTTTATTGTCAGTAGATTAACTCTCTCTGTAAAGGAGCTTGTCTCTTCTGAAAAACATTTGGGGGCTGCCGAGCATAAAGGTTGAAAACCACTGAGCTGAAGTAATGTATCTTTGTATGTGATAATTTGACAGCTAAAGGGCTAAAGCTATTCAACTGTACTTTTATGAAAAATGCCTGGAGAATTGAATAGAATGTGATAAACTTTGTGTTGGCATTTTTGATCCAGTCTGTGAAACTGAATAACTGAAGGGGTTCTATAGAAAATACTCCACAAATGGACAAAATAAAAGGAGAATGAAGTCCTTTTTATAAGGGTTCCAGCTGATCATATAGAATCATGCTCCTGCTGTGAACTGTATTTATTCTGTACTCTTTTTAAAGTTGAACCCTGACAAATGATATTGAATTATAGGCTAATTTCCGTAGAACAACAGATTGTATCCCTGGTACCTTTTTAGTTGTAGGTATACACCAAATGTAACTTAAGAACTATGTAAACAGTTTTCTACTGAATTAAGACTCACACAGGTACTCAGGATTTCACATTTCCCCACCAGAGTAGCTTTGAATCCAGATAGCCAGCTTTAACAGTCAGACCCTTAGAACACCATGGGTTTATCACAACACCATGGACTTCTCATGTGATGGCTGGTACAAGAAACTCCTGCAAATGTTTATAAACTTTCACTGCATTTTAGAAGCCAGGCAGGAGTTACCAAGCAAAATGATTCCCCTCATGGTTACACATGGTAACTGTTTTTTCAAGGAGGAGTGTTTTGGGGGTTTTTTTACTCCCACATTGATTGAGTCTTACTTGATTTTGTGAGTATTAGTTCACCTTTATTTGAACTGCTGGATAATTCATTTGTAGAAGAGGCAGTACATTTAGGTACTTCCATCTGTGTTTAAACAAGGCGCTTGTGCTTTCCCCATTAAAAAAAAAAAAAAAAAAGATTTTGTATTATAATGCTTGTGGTAGATGAGGTTCTGAATTTAACTCCTTCCTACTCTAGTTTCTCTTAACAACTCTGCGTTATCAGCACCTGGGGTTTCTAGTTTACTCTCTTTGCAAATATGAATTTGCAAGAAGAGGTTGATGGTAAGTAGCATGGTTCTAATTTGCACTTGCGAAGTGTGTCAGACAGTTTCATCTAGTTCATGGCGTGCAGAGGAAAGCCTGTCTTCCTCTGAAAACAGCCCTTAGAGGATGTCAGAGAGCGTGTTTGGCTGCGATAGTCACTTGCAAATGCAATATGGTTTTGAAATGAGCTGTCCAGGAGCTGCTGGAGGAAGGGATGCCTGTAGTCCTATGAATCCACTCTTTGTCTTTGTCTTTCTCCCATTTCTGCTTGGTTTTGTGCTTTTGGGCTGTCACTTCGATGTGGTTTTGGATGAGTCTACTCTACTTCATTGCACTGGTAGAAGTTCTGTGAACTCATTTGGATGAAACATTTGTGACAGTCATCTGTTTTGCTAGGACTATACCCAGTGATATAGGTAGCTCTTTCCAGCTTTCTGTTCATTATTCTCTTTCCATCTACCTGGCATCTTTATAGCCTTATCCATCCCTCCTATCCTCCTAGTGCCTTCCAGACATCTGTCGAAATCGCTCTTCCCATGGTATCCGAGTACCCTTTTCTTATCCTTCTGCACATGCCTGTCCTCAAAGCAGGAATCTTGTCCATAGTTCATGTGCATTTTCAAAGTCTTTTCTTAATCCATTAATAATCTAGAGGTTTAACCCTGGGGTGATATTTGAGTACATGGCTGGACATACAGGAGGCTGGACTGTGGCCACTCTTCTCTCTCTCGGGCAAAAGGGCAGAGGATTTATGGTGATACCTCACCTGTGCTGTTGCTCAGGAACTACAGTCAAATGTGTCCCCGTAAATCATCAGTGCTCCAGTAGTGTTAAATTCCCTGTAACCTGTCCCATTTCTCTATTACACCGCCTTGACTAGCCTTACACCCTCTTCTTCCTCCCCCTAAAGCCCAGCTTTCATCACACACTTGCCCAGCACCCTCAGAGGAATTCAGAGTGAGTCACGCAGGGTGCCTCTGGGGACTCTTACTGATGCAAACTTCCTCCTCCTCAAGGCAGCCTGTGGTTTGAATGCCACAACGCAGCCGGTACTTGTTAGCTGGAGCCTTTGCTGTGAAGTTGACAGCCAAGCTTGGTCTCTGGCCCAGGCACCCCCAACTTGCCACCTTCCTTCAGTGGGCTTTGGTGCAGGAGGGGAGACCAGGCTCAGCCTCTTGGTAGTGTCAAACATGGGAGCTGCTCATAGCCTTTCAGAGTGCTAGTCAACAGGGAGTGAGGGTTTTGGAGAAAAGGATTATCATCCATTCTTAAGGTGTATTCCAATCCAGGCAGGAGGCTGGCATCAGCACATTAAATGAAGTGTTACATGGATGTTTATATACAAGATTAAAGTCCCCTGGTTCTTGGGATGGAATAGACGTCCATCACAAGAGCTTTACTAGCAGTCTGTCATCACCTGCTTCCAGAGCCTGCATTAAGAAACATAAGACGTGATGAATACAGCTCATTTATATTGTTTTGGTTTGGGCTTTCCCCCTCCCCCTGATAAGCTGTTGTCTTTAAAACATTATCTACCTTCTCCCTCTTCATATGGAAAAGAAAAATGTTTTTCTGGTGGTAATTACACAGTGCCGCATTGTGGACCTTTCATCCCATTACAGTAAGTGGGCAAACTACTGTCATTTACAAAAATGAAATAGGTGAGGGAATGGGAAAGTTTCTAGCACCCCTGGGCATAAATGCCAAGCTGACGTGGGAGAATAATTCCAACAGAAAGCAAATTTTCTTGCTAGCAGTGAGTGCTGGTGCAGTTGTGCTCTGATGCAGGGATGGAGGAATGCCTACTCCCCATCAGGTGTTTCAGAAATAGAAGAATGTCAGTATTAATGGAGGGCTACAGACCCTTAACCTGTCTCTGCCCTTGCAGTTCAACTGAGACATGCTTCAGCTCTTCCTTGCTCTCAGTTTCAACATCTCTTCCGTCTGTCTCTGTACTGCCTTGTTGTGGATCTGTTGGCAAGGTCAGGGTTTGAATACATTGAGATGTTTTTTCTCCAGTAGGAGTTTGCTGCCTTATTATTCCCCACCTCTGCACACATACTTTTTACGTTTCTCAAAACAGATTGATGCTCTTATTTGCCTGGGTTTTTTTGCTCATTTATAGTGATTCCTTATGGGATGTTTACTCTCATGGGATGTTTGCCCTGAAGGTGTGATTGCAGGAGTAAGGTCTTTACCAGCGCATCACAAAAAATGTGTTGCAGGTCACCAGGGAAGAGCTACCAGCGGGGTAGTAGAGTTTCTTGATTCCTTTGGTAGACTTGTTTGTGGGCTGCGGGCTAGAAGTTGAGTAGCTTGCTCTTACCTCCCTTTTCTTCGTATGTGGTGGTTGCCAGATGTTGCGGGGTGTGTGTGTGTGTGTGTGAGCCTTTCTTCCACCTTCTGTGGAAGGTGGGTTGGACACCCTTGGAGGCCCAGAGAAATGGCTGGATGAAGTTCCCCTCCAGCCGCCGGCCCGGGCTGGTTTGGCAGCAATTTATTGCCGCCACCTGCTGACCAGGCAGAGGATTTCTCTGGCCTGGGTAGAGCTTGTGCATGGGGTGTCCCGATGAGCCCCCACCACCCTCTCCCCCGTTCAGCGGTCCCAGCAGGAGGGTGATAGGGCAGCAGGCAGAGGTCAAGGTGCCTACATAAAGCAGGAACACCAGGGGACAAATACAAGAGTGATCTTGTTAGGGAAAAGTGGCACATGCCTTAACGTGAACACAACCATCGGTGAGGGCTGAGCTCGTCTGACTTTGGACTGCTGTGAACCTGTAGACGATCAAGTGGATCACGGGTGAGATCAAGCCCCCTGCAGGAAGAAGTCTGGATGAGATATAACCTCATATAACTATGGTGTTAAGTGTAACAGCAAAGAAATACTGCCAAACTGCGTGTCTTTAATGCATAGGAAGGCATGAAATTCAGATAGTCTTCCAGAATAGAGGAAAATAGAGAAGCAAGAAATTTTACCTAATCCTAAACTCCAGAAATTCAAGTTTTCTTTTCTTTGATTTAGTGAAAAGACTTAAGCGTGATCTTGTTTTTCAGAAACTATTTCCCACTGTTAGCTGTTTAACAAAGATGTCCTTTCACACGGGTGTTTTTGGACAAGGGATTTAAATAAGACGTAAGCCAGACAAACAAGTATATTAGACAGGAGGATGCACAGTGCCTAATGGGACAGTGTCACTGCACTAAATCTTCATTTGGTGGCCGAATCGCAGGAAACCGTAGCACTTGCAGTGAGCCTCTGCCCTGGTTGCCTGAGCGCTGCTGTGCCTGGGGGGCTGGTGCTGGGTTACATGGCTGCCATGGTGGGAGCTGACTTCTGAAGCTCTGCGAATCCTGGCCAGCTTTCTGCCCTTTAACGAGCCATGTGTAACGGTTGCCTTCTCTGCGGTCACTCCAGGCTTTCAACCAGTAGTGGTTAAGAGCAGAGCCAGGGACACAGACACCTTGGTACTTCGCTTTGATCTAAGTTATTTCTTACGGCTTGGGAGCTGCTTTTAGGCCATCCCATTCTGCTGCCTCCTGCGTTGTTAAAGGAGCTCGTGTATCGGGGACAAGTCCTCTAGGGACCCGAGGAATGCCATGTCTCCGTAGAGACAGTAATCTCATTTTCTCTCTTTCAAAACACTTGTATTTTCACAGGAATGCATGGGTTTTCTTCTAATTGTTCTCCAGCGAGTCTCCCTTTATTCATGCATTTATCGCTTTTTAGTTTGTTTGTTTGGAGGCGGAGGAGAAAACTCCAAGGAGAGAGGAAACGCGGCGCATGGCAGTTCTGCTTGGCTGCCGCAGCGCCACCCCTCTCCTGTCAGAACAGGGAAAGGTTGCTATTCCCATTTTACAACGTGTGATCTCAGGTACATTCCTGCTTTCCTAAGCAGTTTGAGTTGCTGTGCAGATGTTACTGTAAAAGCCTTTTTCCACTTAACCCCTCGCTGCTCGACCCGACGGCCGAGCGGCCTCTCCTGCTGACGCTGCGGCTCTCTCTCCTTGCTCCCTAGGGCGCTGGGACCCTGAGCAGCTCCACCGTGACCACCCCATCCGTGTCCACCCCTGTCACTGGCCACAAGCGGATGATCATCCCTAACCAGCCTCCCCTCACCGCCACCAAGAAGTCCACTGCCAAGGGCCCAGGGCAGCCGGCGCCCATCCCGGTCACTCCGGTTGGCACTCTGAAGCCGCAGCCTGTGCCGGCCTCCTACGCCACGGCCTCCACCCCCAGCCGCCCGGCCTTCAACGTCCAGGTGAGGACCGCGCAGCCCAGCCCGCACTACCAGCCGCCCGGCCCGCAGCCCACGCACTACGGTAGCCTGGGGCCCGGCCAGCCCTACGCGCCGCCCGCCCGCCCGCCCGGCGCCCCACAGTACGGCCCTCCACAGCCCCACGGGCCCGACTACGGCTACGCCCCGCCGCCCGCCCGGCCCTCGGAGCCTGCCTACGGCTATGCCCCTCCGCAGGGCCGCTACCAGGACCCCTACTACGGGGGGTATGGCGGGAGGAATGGCTCCGAAGCACCCTATGCGCCACAGAGCTCCTGGAAGGCCGAGCCGGTGTATCCTGCTAGTAACGCTGTGGGCCAGGCTCCTCCCGGGCTCTACCAGCCGCCTGGCACGAAGAAGACCTACATCACTGACCCGGTGCTGACCCCGCAGCCACCCACGCTGCATCAGAAGGTGGGTGACAGGGGTATGTGCTGCCCCCAGAGAGCCGCGCTGCTGAATATGGCTTGGGGACCCTTCCTGAAAGGCAGCGTGGGGGGTGAAATGGTGCCTGGGGGGGCTTGGGGCAGGTCTCCCTCTGTGCGGCTTCTTAAAAGCTGGAAATACGGAATTCTCGCCTGCTTCGACAAGAGGCCTTTGTGGGGGCTTAGAAATGCCGTCAGCCTCAAAGGGTGAGACGGTGTCACATGCGGAGGCGCGGTGCCACCCCGCAGGCAGGGGGGAGGTTTCATCCCTCTGACATGCCATTACCCGAGGCGGTGGCTGGCCGTACCGCTGCACGGCATCGCTGCGCCGGGCCCTTTCCTTCTGGGCCCTCCCAAGATCAAAGGAGAGGCTGGGCGCGCGCTCCCGCTCCGTGTGCTTGTGGACACCTCTGGTTCACTGGAGAAATCCTTCCTCTTCTCAGGCGGATGGGAGGCGCAGCAGAGGCTGGTTTTGGTTGTGGTTCAAAGCGACTGCGGAGGTTGACCTCTGGTGTGTCGCTGTTCAAAAATCACTTATCACTGAAACCACATGGAAATGAGTTCCTACAGAGCTTAGCTCTGATTTCCCTCTCAGGTGATGGCGCGCTGGGTGGCCTCCATCCACTTGAACTGATGCCCGGACCTCATAAAGCAAAGCCAGTTTGAAATAGAAAGTTAAACTGGTCTGCCTGGTTTCTCTGCCCAAACTGACCCTGGCTGGCTTTTGTCTCTTCTGCTGGTGGCTGTCTCTAATGTGGCTCTGGGGGGACACAGGCACTTGAGCTTTTTGGGGTCCTTGTAGTGTATGACCAGCTTAGATTCCACCGAAGGGTAAGGACAGCCAAGCCCAAGCCGGGAGGCAGTGAAACCATCGCTGCCCAGGCTCACCCTGGCTTGTCTTAGCGCATCCCTTCTCTTCAGCTTGTGGGTGCTCACAGGGAAAGGGGAAGAAGCTTCTGACACGTAACAGAAAGTCTGTCCTTTTGGCATTTCCTTCGCTTAGAAGCACACAGGCTATTTTCCCTGAATTCCACGTTTCCTGAAAGTGGGAACTTTTGAAGGCAAAGGCTTTTCTCCAGGCAGTTCAGAGAAGGCAGTAAATCACAAAAGTCCTTGAAATATTATCTACTAGCAACTAAGAAACTGCTTTTTCTGTTTCTTCCCCTTCCTTACCAAGAAGCTAGGAGCAGGGAGAGAAATAATAAACTCTTTGCTCTGCAGGTACTCAGTATAGAGCTTAGATCGGAACGTAGTGAGCGACAACAAAATTTGCACATAGCCTTAACTGGTGTAAATTGTTGTGGTTCCAGCGGAGTCGCTGCGGAAATGCTGAGGTGCAGCAGATCCATATTTAGACTTTATAGATATAAGTAGGCTTATATATATAAAAAATTTAGAAACTTTAGTTCAGTCAGCATCTCTATGGAAACGCAAATCATCTCAAACCACAAACAGCACAACCCTGTTAGTCTCATTTGCATTACAAAGCTGGAGGGACAATTTAATTTAGCTGAAGTTTGGGGTTTCATGTATACATACAGATATTTTTATATATATTTATGTTTGTGTGTGTGCATGTGGCATTTGCAAATACACATGCAGAAATACTTCATATATATCTCTATAAAAACAACTTTAGTTCTTCTGTAAACAATCTATTACCTCTTAATGATAAATCCCTCCAGAACATTCATTCCCTTCCAGCCTGCTAAATATCTGCCGTATTACCTGTTTCACTTTTGAACTTACAACTCTTCTCTAACATATTGGTGTCGGACTCTGCTTGATTGCTGCTTATAACGTGTGTAGCTGAATTGGTGAAGGGTTGAAGGTGATCTTACAGTCTAACAGTAAATGCTTAGTAATAAAACACTGTATTCCTTGCCAGTGAAGCAGTCTTGTCCAGTTTTACCGCATGCTCTTCTCTTCCTTTGCAGACTAACTCATTCATAAAATCAACTTTTAGAATTATTTTATTTAAAGGCAAAAAAAGGAAGGCTGTCTTAGAGCCAGATGTCTCGCAGGGAGAATTGTCACTGCAATTTGACTTCTTGGCTACCATGTGAATTTTGACGTATTTCCCTACTCACAGCTGGCTTCTGCATTTTGCTGTGCTTTGCCTTTTCAAGGTTGGTTTGAGGCCTTTCAGTTAGGGAAAGTGATTTAAGAAGCCAGGGTGAGAAACAGGCATTAATACGTATCACATAGAATGCAAGAAGACCTATAGGCATTTTTCTTCTTGCAAGGGAATTATCTTAAACTACAAAACAATTTCTAAATTTATTCCAAAAAGTGCATTCTTGATTTTGAATTCACTTTGTGTGCAAAATGTTAAGGATGTTGTAACAAATCCACCTCAGCCTTTAAGTTCATGGTCCTTAGTTCTAATACATACCATGGTGCATCAATGTGATAGGTAAAATTTTTTATTACATTTGTTTAGGGTTTTTAAGGGAAAAAAAAAAAAAAAAAAAAAAAGGATATTTATATTTTGCCCACTTCTGGTTAGGAAAAGGTTCATGGTATTGTGGTTCTGTGTTTTTCTGCTGCGTATTAATCATGTTGAAGTCACTGCTGATCCAAATAAATCTGGATCGGTATGGGAACAGCAAATAATCTGTACTGGTTCTTAAAGCCCACTGAGAACCACGAGTTTTACTCACACACAATGCTGCATTGCATTCTGCCTTGGGCAAGTTATGGAAGTGAGAGTCATGCATGTGAAACCTCTGTGAATTGTAGTCTTTTGTAGCACCCCGTCTAGCATTAATGCCCAAGTCCTAGTTAGGAAATGAACTGGTGGAATGCATGTCCTCATTTAAACCTTCTGTGCTTCAGGGGCGTTCCTGGCCAAAAACCTCAGGACCTTTCTCCTCTGGGTGGTAGGCGGTGGAGATTTCTGTAGGAGCAGCAACGGAGTTGTCAGAAGACTGTCACAGAAACACGTGACACGACCAGCTACTGTTGTGCTTTTTGGCAGCAATGCTGTGCTCGCTCAGACCAAGGCAAAATCTGAAGCCTGCTCTTAACTTCTCCCCTCCCAAAGGCTAGAGAGTAGAAGACCAGGGTGACTCATTAGGTATGCCTATTTGTGGCACCAGGATGTCCATAGCAGAAAACAAAAATGTTTCTGACATTGAAAATTCCTGCAAGTTTGCCCTGTGCCAAAACCAGAGTTGACGAAACTCCCACCACTGACCAGCTCAGGTATCATCAAATGTTTCTGTGCTGGACTGCTTAAGACACCAAATACCTTCATCAAGCTCTCATATTTTCAAATAAGTCTATGTCCTTTCACTGTGTTTGGTCATGTTTGAGTATTTTTGAGACACTGTTGTGTGTCTCCCAGATGACTTTGTGGACATTTCAGGGATCTCATGTGGCTCCTGGTGTATTTGAGGGTTGGCCAGGTGACACCTGGAAAGTCTGTTCTTCCTAGATCTCGGATCCCTTGATTCTCCTTTCTTCTTTCTCTTTCTGAATCTACTTGTAGGCCTGGGGAACCACATTCCTTTGTAAAGGGACCTGCACATTTTCAGCATGCAGACTGAGTGCCACCAAAATCACTTGAGACCTCTTGTGGTTTTGGTCCAGAATGGTGGAAATCTAAACAAAAACATTGATCTCTTGAGAGCTATCTGCTGATTCGTGGAGGACAAAAGTGTCTTGTAGCTCTTGATTTAGTACAGCATCCTAATCCATGCTCCTTTGCTGCAGTTTTCCTGGAAGGAGTAAGGGAGCAATGTCCCTTTGGTAGCTGTGTCTGTGCTCACTGACATGAGGGTTCCATAACCCCGTTAAGCCACACCAGCCACGAGTCCCGTTGTCCCAGTTTACACATGTACAGCCATCGGTGCTTATGGAGCATGACCTCCTCTTCAGGGAGCCCTGCAGTGTGGTGCACTGTTCTAGGTGAGTGCCACAGCAATTGAGTAGTGAGACAGCTGGAAATCAGGAGGTAAAATTAACGAGGCAGCTTACGCTTTTGGCATGGTTTAGGTGGTGGTGGCCGCTCATGATTAACAGGCCTCGGCCACTGCATCGTTTCCGCACTGCTGGAGGTGGTGTTTCTTTGCTGCTTGCTGCAACCAGCGTCGACACGGTCTCGTGAAACTTGCAGTGCCCAAAAGGGGACTGTGACAGCTCACTGTTTTCTCATTTTACACAGCTTTTGTCAATTTTTCCACTGATTTAATACCTGTGATGGAGACATTTGCTTGGAAGTTTCATCTTTGCCTCAGAAACATCTGCTCACCAGTGTCCTTTGCTATGACTGATGCACTTCTTTTGTACTGGTTTAATAATTTTTACAGTCTGCCATCACTCACATAAAGTAGATACCTCCGGCACTTGCTTTTGAACTGAGACTAATGCTCTTGCTGTTTGCTGTTAATCTGGTGACTAGGAAATTTTTGTTCTCTGCAGATGAATAAATGCAATCTGCCAGATTCCCTTCTGCTGTCACAGGGATATACTCTTTCTTAGTGTTGCTTTTTGCTTGTGGAGAAAGGCAGGCGACCTGCTGTACACTAGCTGCCTCTCCCTGAGTGTCCTGTTCCCCAGACTCTCCTATCTCCACTCAAGTGTCCTCTTCCCAAAAGTCACATACCAAAAATTTCCACTGGATGGGATTCAGAGACAGTGTAAAATGATGGTTGAAGTTGGTTTTCTGTCAGTGCGAGACAGTGGCTTCCCATAGTTCTAAAATGCATAAATGAAGCAAACCCAAGTACTATGAAAAAGGCTTATTTAAAATTCTGCTTTGGCATTTAATGAATTAAAAAAGACAGAAAGTTAATCTAAAATGAAATAAAAGGTGAAATTCCAAAATTCAGAGTTGAATTTGCAATTTCAACGTGACATTTCAAAATTTCCAGATGAATATGCAGTTCCTTTCTACCCTGAGAATAGCAACAAATGTCAAAATGTTGACGTTCTTCATAAAACAGTAATTCCGAGTTCTAACCAGCACTAGCTGTATATCATCTGCTGACTCTGTCATTGCTTCTGGGTGGATTAAATTAAATGCTGTTGCTTCTGTTAAAATGAAGAGGAGGGGAAGAAGGCAGTGGTATCTAACAACGAGATGAGAAGCTCAAAGTCAGGACTTGGTAGTACTCTGTGGCATTGAGAATGATCTTTTCCTCTTCAAGGTATTATACATCTCTGCATCAAAACCTTTGTGGATTTGTTCAGGATTTTCAGGCGAAAAAGTGCTGGCAAGAGGTGCAAAGAGGTGCTTTCAGAACAGTGTGCTTATCCTGACTGCAGGAATGCAACACAGTCTGGTTTATACCCTAAACTTTTGAAAAGAGCCAAATTCTCAGATTGAAATGTGTTTAACATTTTCATTTCAGAACTTTACTCTTTGTTCTTTCTATTGTATTTTTATTATTTAAGGATTCCATATACTAGCAGGAGCCAGGTAACGATTTGTCATTTTGTCAGATTTGTCTCGTAGGAATCATATATTTGAGTTGCTTTCCTGAAACAGAGAAACAACAAGTTGCCAAACAATTACCTTGAAGTAAAAAATAACAGGTAGCCTGCAGTTCCAGGAGTAAGTCAGGTCAGCTGAGAAACTAACTGAAATTTGCAGCTTCAGGACGCAGCTTTTGCAGCTTTAGCCTGTAGTCAGCCACAATGGGTTAGTAATATAAGAGGAATAATTGAAAAAGAGGCTTTTGTTATAATACCTGGATGTTCTTTCTTGCTCCTTCTTAAAATAAGCTGAGGACAATGCCTCCATACATGATAAGGCATAGGGCAACCTTGAAGTTAAGGGCTCTGTATCTGTGATGTTTAACTCTTGGTAACCAAGTGTGTACCTTGACAGATACTGCCAGGTCATGTTACAGTCTAACAGATATGAATTCTGTATCTGAGGCCGTAAAGTGTAGTGACTGTGTATTTACCTATAGGTGGAAAGGAACATCTGATGGGGAAGCTGTCTGGTTTTCAAGCAGTGGTGCTTGCCTGAGCCCTGGGGCTGGCTGAGCGTAGGTCTCCAGTGGGCAGTCTGCTCTGTAGCACAGTGAGGCAGGGATGGTTGGCCTTGCTATCGGTTTACAGCTTTCAGTTCAAAAAGCAGCACCCATAAAATTGAGTGCCACTTAATTAATTCACAGGCATACTCTGGCTGTTGTGTGTGATGGTGCTGCTGATTACTGGAGGAGCTGTTTCCTTCCATTTTAAAATACACTCGAGTCCAACCACATCGTAATTCTTCCAAAGCCAAGGCACCAGAGCATGCGGTGAAGCTATCAAATAACCTCTGTGTCGTTGTGAAGTTTATTGCAATGAAGCTAGGACATGAATGGGTAGGGAAACTTGTCCAAGCTTAGGCACTAATCAGTAAGGAGAGCTGGGGAGAACAAGGAGACATGGAGCATTTTGGTGTCACCCGATGGCTCTTTTGTTCCAGTTGAGAATGGATCTGGCTGCCCTGTTGGTGTGCAACTCTTTGAGCTTATGACCCAATGGTAGTGCCAGTGGTAAGACAAGGAATTGCTCACATCATAGTGATAATTTGAGTGATGTGATATTCTGATCATGTCATTTGGTGTGGATCATCCCACATTTGGCTGATTTTCCCACTGACCTCTGTGAAGCATATTGGTGGTCTTAATCCAGTTCTTAATGGCACATGTACACATATTACAGTAATGGTTTGTTACTAAAGCACCACGTTGTGTAGGGAGCTGTGCTCAATTTAAAAGCTGATTCATTTCTCCATGGTTAGGTATGGCTGTCCACAACTAGACTCTGGAGCCCAGTACTTCTATGAGCAGGCAAGCTGGAAAATGGTCATGGTGTATAGTAAGCAGTTCAAGCCACATAGGATCCCACCTAAAATAGATACTCAGTTACAAAGAGTAGAAAGTAGTCTATAATGGCTGCTGTTACAATATTTTTTTCCTCCAAAAGTAATGGTAAGAAATAGTTTGTAATATATGGTTACATTTACTGAACATAAATGTTCTGGTACTAAACTTACATAGGCCACCACATAATGGACTTCCTGTTAAGATTTACCTCTGAATAGCTATAAAAAAACAGAATATAGTAAATTAAATAGCAGCCTTTGCAAAAAAATAAAGTGTTTTTTTAAAAAAAAAAAAAAAGAAAAGAGCTTTCCTATCACAAGCTGAAGGAATTCCTGCAAGGCAAACAGAATCTGCAATTATACTGACAGTTTTGTTCTTAAATGAAAATAATAGTGAATTATAAAGCTTTAAAATTGTTTTCACAACAATATTTTGTTTTTATAACTCATACTATTTCACTTAGTAGCTGTCTGGCTCCAGAGCAAGTTACATAACATGATATCATGAATATGGTGCCTCAACTTTTTGTCTAGGGAATAAATTTAAGGGCTCTAAACTTTCCAATCATATTTTCTTCTTTGTTCCAGACGCAGTGTATTCTCTCTGCTTGAAAAAATATGAGATGAACTGTGTCTTGCTTCTAGCAGAGCAGTATTCGTATGCTTCTTTATCCACACTAATAGGGCAGTGACTTAGTTTTACATGGATCCTCAAAATAGTCCAGACTGAAATGTGCTGTCTAAAGTCAGCTGCATAAAACAAATCAGAATAGCAGAGATGCTGCATATTAGCTGATCAATCTAGCATTAGCAAGGATTTTCCATGCTGTGGTTTAGCACCAGCACAGATGGATGAATTATTATTACTGTCAGTATCACTCATCCCCCCCAATTAAATCTTTTTCTAAACAAACAAACAAAATTTCCTCAAATGAATTGGCCATAACTTAAACTGACATATTAAGATTACATTAGTCATCAGTAAAATGGAACCACACCTGAGCTATAGTACAACAGATTATCTATAATAAATTTTATCCCATTATTGCATAGTTAGACTCATGTTTTACCAACATCTGAAGGATATTTTTTGCAGAGGTTTTCTCCAGCTTTGTGAGAGCTGGTCACTCATTAAATGAATCGCCGTCTTTTCTGTTGCTGCTGTGAGGGAGCTTGAAGTGAAAACTCATGGCTTTTTCAGGGGAAAAAATTGCTTAAGTGGGCAAGGAAGCACTTGCTGTGTATATGCCACTGATGAATTCCTTCTAGGCTGTCACCAGGAAGCCCGGTGAGGTTTATTTTTCAATCTTAAGTCAGATGACAGAAGAAATCTCTGTGAGGAAGTGCCCTGTAACATTTGTACCCTTGTAAACCTCAAGTTTATGAATCTCGTGTTCCCCAGGTCTGATGATCAGCACCAGAGACGTTCTTCTGTTTCCTTTGCTGCATCAAAGTCCTTTCTCCCTCCTGTTAAGCAACACTTACTTGTGACCTCTCTTCCCCCAGGCTGCATCCCAAGAACATGCTTTAGAAACACATATCTTGCATAGTCTCATTTGAATACTTCAGTTAAAACTTTTTCCTCAACCCCTTGCCTGAACTGCATTTCCCGTAATCTAGATTTTTCATGACTTCTATGTGTTTCCACATCATTTTCCCTGAGGGCGCTTGTCCCTCAAGGCTTAAAGTTAAAACTGGGGGTTTTGCTGCTGTTGAATTTCTAGATCACTGAGCAAGTGGTGGATGACTCTTTCTAGTAGATTTTTAAGTACAAAGAAACAGTACAGTTATATTGCAGGCAAACGTGGTCCTGTAGATGACAAAGGTTGTTGAAAATGCATGTGCTTGTGTTTGTTTCTTTGTGAGATTGCTCACCAATAAATATGTCCAAATAGAGTTTTCAAATCTGAACAACTTGCCACCCACCTTTCTATACCCTTTCACCATCAGGTTACCTTCTGGTGAATACATACAGCACAGTGATTAAAACCATGTGTAATTAAAAGAAAGTCAGCATAAATTTAAACAACATGAATATAAGAAAGGTAAAAGGATAAAGACAACTGGAAGCTCAGTTCTGTGTGACACGCTTTTGAATAAACAACATTATATTCCACAGTCAATTATCCAAAAAGTACAATGTGTTCTGTTGCCAAAAAAAGGTTGTCAGATAGAAGTGGTTAGTCAAAAGGACACATGCACTGGAGTGAGCATTAGTCTATTGTACTCAGTATAATATTATATAAACAGGGCTGGTTTGTTGCTGCCTTGGTTTTTGGTTGGGTTTTTTTGACCACAGGTGAGATTATGCAGTTATGCAGCTTTTTAATATTATTTTGTAAACATCTAATTGCAGGCTTCAGCAAAAGGCATTGCTAGAGAAATCAAATAAGGTATGCTCTGTGCAGCCTAATATAAGGCTTCCAATACAAAAGTGGAAAAACAAGTCATTAGTTACAACCATCCAACGGAAGAGGTCTAATGGGAGCCACAGGATAAACATTCCGTTTTATTATGTCTTCGTTATATGTTTTGCAAGACTCCGTAGTTATAAATTAAAATTGCTTTTTGCAGCAGTGGCCGTAAAAAGTTCAAAATCTGTGAATGTACCTATTATTTTTATTTATATCACAGCAGGCTGCTAGCAAAATTAACTTTTTTCCCTCCTGTTTGTTAGTTAAAAGATGGAAAATGCATACAAATGCATATCTGCAGGCAGCACTCAAAAAAACACACACACACCCTTTTTTTTAAAAATCAAGATGACATCAATTTAAAGTGGGAGAGAAGAGGGGCAGGGGTGCCCGAACATCTCAGATAAAATTAACTTCTTCACAATTACACAAGTTGGTAGGATCTAGTGTTTGTTTAGAAATTTAAACTAATGCTAGCAAAAGTGTCCATGTACTTTGACAGGTGAGATGGGTCTATACCTGAGACCATGTCACTGACAAAGCAAAAGACTTTCCAGGGCTCTTCTCCAGTTGAACTGGCAGTCTTGAAGACCCTGATTACCAGCAGAACAAGCAAAGTTAGAACAGGTTTTTCCCATGCTGTCTCCTGCCTTCTGAGCAGGCAGGAGACGTGCTGCTGCATGAGGGAATGAGGTCAACCTCTGACTCTCGACCCCAGACTCTTCTCTGAACTTTCCAGCAAAACAATTAATTTATTTGGTTTTTTATTTCGGCTTTCGGAAGTCCACCACCCCAAGGTAACAAACACCCAGAACAAGAGATATGTGGAATGGAAGTTTGTGGTGGCTGCAAGCATTTGTTTCTCCTTTTGAAAAGGATACAAGGGACATGCAGTCGTAAACCCTCATCAACCCTTCTGCTGCCATTTAGGAGTTAATCATTAACTGTGGGACCATAGACAGCTGCTTCTCTGGAGGACAGGCTATCCCCTACCTGTACAGTAGGTTGCTGGTTTTCACCTTGCAAACGCCAAGCATCAGCAAATTACTTGTGAGCTGTACTTCCCCCTGATGTATGAAAGCCTGTTGTCAGAAGCTTTAATTCATTATGTGGGGGCCTGCACATCCAAGGGCGGGGGTGGGGGGGTGGGGTGGGTAATGGTATGCAAAGTAAAAAAGGCAAAAAACCACTGCCCTAGGGACTTTCCTACTCTTTCACATTAGCATTCCCCATGGACCATTGAGGAGGCAAGCAAAGGTGGTCTCACTTGGGCTGGGAATTCCTGCTGTAGGCAGGGATGAAGTTCATGACCATCTTTGTCCATGGACTGGATAGAAAGAGCCTCCAGGCAGGGACCACAGCACATCACTAGGATGGATCAGACTGATGGAAAAAATAATACATGCTTCTGAGTCTACACAGGGTTGCTGCTGCTGCTCCCTGGTTATCACCATTCTAATTTTGCTAGTGTTGCTTAATAATTGTTCTAAATACTAGATAATGCCAAGAAATCAATACCATGGGACCTAATCAGTTTTCTATCATCAGGAAATTTAAAAAGAGCAGGTTTAGTGCTGTGGGACCATTTTTAGAGTAGAAACCTGAATTTTTCTACACAAGCAGAGTTCCTGCAAACTTCACCTCCCACTGTGCTGACAGTTTCTGAGAAATTATTTTATTTCCCATTTTAGATGTTGGACAGTGACTCAGTATGCCCTGGAAATACTATCATTCTAGCAATTTTCTCATGTGGTAGCTCAGCTTAATGTCAGAGAAATGGGTAGTTATGAGTCCAGACACTGTAACGTCGGACTTAGGTTCTAAAAATAAATGTTTGGTTAACTTTTAGTTGTCAACAACTTTTCTACTGCCACACATGCTAGAAAATGGAATAAATGGCCTCATGCAGTTCCAGGCACGCTCTGTGGTCAACAGAAGTATCTATAGAAGATTAAATATGCTGGTAATGCAGATAAGACATGTAATGTGTAGCCCTGCTGTACAGAAGTTTGGGAGCAGAAGAGTTAACTGTTTACTAAGAAGAGCAAGTGAGCAAGTGCAGGTCAAGATGGGCTTTGCTAGTATGCCTGGTTTCTCAAATGTTTCCTTTCTGGCTCTAGGCTAGGTAGTTTAACCTTTTTCCCCTCTTAGTTTCCTCTGTAAAACAGGTATAATGTTTGCCTCCTGTATCACAGTGGGGGTTTTGAGACTTGATTGTCTGCAAAGTAGTTTTAAAGTCTATAAATGCAAAGTATTATTCCTATTTTCTATGTGAAAGGCAATTGAAATCATGTGCAGAGCCTCTCACAGCAGGCACAGTGGTTATTTGCAATGAAGGATATTTCTGCACCTTTGTATGGAAGTGAAGAAAAGACCTCTCTTAAATCTGTGGCTATTAAAACCAGTTCACTTTTAGCATTTACATAGTGTTTTATATTTTCAGAGCCCTCTTAAGAATCTTAACTAAATTCTTCACAAAGCCTCCGAAAGGCGTACGGAAATATCATGAGTTTATGGTCATTTCCCTATACTCACAAAGGCAGAAAGTAACTTAGCCAGGCTCACATGGGTAGCAGCCACTTGGCTTTCTCCTCCATTGATCTGCATCTTGATGCAGTGACAAAGGGATAGCTAGGTACCTGTGCTGAGGAGATAAAAAGGTTGCCTGAGAGGTGCAGAATGAATTAATTAACTAAGTCACATGGTTTTAAGGATGAGTTAGCTTTAGGACAGTGAGATACATAAATGCTAGCCTTGAGGAACCATGCAGTGTTCTAACCTTGTCTGGATCTAAGGGCTTTGGAGGCATTTGGGATGAATGTGGCCCACTCATCTGCTTAGAGTGGGAATAGACAGTGTCTTGCCATGGTGTAAGTCCCTGTTTTATTTTGTTGCCAAGTATGGGAAAGGCCAGTGAGACCAAGCATGACTCCTAGCATCTTGGGCTTTTCTGTTACTGAAGCATCTGCATGCTGCAGATGCACTTGGGTCACGACAATCCCCCGCAGCACCGCAGGCTTGGGAAGGAGTGGCTGGGAAGCTGCCTGACGGGAAAGGACCTGGGGGTGCTGGTCAATAGCTGGCTGAACATGAGCCACCAGTGTGCCAAGGTGGCACATAGCATCCTGGCTTGTATCCGAAACTGCGTGCCCAGCAGGATAAGGGGAGCGATTGACCCCCTGCACTGGGCACTGGTGAGGCTACAGCTCAAATCCTGTGTTCAGCTTGGGCCACTCACTTCAAGAGGGATGGCAGCGGTGCTGGAGTGTGTCCAGAGAATGGCAATGGAGCTGGTGAAGGGTCTGGAGCACAAGTGTTATGAGCAGCAGCTGAGGGAACTGAGGCTGTTTAGCCTGGAGAAGAGGAAGCTCAGGGGGGACCTTATTGCTCTCTACAGCCACCTGAAGGGAGGTTGTAGGCAGGTGGGGGTCATTGTCTTCTACCAGGTAACAAGCAACAGGACAAGAGGAGACAGCCTCGAGTTGCACCAGGGGAAGTTTCGATTGGATATTAGGAAAAACTTCTTCACTGAAAGTGTAGTCAAGCATTGGAACATGCTACCCAGGGATGTGGTGGAATCACCATCCTTGGAGGTGTTTAAAAAATGCATCGATGTAGTGCTTAGCAACATGGTTTAGTGATGGACTTGGCAGTCCTGGGTTAACGGTTGGACTTTATGATCTCTAAGGTCTTTTCCGACCCACATGATTCCATGATTCTTTGTTTCATGGTGAACCAGATGCAAAGAATGTGGGAAATGAGGAAGAGGATAACTCACTGCCCAGTGCTCAGGATTGTTCAACCAGTTTCCTTTGGTGTTCAATCTGGGATGGCTCATCAGACATTTGGTGGCCACGTTATGCTCCATTTGGTTTTAGAAGGTTGTAAACCAAACTCACTTATGAAAGGAGCTGTTTTGCAGCTGAAGTCAGGCTATCTCTGTACAGTAATTCCAGCTGTTGTGAGTTTATGAGACAAGAAGCAAGGAATGAAAACACACAAACATCCAAAAAAGCCACAGCAGATATGATGCCACATATATGAAGCCCATATACAGAATATGTACAGAATAATGTTTTAGCAGTGAGTTTGATCTATCCTGTGAAGGCATTTGCGTTGTAAAGTGCAGGTTACCGTTTTGTGGTATGTATGTTGGACCAAAATGATGTTAGTATAGCTGTATTAACTTTGGAGCAACTATGTTGATTTAGTAACAGCTGAGAGTATGGATCAGAGACTAACATTGTGTTTGTCATCTGGGGTTCTCAAGCAACAGCTAAGGAGACTGAGTAAATCATTGAGTAGCCTCTTCTATTCTGTTACCCCCTGCCTGCCTAAAACCATTACACATAGAACCTGATTCTGGTGCTACAGTGACTTTGTGGTTAGTTGTAGGGGAATTTACACCTTGTACTTGCTGGTATGTAGGAGAGCTTGGACCAGTGTATGCTAACCTTAACATTTTTTGATAGTTTCTTTTGTGAAACACTATTTCTGAGCAAACAGGGATTTTACTTCCCATATAACAAGGTATGTGAGTTCTTGTAGAGAAGCAGGAAGAGGAATGCAAAAAGAGAACAGCTCCAGTAAATGACACCCCACAGTGGATACCCATCCATTTCTGGGGAGGTTTAATGCAGCTTTCAGACTGGGATGTGACTGATTGGGGTTGTTTGTGCACAGACAGCACCAGTGATGTGGGACTGGTCAGAAAGGACTGTTTAAGTAGAGAGCAAAGACGGGTGTCGGGATGAATTGGTTGTGAACATGCATCCTCACAGATATAAAACAGAAATAATATTGAAAAATTGGGCCATTTTTACAGATACGTGTTTTCTCCTAAGCTTTCTTTCCAAGCCCCCTCCTCCTGATTTTTCCCAGAAGGATTTCTCTGTATCTCACATCCTGTTTTTCTTGGAGAGAGGTTTTTTCCTGCTTCTCTTGTGCTCTGCACAAGAAGCAGTTGTTCACTCCTCCTCAATGATGAATATATACAAGGTCTGTGTGCAAGGTTCAATATACAAGGTCCAGAGCATTGTGATGACAGTGAGCAAGGCAGCTACACTGAGCTTTTGCTGATGGGAGTTTATTGCTGATGGTTTCCTATCAGCTCATATCTGCCTCAGCTGTTCTGCAGATGCCTGTTTTCCCCAGCACTGATTTTTCACTTGAACTGCAGGAGACTGTGATTCCTGAGCAAAGGTGTGCAGCTTTCCTCAGACCTGTGTGATTGCTGCTGGATAGATCTAGATTAACAGGAGCCCAAGAGATTTGAGTGCTGGGAAAACCATGAGGACTCATAAATCAGAGAACTACAAGAATGAATATAAAAACCTACCTGACAAAAGGAAGCAACCTGGCAACTGCCTAACATACATTGAGTCGGGGGTTTGCTGTGGGATGTTGGTACCCGCATGCATGCACATGTGTGTAGGCAAATATCAGCTGGGTGATGGCATTTTTGGAGCTCTACCCATGTCGGTGTTGGCTGTTCACCTGTGATCACACATGATTTCTACTCCTTTTGTGTCTCCTATCCAAAGAAATTCGAAGTACTAATGCTGAGAACTGCAACTTAGGGCTTCAGCTGAACATGGGCAGTGAGTTGTTTTCAACCAAAACATAGGTTAGTTGCCTAATGTAAGCCTTTAGCATATTTCATCAAAGAATTTGCCAGCTTGGTTTGACAGCCTGGATCCTGTTTTACCTTCTTTCCCTTGGGGTTTACTGTGGATGAGCTGTTCCACACTGATTTCCCCATGTAAGTCTGCTTAGCCCAGGCGTGTTCAGTGTTCAATTCAGGTGGCTCATTCTTCTTTCATAAGGAATCTGGTGGGATCTCTAAATCTGCCCGCAAGGGAAGAGGCCTGGGGACTTCTTTTGAAAGCAGTGAAGGACCATAAGAATGCCTCTGAATAGCCGGCACTCAGTCATGCAGATGGTAAACCAAGCCCTGCTTGGGTTGATTAGCATGCCAAGTCCAAAGGGCAAGTTGGTGCTGAAGAGGGGAAGTGAACCCAGAGGTTTGTCACGCAGTGGTGCGTGCTTCCTCTGAAAAGGAGAAGTTGTGATGGCACCTGTCAGGTCTGAGGGTTGTTGTGTGAGGCCATCCAAACCACCAAATCCAAGTTTCAGTGAGTCTGTCAGTTTTCCTTTGCTCCTGCTGCGCTGGGTTGTCAGAGAAGCTCGGAGGGAAATGGCCCTGTCTGGGTGTCCTCCTGACAGCTGCTGGGTGAGCCTGGGCCAGGAGCTGGGCTTGGGATGTCTTTCAAGTGATGCTACAGAATGACATTGCCTCACCGGCTGGGATATGCAGGCACAGGGCAGCAAGCAAAGCAAACACGGGTTGGTTTGTGTGTGTGTTTGCACGTCAGAGCACAGCTGCCTTGTCTGTTTGCTTCAGAGCACAAGGAAAAAGGGACAGCCAGCGGTCACCAGCCACCTTTAGTAAAATGTTATCTCAGTTAATCATTTGGTTGTGTTGTTTATTGGGGGATAGCACTGTCCACACAGCCTGTACGTTTATCCCCTACCTTGTCTTATTCCAATGGCTAGGGCAAGCTTGACAATGGAGCAAGCCCAAAATTCCTCCTGTGGACAGCACTGAAAGAGCAGACCTCAAGAGAGGCTTTTGAGTGCAGCTCAAGCCGTAGTCAGCCCTGCTTGTTTGATCTCTCTCTCTTTTCACTCTACTGCCACCACAACACACATTAATACTTGCTGATTCATTAATGTACATATTCCCTTCTCCTCACTCTACATCTCTCTCTCTTGCATCTTCTAACATATAAGAAGGAATTTGTGCAGCTGGGTGGCTTCTTCTGAAAGCATCAGGCACCTTGCAGGGTTAACCTTCAACATTTCTCTCCCTTGCTGTTCTTGTATTAACATGAACATGCTTTAACCTAGAGGTGACAGGTCAAAACCAGGGCCAGGCTTCCATCGTGTTTGATGCTCTGTTGACCCAGCAGTGTTTGTCCTGGTTATTTCTTGTAGCAGTGACTTCCAGCAGTTCATTGCTGTTCCCTTTCCTGTTTGTCAGCACCTCGATCTGTAATACCAGCAGTCCTTCCTTTTTTTACGGTTTTTCCCCAAGCCAAGAGACTGTTAGACTCACCAGTTTCTGCAGTCCCCTGTGTTATGGAAGGCCCTTACATATATCTATTGCTGTCTTTATCTGGGTCATTTGCAAATCTTCTGGTGCCATGTATACAGATCAGCATCTTGGGAGACCCACTAATTTTCCCAGCACTGTGTGAGGTGTTTTGGTCTTTGCTTTGTAGAGTTTCCTATTGTCATTCAGTGTCTCAGGAGCTGCTGGCTTTCATGAGCACCTTTGTTCACTTGTGCTGGGTCACTGGCACTTGTGCAACTGGTGCTGTTGGTCTGTGTGTATTTGCGATCTTGTTTGCTCTTGTCACGCCATGTGTCCTCTAATTACACTGCCCTGGATGGGTGCCAGCAGGAGGAGGAGGAGGAGTACAGCACAATGCGAGATGGCACAGGGAAGTTTTACTCATGTGAGGGAAGACTTCATCTTGCCCTTTCAGCAAATGTTTAATCTTCACAGGAATGTCCGCAGGGCTCTCCATGTTCTCAGCGAGCTAGGGCCTGGCTCTGAGCACTTGCAAACAGCAACTCACAGCCTTGCACGTGAGGCTCTGCGTGATGTAAACACGAGGCTGCTTTCACGTAGGTCTTCCCTCCATAGGAGTGGTGCCCTTGACACCAAATCACCTTTGAGCCATGAAGCACTTACTGATCCCACCAAAAGCTCTCTGACCAACAAAGACAAATCCACCTTTGAAAACCGAACTACTGCAATGTGATGACTCAGAAACATCAAGGGGTTTTTTTGTTTATTTGTTTTGAACCACAAATGGTTCTGTTTGAGGTTTACCTAGGGTCAAGCTACAAGATATAGAGCCAATTTTTGACTGTACTGGTGTTTGGGGCTTAGCTTATTGTAAGGAGGCCAGGCCTTAACTGGGATACATAATCAGATTTGAATTTCACCTCAAAGCCAAGAACTGATCTGTAACTTCTACAGTTCTGCGTTTTCTGTAAAGTCCCTATTTATAGTCAACATTACACTGTCACATGACTGGTAAACAAGCAAGTGCCAAAAGTAAACACCGTAAAATAGGAAAGCTTTAGACTTCAATTCATCAAAGTTTCCCCGAATATTTTGGTTATTATTTATTGTCTAATGTTGTCGTAGTCTTGGTTGGTTGGTCAGTTTTTGTTTTTCTTAATTGACTCTGTACAGATTTATTTTAATGTGAGCTACATTCCATGTTTTACTGATATTATGTGTCAGGGAGAATCTGCATCTGATTTGGAGGGAAGTCCTGTTCAGGCATGAAGATAAAGCAAGATTTGTACAGTAGGTGCAAATTAGCTTTGTTTTCATCCTTTGTCTTAGTATGAGTATGGTATTTATGTGGGGATAGTTGGTGCTCCTTTCTAGTGCAAAACCAGTTGTTGATCCTCCTAAACTGAGTGAAACCTGAAAATCCCAGGGAAAAGTAAAGAAGGGGTTTTTGGGGCATGTTGCATCTGAGGCTGGGGAACGTAACTTTTGCTTTTTGTATCTTCACATGTGATCTTGCCAAAATTTCTAGCATGCTCATAGCTCTCAGTCTCTGTTGCTGATTTTCTTTTTTTGACTTATGAACATCTCAGCTTCATTAATAACAACTAACCCCTTTCATCACTCTGTCTCTGTTTATTTAGAGATTGACCTTTTGAGCGTTCGCACGAACAGTTTCTCTTTGTGAAGTGTTCAACCGCCAAAAATAAGTTCCAAGAAAGGGAATGTTAATTTTCCGTTGCATACTTGCAGAGTTGAGAAGACGTGCCCGTGCACCTGCTTTTCAAAAGGAGTGCACCCAGCTGCTCTTGCCTGTTTTGGGATGCCCAAAAGAGCTTAGGATATGGTGCCCTGAAATGAATGTTAACAATTGTGGCTTGGCCTGGAGTGTAGCATTGGGATGTATTGGCAGCAGTGATCACAAGGGGGTCAAGTACTTTGTTTTGCATCCCCTTGGAAAAATCCCCTCTTGGGGATGCATTACTAAACAGTTTCTCCAGAGCTAGCTACATACACTAACAGCATTTTCTACCACTTGTGGGGCTGGCTATGAGACAGATCCTGCAGAACCTACAGCATTTAGAAGAACAGGAGAATTACAGTAACTTCATTTTCTTATGGCACCTAAAATGCAAATAAAAGGCAGAGATCTTGCATATGGAAGAGCCTGCACATTTCCATTTTTCTGTAATCTTTGGCTATAGTCAGAAGTAAAATGTAGATATGTTAACAGGACAGAGAGGTCTTGGTTCATCAGTCATTCTAGAGGTGAATCTGTTGCCCTCTGAACCATCGATAAAATTTCCTGTATGAAGAAGAGAAGGCAGAAGGATTTAGCAGGAAAAAGCAGAAACTCTGACGTAGAGAAACAAGCACTGAAAAAGCATAGAAGCCCTGTTCCCCCCCAGAGCAAACATGGCTGGGGAATGGAAGGCCCAGAGAAAGAAGGACACCTAAGGATTTGTGTCTTCCGCAAATGAAAGCAGCTTTGAAACAGTTGTTGCATAGGACAACACTTTAGGTACCCCAGTGCTTGCAATTAGGCTACAGTGACTCTGAAAGGTTTTGACAGAGCTCCAGCATGCAACTCCTCTGCTAAATGTGAGAGAAGCAAGAAACCGCAGGGAAATGACTGAAACCCCCCTTGTCAAAAGCTCTGAGGAATCTTCCTGTCTTTGTCTTTTCCAGACTTGGGGATGTCAATAGCGTGTCAACCTGAGCCATTGCTATTCCTAAATCCGTTACACTACAAAACACTGCACATGCAGGCTGCTGAGTTGCTGTTTAATGAAGCATCATTTCCTATTGCCTGCAAGACAGTTTTTACAGATGTGAGGTTTGCACTTCGGTTTGGTTACTAGAGTCCAGCCCTGAGTCTGAGAGACTGCAGTGTTTTCAAGCAAGGGACAATCTTTCTGATATTTTTGCATCTCTTTTAGTAACCCTATTGAATTTACAAAGAGCTATCAGATGAAAGCAAGCCATGGTCAGATTCCACCTCTTCAGCGCCAAGAAGAGCTATGAGATGTTAGTCTTTGTGGTGTCACCATTCAGCTGCACCGTCACCTGCACTGTTGTAACCACATGGTGCAGGAAACAGCAATGCATTAAAAAGAGAAAACGTGCTGCTCCCATCACAGTCATTTCAGGCTCAAAGCCTCATCTGGCTGTGTCCTCTGGTGTGTAACAACTTTCGCTGGCTGCGGGTTCTGGCACCCGCCTCGCACTCAGGTTTCTCAACATTCAGTCTGTTGATTAAGAGCCACATTTTGCTGAAGTCCTGTAGGGTTTGCAGCTGGCCAGGTTGCTCATGCTGAAATACAGGAGTGCTGTGCCTTGCAGGGCCTTGTGATCCGTCTGTGAGAGCCAGTAACCTCCTGGGTGTCACTTGCCCAATCCCTGAGCCCAGGCATGGCTGGGCTCTTCCTCAGCCCGTAACTCATACTGGTACTGATGCCTGTTTACCAGTACCTCTGGGTTAGCATGTAAGCTTGTTGTTGCTTTTATTCCTTCACCTTAATTCATTACCTTGGAGACTGTCCAAAGCACGTTGCCTTTCTCTGGACTTGGTTAGAGTAGGTTTGGCTTTGCTCGCTGCATTTATAATACACTTTTCCTTTGTGGTTATCTGGCTGTAGCTTGCACACCCAGAATCCATTATTTATTCACCTGCCTGCAGCTTCAGTCACTTCTTTGCTGTGGTCCTCACCCTTCTCCTTTTTAACACTGCCTCTGTTCAGATGTCTGGGTAGACCATGACTGTCACGACTGGGACCATGGTTGCCACTGGTTGGCCCTGGGTGTTTATCTTCAACCTCATACATCCACAGCCTGCTTTTGTCCATGGTGAAAATCCACTGCTGCCTCCACGTTGCTGCTGTCCTGCACCGACAGTCATGCTGGTAGGGTTTGTTGCAAAGCTATGCCAAAAAAAAGTGGAAAGATTCACAGCCAATGGATTTCTTTTGGGGTTCAGGCCATGTTATGGGGACAGACTGAAGCATTTAGTTCCCAACATGCTACTGGCATGCTGAAAGCGAAAATGTAACAATGTAGTCACCACTCTAAACGCTGCTCCATCATAGGACAGCAGCTCTGTAATGCAGCATCCAAGCCAGGCAGCCTCTGCGCTGCTTGCTTTTTGGCAGCATTACAAAAAGGGTGCTTTGGAGATGGGCAGTCATGGTAGACCAGCTCCATGCATCTGTGACCTTCGTTAGGGATGCGACATCGTTTCCTGCATGCAGTGTCCTGCAGCAACAGGGAGCATGGAACAAATGGGGTGGTGCTGCCCAGCAGTTACAGGGAAAGGGGGCAGCACCCAGAGGCTGTGTGGAAAAAGGCAGGGCCAGGGAGCAGGGAAACTCCCCGGTGACAGTGGAATATAACTAATAGGTCCCTGCAGCTGTCTCCCCTTTCTGGCTACACCTTCCCTCTTGATTTCCAGCATGGAGAGCAGTGGGGGATACCAAAAGTCTTTCCTGCTGGCAGAGAGGAGCAATTTGGACATCTCTCTGCCAAAAATATACATTCTTGAGGGAGCAGCCAGACGCCTTGGTGTCACCCAAGATGCCTGAGTTAGTTGAATCTGAGAAATGTGAAGGGTGGGAGGGATGCAGACTATCTCATCCCATTGCTGTCAGGGAAGCTGGATTAAGTATATCCCAGAGAGCAGCTCCCAGATGCTTCTGGCAAAGGCCACTTCTGGTTGGGAATCCCGCTGATGCTACCAACTACCTGCTGGGCTCCTGACCTGAGATCATGCTGGTGTGGTGCCATGAGGACGCCCAGGCTCTCCTGGCATACATTTGTCAGACCAGCCCTGTCAAGATGCTTCCTCCACGTCACGTTTGATATCAATACAGATGCGGGCCTGCCATGGGGGCGGTGAGCTGCGGTGCTTGTAGGAGTAGATTTGGGTGGGTTTGAGACCTGGGATGCCTTGTCTTCTCTGTTCTTAAAAAGAAGAAAATCTGCACTTCTGTTGCCAAATGGTGAATTTTGTTTCTACAATATAAAATTAAGGCCTCGAACCCTCGTTTTGCAAACACAATTTAGAAGCTGATCTTTCGCATTAGAAATAACTGTGCAGTGAGAGAGTGATACTGCAGCTGTAACACATTGCAGTCTCTCTTCTCGTTTTTCTTTCCGTTGAGCCCAATTTTTTCTCTGGCACCCAGCGTTAGACATAGACATTTATATTTGGCTACTAAAGAAGCAGCCCGAGGTATGATTTTCCATATCACAATGCCTTTGACTTCAATAGGGGCTGCAGGGACAACAGTTCAGAAAAGCTGACCTCCGATTTAGTGTTTACAGGTGCATTTCAAAGCTTGACTTCAGGCACGTGAATTTGAAAATGTTTGACCTAAAGTCCTTCTCCCCTTTCAGTTTATTGCCAGCTCTTATCTGGTCGTTACTGTAGCAGGTCACCACGTTATCCCTTAGCAGCAGCCATCAGTAAGTGTCAATTTCCAGCAAATTAATTCAGCAACCTTCCAATATTTTTTTTTTTATGGTGGCTATTTAAAGATGACAAAAATCATAAATCTTCCAGGCTTGTCATTGAGAGTTTATATTGAGTTTGTTGATGAAACAACTTCACAGCTCAGCTGAAGAGGAACTGCAGGGTTTGAAGGAGAAAAAGGCTTTTGATGGTGTGCAGGAGTCCAAGAAATTGAAGATAAAAACCAACTTGCTGGGATTTTGTCCATATTACTTCTTCCTAGTCAGAGCGAGAGCTTCTCTTCATACACCTGAGAGACTCTGAGCATTCCAGCCCCTATAGAGGCCAGCCACCACATACAGCAAGGGGATGGTTTTAACCCTGGGGCTTAGAAAAGGGGAATTAAGGCCCGGAGGGCAGCAGTGGGGGCGGGCGCAACCTCACTGAGGGCAGCAGCGTTTCTTCCTCTCCCTCTTCACATCCTACAGTGGAAAGGTCCATTGCAATATTGTTGGTTTACAATTGGAAATTTTATTTGCTGAGGAAAGTTTGAATCTTGTGGACGTTTTGATAATGGCCAGTAAACTGTTCCTCATAAATCTGTTTGGTGAATCCCCTGGTTGCCATTTGCATTCTCATCCTCTGTGCAGGCCAATGGCTCTCATTAACACTTACTTATTTTGCAGTCAACGAACTGACTAACAGAGTTTATGGAGTAATTGTAGCATTATGCAACAAGTGGGAAGGTTTATGGCTTCGGGTAGAAGGAAGATATAATTGTAACAACTCATATAACTGCTTTAGCAACCACCATAACAGCAGGTCGGTCCATAAAACTCCAAATTGGGTTGAAAATAAAGTGTCTAAAAAGTGTGCTTCAGGAATAAACCTCTATTTAACAGGGAGGAATGGATTTTAGCTGGTTTTAGCTGTTGAAGTTATTTGAGGTATCATTCCTTTTTTCATGAAAAGTAGGGATTTGCTGATCCTCCAAGCTTCAGCTGACTGCTGTTTCTGAAAAGTATGGCACAGTGGTTCATGGCAGTGTATTTACCAGTCAAAGCAAAGTTAAATGTAATAGTAATATATTTTGTTGTAACAATATTTATCTTGGGTATCTCATGTATCCTGTCAGTGGAACACTCACTCTTGTGTTTTGTTTTTTTAAAAAAAAAAACCACAAAAACTTCATTCTGCAGAGATAAAATCAGGCCATGAGATAAATCCATTAGTAGATTGTGCTAACCTCTGAAGAGAAGTTATGGTTTGGAAATGTGGCCCTTGGCTAAACTCCTACCAACTCTGACTGAACCAAAATTTCACCTATGATATAGTAAACACGAATTTTTTTCACTTAAGTGAAATTGAGTCACATCAAAGGCCCTTCAAGTGTCCTTGTATTTTTCAGTCTTCTTGCAAATTACATTCTTATACTTGACCAGAGCCCCTGTAAAACAAGCAAGCACTAGATCAAGAAACTAGCACTGCAGTATTGTCTTACGTCTTGGAATGGAGTGCAGAGCCATCCTTTCCTTTTTGCCTTGCCATCTCAGAGGACCGCAGCTCCTGTGGCAGTCTTAGAAACACAGGACCAGGGTGAAATTTCCTGCATCGGTGTTGGGCACAGAGACAGATGACGCTTCTAAATGCTGTTCTGGTAGCACTTCCAGCTTACTTCATTGAGCTGCCTAGATTCATGATTTAGATGGTTTGTATGTGGGTGGGTGTTTATATAGTTATACTCTCTGTCTATGTGTATATTGTATGTATTATATGTATGTATACTATATACTTGAGATTATATACTTGTAAAATCTTGGGTTTGTTCTCCACCAGCTCTTTTCTGCTGGTACCCAAAGCACAGCATGGAGAGGGTATGTTAAAAGGACTGAGACTGAAGGAGTGGAAATGGGATGTCGCAAGCATGCCTGAGTGAAAGTAGTAGAAGTGATGTTAAGTTTTAATGCAGAGGATTTCAAAACATTGGCCTCTTGTGTGTCAGACCTAAACCCTTTACTAGGTTTTGTAAGTGTTTTTGGTATTGCCGGTTCCTCAGTTGGGTTTATTTTGAACTACCAAGCAAAACTACAAAGCCTTTTTTGTGTAATTGCTAGAGGGTCTCAGAAAACTAATTTTCACAGCGGAATGCACTGAACTATGACACTTGGCGTAAGGGAGCAGCAGTAGGTTGCTGTCCTGTGTGTGGAACAGTGCAGAGTAGCAGAGCGCAGACTGCTTGCCTGTACTGCCTATCAACCATGCGAACTATAATGTGTTCTGGAAGTAGCTCTCTAGTCATGCATATTTAAACATGCCGTTTTAATAACTGAAGGCTTAATGCTAAACTTCCAAACTTTTAATGTTGTTTACACGACATACAAATTAGACCAATTTTGACAAGCCCTGAACCTTTGTCAGGTGCAGTTATGAGCTTGTTCTGTAACAGCACTGGACTTTCAGGAATTGTAATAAATAAATGCATGAAATTAAAAGCCCTGTGGTGAACTCCAGCCAGGGCAGTGGATCAACTGGAGGCTGTCTGCCTGCTGCAGAACACCACTCCATCTTCTCTGATGAATCATAGAGTTGTGCGTGGCATTAATAAACATGAGCCAGAGAGCAAAAAGGGTGTTACCTAGATGTAATGAACTCCTGAACTGACTTGGAGAATGTGGCATGCTGACAAGGTGTCATCAGCTATGAAGTAAAGCAGGCCCCCTCACCTCTGAAGCCCAGCAATAGGTATCACAAAGCCACTGTTACCTGAACCATTATCTGTGGAGCCAGCCGTGCGTGGTTGCCCCATTAACATTTCATGTGCAAAGAGATGAGGCTGTGAATGCTTAAAAGTCTTCCAGTGGCTAAACTGCAAAGCTTTTATATTTTCTTTAATTGAAGACTTAGCACACAGGCATGTGTGCGCATATAATCTTCAGGCTGGAGATTTCAAGCTGTTAGGTAAATGAAATACTACAATGAGAACTTTTGGGGGTTTGTCACTGGATACTGTTAGCCTTTAGTAAATGAGGAATAAATACCTGCAAAGCGAGTTTCATTTTTCTTTAGCACTGTTTTCTGATGGCAGCTGGACAGATAATGGAGCCACGAAGTGGAACTCCTTTGTAAAGAAGTGCAAGTACAAGCTCTTCTGAGGCTTGCAGGCAAAACCCTGCAGCTTCATAGCAGTAGTCAGCAGTATTTCAAACAGTGAGAAGATAATGGTCACTCTGAAAGGTAAGAAATGGGTTTGGATGGTGGGATATAAAATCCAAGCACCGTTCCAATTGTGACCCCATCTGATTGCAGCAGAGTCATGCTGAAGGGAGGCCTGAACCTTAGTCACACTTGAAACCTTTGTGCATCCCTCTCATTGTAAAAAAAATGGTTTTAAAGTGAGGGTTAACTAATCTGCACATGCCCACTGCAGGAATTCTTAAAAATGTATAGGGGATGTGTGAAGCAGGCATCTTGTGAGCTGGAGACTGATTGACTCTTTCAGTTTATGAGCAGTTACAGAACTTCACCTTTTTGCAATTAAGTGAATATGGTTGTCTCCTCTATTCTTCTGCCCACCTTGAAAACAGTGGGCTGGTCTGATTGTCAAAAGGTGTTCAGTACTTCTTAAAAAGCCCATTTCCTTTGAGGTGTCAGGCAGCAAGATGTGTCAGTGTCTTCAGCAAATGTTGGTTTAGGTTTTTGAATGTGATTTAAGGTACTGTGAGCTGTTAATTAACTTGTTAGTCTGTCCTGCCTTCTTTGTGAACCCAGATGTTCTGCTTAAACTGTGAGAAAGCGAAAATAAACCTGACTAGTGTGTCCGTAGGTGAGAAAAGTAATGTGAACTGCAAAAATGAGAAGTCGTCTGTTGTGTCTTTGGTCCTTCTCACGCATTCCTTCAACATGGACAAGTCTTTAAATGCATGTCTTTTCTAAAATGCCTTATCTCCCTTTCCCCCTCTGTAACGGCTCTTGGTAGCCACCACCATACACTCAAGCCCTGCTGTTTAGACCCTTCCTGCTTTGTGAATTAATAATGGGGACAAAACCTGCTGAAGGAAGAGAGACAAGGAGATACAGCCAGAGGAGCCCTGTGGCTCACATGTCACCGCCACCACGGCTCTTTCAGCATTGGATAGAGCTCTGTGGCGTGGGGGAGTGAATGTCCCAGGCTGCAGCAAGCAGTGGCTGGACTTTCAGAGGCACACAGTGTTGGGCCATCCTTGCTGAGGTCCGAGAGGGTTTTGCCACAGGTACTAGCAGCACCAGCAAAAGGCTGTAAGAAGAAATCACAGTAACTTCCTTGGGTAGAAGCTTCCATGGAATTTGGTTTTGGCTGGATGGGGACTGCAGGAGTGTGCTCCTTTGATGGTAATTCAGATAACCTAGTGGAAACTTAAATATTCACTTACAAACCAATATAAAAATAATACTCCCCATCTGTTTAGCTAGTCTTGGTCTGTCTTGTAACAGTTCACTGACCATCTGTTACCGTGGCATAGAGATAGACGTTATGAATCCACTTGACTGTATGCATTTCAGACTTCAGTTTATTTTTGGTTACTAGTACATATGGACCATGTTCTGTTACTCTTCATGTGTTTGTTCACAAGGACTTCTCAGCACAAATTTCCCTGAGAGGAGTGTTTCAGAATGGGGGAAGAAGGGGAAGAAAAGCAATTAATTTTCTACTTCAACAATCATAAATAGTTTCTAATTTGGATTCCATCTCATTCTCTTGTTCTCCAGCAAGCTGTGTGGATGGATGAAGCAGCCAGGGGAGGGTGGCAACCCAGATGTGAGCTATCTGATTAATGAAGTCACTGTCAGGCATGCATAGTAAAACTCAGACAAAATGAATCATTTCAGAGTTCTCTTATTGGTGTTTCTCATCTCCCCCCTCTTTCACATGCCTAAAGGCTGGGCAGGGTGTTCAGGCACACACCCACTACCTCAGTGCTCTTTAGGCTCCCTGTCCAACAGGTGTTGTAAATTAGAATTGCACTTAGCCGGTTGGATGCATTTGCAGGGCCTGCTTGGGAGACGTGCTCTTGGTTTGAGCAGCGATGCTCTCAGGTTTATTACTGATGCGCCTAGTAGCCCAAGTCAGAGTAGTCTCTGCACCAGGCAAAGATCAGGGAGAAGTTGCTCCTTTCCAGGAGCAAGCCATGTTATGAAAAGGAGCTGATACTTGGTTGGGCTTCTTCATGCTGCCGATCACTATTTGTTGCCACATCTGTTGTGTGTGGCTGTTTTATTGACCCTTACTGAGTTCAGTCTTGGTGAAATACTTTGGAAGTAAATTTTCCCAAAGATCATAACATTGTTCCTTGTTGACAGCATCCAGACAGGGGCTTCATAGTCCGGCAGAGCTGGAAGGGGTACTGTGTGCCCCTGGTGCACTGGTCTGAGAATCCAAAAGCTGCTGATAAGAGAAAAATAAATCTTGGACTAAAAGAGCTGGCTTTTCTTCTTGCTTCTGTTTTCCAATAGGGTAACTTAATTCACATCTGTAGTACTCCTGCCTTTGGATGACATGAGGTGGAAGTAAAACTTCCACTGTCTAACCAGGTATGAGCTAAGCAGCCGTGCAGCTGCTAGGTGATTAAGCTCAATGTTGACATAGTCTCCGTTTCTTCAATGGAAGCATTTTAGAAAGGCTGTGCAAGTGACACAGGAATGTTCCAGGAGTTAGTCTGTACTTGCTCCTATTGCTCATAAAATGTTTCACGCTTTCTTTCTAAGTTAGTTTATTTAGACAAGCAACAGCATCCATTCAGGCATCACCAAGCACTCCAAAAGAATCAAGTTCAGCTCTAGATCAGCCATAAGCTATCACAACTCCTTTTGTCAGGAAACCTTTCTAGTGCACACAGATGCTATGGGGGAAAATAGAACCACAATAAATGTTACGCTGAGAGGAGCAAAATAAATATCTAGATGGAGCAGTGCTTCAGAGAGCTCTGTTTCCAGACTGGGGAAGCATTTCAAGATCCTGCCAGGGCCCACAGTATTACTGACTGTTGAGCAAAAGGGGTGGGCTCTGCAGTGTGGAGAAGCAACCAAATCTCTCCCATTGGGAACCCATAGCACTGCTCTATGTGTAACTGTTACAGACATGTAGACCAAATAGGATTATGATTCTGCATTAATTATCAGCTAATTACCCACCTTGTTTTTAGGCAAGGCCTACTTTATAAAAATCAGGTGAAAGGTTTTCTTGCATATATTTCTTACCAAAGCTTTGTTAACACCTCACCACCTTTAATCTTTCACCATTCTTACTTGTATTTAGTAATCTGTCTGAATTAGCGGTAGTGTGACCCATTCTTTGCTAAGACCAGGCTGCCAGCTTATAGAAATCACTGAAATGAGGCGCCAAAGTAATGTAAGGACAAATGCCTCCCTGTACAGATTGGCATGAACACTGGAGGCAGCATTTGAGCGTAATATTGACTAATTATTTAACCATGAGTGGCAGCTTTGAACATTGTGTTCTTTTTGCTTCGCTTCCTGCATTTACTGTGAATCTAATTATGAAGGGAACAAGTATTTCTTCTCAGGTCGCTGAAAACACAGCAGCTAGCTTTGGGAAAGTGCAGGGGATGCAAACTGGAGGCAGCCATGAACGGTGCGTCAGCTAGTTCACTTACTAGAACTAGTACTAGCATGCTAGCACTAGTAGTCACTGAGCAGAGAGAGCAGGTGTTGGCAGGGATCTGGTCTGAGAATCCAAAAGCTGCTGCTAAGAGAAAAATAAATCTTGGACTAAAAATGCAGTTTGATATGAGCTGCTCAGATTATTAGCAATGTGTTTTTTTTATTTTCCCTCCATTTCCAGGGGGCTTGGCTTTTTAATGATGATTCTTTCTGTGATGTTAACAAGAAGTGTCTTCACTTGGATGCTCTTCAGTAAGGGTCATGTGTATGAAGAGATATGACCCCTAAAAGAGGAATGTAAGCTTCTGGCATTCACTTGACGTGCAAATTCTCACTGCTGTAGACAGAAACTTTTCTGGATTTGAAGGAATATATATGTGCAGTAAACAGCTGGATC